>NC_080171.1:42478447-43078447 GCF_950295315.1 Erinaceus europaeus | reverse complement strand
GACTAAATCATATTCTGTTTCTGAAGTGATAATTGAAATGTGCTCTGATCATCATGATTGCTTTCTTTTTAATTTTTATTTTTTATTTAAGAAAGGATAAATTAACAAAACCATAGGGTAGGAGGGGTACAATTCCACACAATTCCCACCACTCAATCTCCATTTCCCACCCCCTCCCCTGATAGCTTTCCCATTCTCTATCCCTCTGGGAGCATGGACCCAGGGTCACCGTGGATTGCAGAAGGTGGAAGGTCTGGCTTCTGTAATTGCTTCCCCGCTGAACATGGACGTTGACCAGTCGGTCCATACTCCCAGTCTGCCTCTCTCCTTCCCTAGTAAGGTGGGTCTCTGGGGAAGCGGAGCTCCAGGACACATTGGTGGGGTCTTCAGTCCAGATGACTGCTTTTTGAAGGTGGAATAAATATCACAGATTTCATCTCAATCACCCCTTTTTATGATAATCACAACTCTCACAATTTTAAAAGATTCTAAGATCATGCTTTAATGAAGGTGGCATGTAATAATAAATTAGGCAGATAGGTATAGGATGTTGCATAAAATACCCAGTTTTCTTCTACTAAATAAATACTTTTTTGCTTTTTTTGTGACAAAATATCTTAGTCCTTTAAGACTAGTTTATATAACAGATGAATCTTATACTATGAACCCACAGGTAGATTGATAGACATACTCTAAAAATGAATGTCAACTCTGAAAATAGGCTGAAGTCTACTGCAAACAATATTATGACTATTACTCTCTCATTGTTTTCACTGATAGACAAAGCATTTTTTTTTGGACCTCTTTAGTAATATTGAGTCCAAGCCACTAGACATGATTTTGACCTTATGTCTTAGTAGTTGGAATTAGTCCATACATAGTACTTATTCTGACAAATAATTTCCAAAACTTAGAGCCCCCTCACACTTCTCAGTAATCTGATTGAGTTTTTGATTGAATGTGTTTCTCCACAGCTGGTCAGTTGGAGAATTAAGGAGAAAGGAATTTAGGATTTGGAGACGAGTGATGATGTTCACACTGTGGCCTTAGTATTCTTTTCTCTGTCTCATTCTCCCAAAAAAAAGTCTCCTCTCTCCACCTGCCACTTCCTACTTTTTACACACACACACCCTGTCCCACCCACCCGGCCCCCCCAAAAAAAGAAAAGAATAACCTCCTCTGTGTTCAGTTGTGTTATTTTTTTCTGGGCCCACATAACATTCATGTAGCTTTTACAGGGTTTATGTGGTCTTGTTTAGAATATACCTAGCATTTATGTATCTCTCTGAATCCAGAATGTGAGCTCTTACAGAACGAGCATCATATCTTTTTTTTTAATTCACATGTATGTTGTATTTATATTTGTGTGAGGAGAGAAAAAGAAGCAAAATATTACAAAAAATAGGTGAACAGTCTTTAAAAGATTAGATTGTAATCTTCTTAGCAGAGAGAAAACATCCAACTAATTAGATAATGTGTTCTTTAATAAGCAGAAAGTTTTTTTTAAAACACAGGGAATGAAAGATACTACATAAATATAATTATTATTCAATTTGATAAATAGTATACAATCTATGTTGTATCTTAGTAAACATGACAGCATTTAGTACCTTTTTTAAAAAAATAGACTTTCTAGTTTCTTTTTTCTACTATTTATTTTCCCTTTTCTTGCCCTTGTTTGTATTGTTGTTGTAGTTATTATTGGTTTTTTTTTTTTTTTTGCTTCCAGGGTTATTGCTGGGGCTCAGTGCCTGCACCATGAATCCACTGCTCCTGGAGGACATTTTCCCCTTTTGTTGCCCCTGTTGTTTTAGCCTTGTTGTGGCCATTATTGTTGTTGATGTCGTTCATTGTTGCAACAGGACAGAGAGAAATCGAGAAAGGAGGGGAAGACAGAGAGGGGGAGGGAAAGATAGACACCTACAGTCCTGCTTCACTGCTCCTGAAGCGACTCCCCTGCAGGTGGGGAGCCGGGGGGCTCGAACCGAACCAGTATCCTTATGCTGGTCCTTGCTCCTTGCGCCACGTGCGCTTAACCCACTGTACCACCTCCTGACCCCCAGTTCTTATTGTTGTTGTTATTGATGTCATCATTGTTGGATAGGAAACAGAGAAATGGAGAGAGATGGGGAAGACAGGTCTAGGGGGCTTGGGGGGGGAAGATAGACACCTGCAGACCTGCTTCACCGCCTATGACGTGACTCCCCTGCAGGTGGGGAGCTGGGGGATCAAACCTACAAGCATCATATCTTATTCATCTCTGTGTCTAGTTTCTAGCACAGAGCCCAGTATAATTTAGGTACATAAATAAAATTTAATGCCATTGAATATAGATTACCAAAGCAATAAACTGAGTAAACTTCATTTTCCTGGAATGTCCTTTGTGCCTTCTTATCCTATTCTCTTGACTTCTTCCACCTTACAAAAGACATTAATCAATAGTTTTGGTGACATGCCTTAATGGTTTGCCATAGATACCTATGTGGACTTTTTTGATAAAAATTCAGAAAAATGAAAATGTTTCCACTCAAAATGTATTATGAAATCCACCAGGGTATTAATATACAGCTAGCATGATAACCAGACTTAGGTATTAAAATTGTTATGGCTTTTTATTCATTTTAAGGTCATCAATATCAATCTCTCAATAAATCAAGTCAAATTTAATGTATATCAAAAGAACACGATTAATAGTAAGATGACACTATCAACTAATAAAGGCTCCAAATTTGGGTCTTAGAGAATCTACAGCTAATTTAATGGGAAGGATATTTGAAAGATATTTTTAACTTGAGGGAAAAATGAAGTGAACTAAAATTATACCATCTATTATAATATTTCAAACTCAAACTTCAATTTCTTTTGAAAGAACAGAACTAAAAATGCAACCATCTCTTTACAGAGTATAAGATATTCTAATTCTACCAGGACAATTAGTTTCTACTCAAGTCTTAGAATGGAGAGCATAGAGTTATTTAGTTTTGGCAGTGGCTTTTAGGAATTGAAGACTGATGTGAGAGTGAAGTCTGGGCTTCAATATGTGGGTTTACCATGTTCGTTTCCTTTATACTTACTTTTATTTTAAAAAATATTTTATTTTATTTTATTCTGGATAGAGACAGAGCAATTGAAAGGGAAGAGGGAGATAAAAGGGAGAGAGAAAGACAGACAGACAGACAGACAGAGAGAGAGAGAGAGCGAGCAGTATAGCACTATTTCACCACTTGTGACGCTTTGCTTCCTTCCCCACTGGTGGGGGCATGGAGCTTGAACTTCTTGTATTTTCTTATCATCTCAGGAGATTCAACTTAGGTTTCTGCCTATGACTAACTTCAAAGAAATTATATAAACAGAAATTCTACAGATATTAAAATTGGCATGACCTGGTCCACCAGCTTAAAACTGCTTTATGCTCCCATCATAGTTTTTCAATGATTAAAGTATAGATTGATGCATTTTCTTCACTCACATTATTTGTTTCTATTTTTTTACTAGTGATTTAATAATGCTTCACAAGATTATAAGATTACAAAGGGATAGCTATACACAACTCATACTCATCACTGAAGTTCTGTGACTCTCCTCATCTTCTTCTACACCACTCCAACCACCATAGCTCTCATAAAGTCTTGATGCAGTTTTGTTTTGTGTACTTTTTTTTTGCAAGTACATATGTTTTAATTTCCTCTATTCCACATGTGAGTGAAATCATCTGGTAGTTTTCTTTCACTTCCTTACTTACTTCACTAAATTCTATAGTTCCATCCAATTTGTTCCAAATGGCACAGTATCATCTTTTTAAATTGCAGAGTGGTATTTCATTGAATTCCATGTCCAGTTGTCTGTCTGTGGGCATTTAGGATGCTTCCACTCACTGGCAATTGTGATGGAAGTAGCTATGAATATAGGATGCACATGTCCCCTCTGAAGTAATGAATCTATGCCTTGGCGTGGTATTGCAGTATCATAATGTATTGTAATTTTTATTTACTAAAGGACTTTCCATACTGTTCTTAAAGAGTTTGTATTCTTACCAACAGTGTGACAATGTTCCTTGTTCTCCACATCTTCTATAACACTTGTGATTTCCTATTTTGTTGGTGTAGGTCATTCTCATAGATGTGAGATGGTATCTCAATGTGGTTTAAATTTGCATTTCTCTAATAATAAGTGAAACGAATATTTGTTTATGTCTGTGGGCTACCTATATATTTCTGTTAGAAAACCATCTATTCAGATCTTTTGCGAACTTTTTAATTGCTTTTGTTGTTGTTGAGTCATATGAGTTTTTTACAGATGTTTGATATCAACCCCTTGTCATGTGTGATGAGAAAAAAAGTCTTCTCCCAGTTGCTGCATTGCCTTTTAAACCTTGTGAAACTTTCCTTCAAAGTGTAGAAGCTTTTCAATTGATGTAATTCCAATAGTTTAAATTTTTAGTATCACTATTCAAATCCCATGGATCTGAATCTCCAAATATATATTTGACCCTAAAGTGTGTCATCAGTGTTTTCATATATGTATATATTCATCTATATATTTTATAGTTTTACATCTAATCTCCATATCTTTGATGCATTTTGAGTTAATTTTCATGTGCAGTGTTAAGTAGCAGTCTAATTTCATTTTTTTTGTATGTGGCTGTCCAGCTGTCCAGTTTTTCCAGAAAATAAGAGTATTTATTTTCCTCATTGAATAATTTTGACTGCATTGTCATATAATAGGTATCAATATACATGTAAACTCATTTATGGGCTCCCTGTTTTGTTACATTGGTCTCAGTGCCTGTTTTTGTTCCAATACCACACTGTTTTAATTACTATTACTTTGTAGTATAATCTGAAATTATAAAGTATGAACCTTCATTCTCATTTTTTTCTTTCTTCAGGAGTGTTTTGGTTATTCATGACTCTTTATTATTCCATGCAAAAATTTGAATAAGTTGTTTACTTTCTTGAAAAATGTCATTGGGATATTTATAGGTATTGTGTTGAATCTATATGTTGCTTTTGCAAGGGTGGCCCTTTTGATAATAACTGCTCTTCCAACTTATGTACAAGGATGCTCTTCTTTATGTTAACTTCCATTTCTTTCAACAATGTCCAATAATTTTTATAAATATTTTATTTATTTATTTATTAATGAGAATTATAGGAGGAGAGAAAGAACCAGACATCATACAGGTACATGTGCTGCTGGGGGTTGAACTCGGGACCTCATAATTGAATAGTTCAGTGCTTCACCCATTGCACTACCTCCCTGATCACAATGTCCAATCACTTTCACTGTAAAACTTCACTTCCTTAATTAGACTCACACAAATATATTTTATCTTTTTGGGTTCAACTAGAACAGGGATTGCTTCCTTCAATTCCTTTTCCTCAGGGACTTAATATCAAATTTCTATTTGGAGACCCAACCCTATAGGCAAGTGAAATTTAAAAAATTATAAAAATGGGGTTACATCAATGTCCACATTTAAATTTTAAGAAGTTATCTAAATTTACTTTCCAAAGGCAAATGTGAGTATAACAGCTTGAATAGGATGGGCAGGGTATTAAATGATTATTTTGGTTAGGTGATGAGGGTTGCTTATATACCTCTTTTTCTATTGTATATGATTAATTTTTTTCATAAAAGTCTTTCAATAAGTAAATCTCTTTTTCTTCCCCCTATCATTTCTCTCCTGCTGGAAGTATGGACAAAAATTCCCTTTGGGTGCAGAAGGTGAGAGTTTTGGCCAGAGAGTTCTAAACTTCACCTCCATCAGGACCTGGAGAGAGAAGAGGAAAAAAGGAAGGACATTCAGAAGTAATAATAGTTGCAGGTGTGACTTGGAAAGGAAGAGAAGACTGGACCATGAGAAAAAAGTGGGCATATACATATGAATATAGACAGATGGTTATATAAATAATCATCAATCCATATCTTTGACCTTGGGAGAACTACTGTAGCTTCCAAGGTAAGGAATAGGGATACAAAATTCTGATGATGAGAATGGTGCAGAATTTTACCTCTGTTATAATTTTGCAAATAAATATTAAGTCACTAAAAAAAATTAAAAAATAAATACATAACACACATGCACACAGAAACACACACATGTAAATCTCAGGTTAAGTTCAGTCAATCATAACACATAGAAAGCTGTTTTTCAAGGGAGTATCAGCTCTTCCCCTGTGGACATCATCTGCAATCTGTTCTCATACTAAAAGAATCTCCCTGTGTACAGAGTAAGTCTAGGATTTAGAGATAGGTTTTTCACAAAAGATGGTTACTAAATGAAAGTGATCATCTGATGCTCAAATGAAGGCTTTCCAATCTGTTTCTATACTAGAAATAATGTATACACATATTACAGAGTTGGAGAAAAAAAGGAGCACCAACAAATGAGGAATTTCAAGAATGGCATTCTCCAAGGCGATTTTACTATCTGTGATTTTGCCTGATATATTGACTTGAAATTGTCAGTCAAGCACCATTCCTTTCCATATGTCAAGTGTCCATGACGTGTTTGAAATCAATATACCAAAAGCCAAAGACATGAAAAATCTCATTAATCTCTAATCGTAGTTTGGTCTCACAATGTCCCACAATGTCACTGTTGAAAACTTCTATTAGTTTATAGCTATAGTTTCCAAAGTCCTGAGATATTTTTTAGCTCCCTTTACAATTCTGTAAATTCAAATCTCCTTTTCTCAAGAAGTTTCCTCACTTGAATTGAAGTTTTAACCATTGACAATACATTCCAACCTGTTCCCATTACTAATGGTTGGATATAAGCAAAAAATTATAAGACTGAAAGGACATCAGATCTTTTTTATACTAGAAAATTATTTTATTATCTTTATTTATTGGGTAGAGACAGCCAGAAATCAAAAGGGTAGGGAGAGATAGGAAGAGAAAAAGAGACATCTGCAACACTGCTTCACCACGTGTAAAGCTTTCCTCCTGTAGGTGGAGGCTGGGGGCTCAAACCTGGGCCCTTGCATATTGTAACATGTGTGCTCACCCAGGTGTTACCACCACCTGTGCCCTCTACACTTTATACTTTACAGAATCTAGATACAATCTCATGTTCCTTTCCTAGAGCAAGGCCTTAAGATCAGGATAACTAATGTTTCTAGGGTTCAACTGAATTAGGAGTAAACAAAATTATTCATTAATCACTATAGTGAATTGAGCCATTTCAAACTCAAGTTGGTTGCAACTATTAAAATGAGACAAATGAAATGAGAATTAGAGAAGTAAAGATTTAGGAATTAACTAATGTGGGCCCCTAAGGATATAGGTTGGTAGTCTTCTGGGAGAGAGAGAGAAGGTTTGCCCTGAAAAATCTATGACTACTATTTTAATATCTGTGAACAAATAGTCCATTAGACTGCAAATCAAAACACTGCTTCCTATCATACCCTAAATAGGCCAAGGAGTGAAAAGAGGCAGTCTGGAATGGGGCTTGGACACCTACGCTGCAGTTACATATTTATTCTATTTCTGTTGGTATTTATTTCTACAGGTATCATTCTTCATAAATCATTATGACTATGGAAACATTTTAGGCTGACACATTTAAAAAATTTCTTTAGATCAATTGTTTATATTAATGAAATTATGTATTTCTGTGTTTCTATCTAGATAGACCTATTTTAAAATTTCTAAAACTCTGTCACATACCAAATATTTTCTTAATACATTACTTAATCCTGCTACATTTCTACAAGAGAAACTGAAATATATACTTCAAAGTTTGAAGGGAGGATTAATTTGGAGAACATTCATAAAACAGTTTAACAGTAAACCCTTAAGATGATTTTTTTTCAAGTTGAATCCTTTATACTTTTAATTTATAAGGTATTAGAACCTATTTTCCATCCTTCAATTTCCTTAATATTTTTTAAATGCAAATTTAAAGACTGAGCAGTCTTTTGTCAATAGAGCTTATCAGAAAAATGTCTATGAGAGACAGAGATGGGTTTAAAGAAAATAAAGCTGTAGGGAATAAAATAAACATAACCTTTATTTTTCTGGATTCAAAAACAACCAGGAAGTTGGATTAATTTAGGCAATCCCTATCTCAAGAAAATAAAAAAAAACATCAGTAGGTAAGCAACCTGTTGTATGATTGAGGTTATATCATCAAGAGATTTCTAGTAGAAGGATTTTTGTGAACATCTCAGCTTTTAAATTTTCTTTCGGTTTTTCTTTTATTCACCATTTATTCACTTGGGATTTTTTTCCCCTTTGGAGATTAAAAACTATAAAAACAATATCATCTCATCATAAAACAAAATAGGCAAAACAAAAATACAAAAATTCAACAGTGGTTCTCCTTACTCAAGTGCACATCTCAGAGTAGATAGAATATTACTTTGGGGAGCCAGATGGTAGCAGCAGGTTAAGCGCACCTGGTGGGAAGCACAAGGACTGGGGCGTAAGGATCCCGGTTCAAGCCTGGCTTCCCACCTGCAGGGGAGTTGCTTCACAGGTGGTGAAGCAGGTTTGCAAGTGTCCGTCTTTCTCTCCCCCTTTCTGTCTTCCCCATCTCTCTCGATTTCTCTCTCTCCTATCCAACAATGATATGATAACAACAATAATAACCACAACAATAATAACTACAACAACAATAAAGAAAAAGGGCAACAAAAAGGGGGGAAAACGAATACTACCTTGGTGCATATTCTGCAATACTCTTTGTCCATATTGCTTTTAAATGTATGTTTTTTTTAAATGAACTAATTAAAATATTATCATTATTTATTGGATAGAGACAGTCAAAAATTGAGAGGGAAGAAGGAGGTAGAGAGGGAAAGAGACAGAGAGATAACTTGCAGACCTACTTCACCACTCGTGATGCTTTCCCCCTACAGTTGAAGACTGGGGACTTGAACTCAAGTCCTTGTATATAGTAACGTGTACTCAACCAGATGCACCACCACTCAGCCCCTTTAATCCACTTTTCACTTAGAAACATATTTTGATAATTTTTTTACAGAACTATTTTACTCATTTTGGCTCCAAGGAGCACTATGCTTTTAAATGTACCCTAACATATCTAAACAATCTGAACCATTGGCATTTCCTATGCTTTTTAAAATGACTTTCTATTGAATAATTCATTTTATTCATTTGTCAGAGGAAAATTTAGTATATTTTACCAAAAATATGGCTTTGAGTCTTTGAGAGCTTATCACTCTAGCGTCACCTGCAACCATTTAGAAAGGTGAAAAGTCTCACTGGGCAGTGTGATTTTAGCCAAGGTACATTTTTTGTGGGCTAACCAGCATTTCTGTTTGCTTGATAATTTTTGGAATCACTTCAAAATTCTGTTAAATTTACTATATATTATCTTTAGCTCTCAAAATGTTGTTCATGATCTGGCTCGTGTCCACCTTTAGTCTTTACTCTTTCCCCACATGCTCTTCAAGCTGTGGTCATCCAAGCTGCTGGCTGCTATGCACAAAGCCTTACTTCACCCTATCTGAGCTCTGTATTTGCTGTATTTTGTGCCATGAGGCTCTCTAGTGAATTGGGATCATGTTCAAAACCAGTAACTATTGTTTCCTCTGTAGGTCTCTCTTATGGTGCCCCACTAAATTCAGCTATTTTTTTCCTCCATTGCCCTATATACGTATCTCAGGTAGGACACTTTTAAAATCTTTTTATAATAATATGCCTACAGTCTAGCATCTCTGCAGAATAGGTTTCTTGAGGGTAATGAAAGCTTTGTGAATTTTCAGGCAGGCACATATCTTACTACACGCAAGGATATGCTCAAGAACTGGGGTCGAGCCCCCAGTCCTCAGCTCTCGATCCCCACCTGCATGGGGAATGCTTCTTTCCCTCTCTCTGTCTCCCCCACTTCTCTCAATTTCTCTCCTTCTTATTGAAAAAAAAAAGAAGAGATGGGATTAGATGATTGCACTATAACTTGCCTCAAAGGACAGCTATCTGAAGATCCTCTTTTCAGTCTACACAGACTCTGGATGAAGAATAGGGTACTACTAGTATGGTCTGGAAGTACTTGTGGAGCTTTTTAATTTTCTAATCTCAGACATTGTCTTTTCTGTTCAGGATGCCATCATACTGAGAATTATATCATTCATCCTTTACTGTACATATTTCCCACTGTTAAGTAATGCTCAACAATGCACTATAGCATGCAGACAATAGCAAGTTCCATATGGCTCCTCACACATTTACTTTGACATTCATTGGCAATTTAGAATGGCATTGTTCATTATATTTCAGATGTCAGCCTGGCTGGAGTCTATCCAAGGATGTATACTTAGACTGTCAGAAAGTGAAAGGCTGACATTGGGCACGACTCATTACCATGCAATAGATGTGAGAGAGCATTTCAGAGGGAAAATCAGCTTTAATCAGTGTCAGTAGATGTCTTGTGATTTTTTTTCCCAGCACTGATAATAATGCATCAACTCAGAAATGACAGCTGCCGGACACCAACCCTTGTGTCATCTGTGCTTTTCCATGACACCAGGCTCTAAACTCTAGTCACTGATATGATTTGCTACTATTTTTGACAAACTGACTGCAATAATTTTTAAAAAAATAATTTATTCTAAAGAAATTAGGTATCACCCCCCCACACACACACATACACACAAGCCAGTTCTGAACAGTGCTTTGGTAAAAACAAAAACAAAAGGAATTAGGTATGTGTCCAGAGTGACTAACATAATTGTAATTGCATATAGATACTGGACTTTGCTTTCACAGGGAAGTCTCTGCTTATCTGAAGATGTGTGGAAATGTGTTATTTCCTTCTGGTGGAATTACTAAAGGTAATATCTTATGTGGCTTCATCATCTCTTTTGCAGCTAAGGAATTCAGGGTTTGCTAAAGTAGATAGTTACATGGTGTTTTCCACTGAAAATCTATGAAGAGTCGGGAACACCAAAACTCAAAGTGGTCTGCCTCCTTTACTTTCCAGAAAGTCAATCAGGGCAGAAAAGTTCTGGATCAAATACCAAGATACACCACTTGCTCTAAACAGGAATATAAACAGTAGTAAGGAAGTTGAAAAAAATTCCCTATTTCCTAATATTGGAATGTTCTATTCTATATATTGGCTATTTTAAAAAGATCCCAAGAAAAGGAAGGCATCTCTACCTTCCACAAGTTACCATTTTGTTGCTACTACAGAAATGCTGCCTGTTCAATTCTTATCACATTCGTTCCATTATTAATGTCTCAGAAGAAAAGGACTATGAATATACCACTTATAATATGGCTTTGCAAACAGATAAACATTTTTTTTCTGGTGGTGTTATAAAAGTGTGAATAAAACTATTTTCTCCTCAAGGTTTAATCTCTCAAAGGGACCACTAAGTAGATAAAAAGCCTGAGGAATTATGATGGCCTGCTATCACAACTTCACTCCTAAGATACTTAGTATGAAATTCTTTTTCCTTCCTTCCCTGTAACTTTCTTTCTCTTGCTATACCTTCATAATTCTGAGAAATTATAAATATGAAAGGCACAGCAATTACAATTTACTGGACTTTTAAAAGAGTTTTATGAGATCCCCAAAGGTCTTCAACCTGATGGAGCCCAGAGTCTCTCAGAATGGTATAATTCTCTGTCTTCTAGAATAATTTCTGAAATGCAACAAGTAATTTTGAACACTTTGGCAAAAATCTGATTTTCACTAGGAGACAGAATAACTATATAAGCCTACTTGCTAAATTACAAAGAATATAGCTCCAATTTTTGTTTGATTGTTTTAAAATAGGTTTAGGAGTCAGAAAATCAAGACAAAGTTATACGTACTTTGTTATTACTTCCATTCAGTAAAACAGGTGACAAAGTGAATATCCTTGCTATTTTTAAAACAACATGGAATAGTACCCATTGAATGATAATATAGTTAGTGTAAAGCAAGATATCAAAGGTTGGTCTTTATTTTTCAGTGAATAGAAAAATACCAGAGAATACAAAATACAGGATTGATTTTTTTTTTTTTTTACCTCCAGGGTTATTGCTGGGCTCTGTGCCTGCACCATGAATCCACCACTCCTGTAGGCCATTTTTCCCCCTTTTGTTGCCATTGTTGTTGTAGCCCCGTTGTGGTTATTATTATTATTGCCATTGTTGATGTTGTTCGTTGTTGGATAGGACAGAAAGAAATGGAGAGAGGAGGGGAAGTCAGAGGGGGAGAGAAAGACAGACACCTGCAGACCTGCTTTACCGCCTGTGAAGCGACTCCCCTGTGGGGAGCCGGGGGCTCGAACCGGCATCCTTACGCGGGTCCTTGCTCCTTACGCGGGTCCTGGCGCTTTGTGCCACATGCGCTTAACCCACTGCGCCACCGCCCGACCCCCCAGAATTGATTTTTTAAGTTAATTTTAATTAGTGATTGATTTAATAATGATTAACAAGATTGAGTTGATTTTAACCATTGGGAGGTGAGCAGAAACACTATTTCACTTACACAATGAGAAGGTGAAGAAATGAATGTTCTTTCTCCGTATGCTTTTTCCTCTCCCGTGGCTGATACGCATGAACATCAAAACCATGAAAGCCACGATACTATGGTGAATAGAACAAGAATATGGATGTACTCTTGCTGCCTGAATCATTACATAAGGGAAGACCCTTTGATTTGGAACTGTTATCAAATTGCGATGTGGGTTAAAGAAACTTATGTTATGCTGAGACATTGAAATTTTGTCTTGTTATGGTCTGTATTCATCTAGTGTGGTGCTACTGTAAATAATATTGGAATTGGATGTGACTATGCTTAAAGAAATAAAGGGATAAAAGACAACTTCCAGATGCTTTCACTTGTATGTGGAATCTAGAGAACTGAATACATGAACTTGCAAGACAAACAAACCAGCCCAAACCTAGCTAACCAACCAAAAAAGCATAGAAGCAAATTGTCTCTAAGATTTTATGAAGGCTAAGCAGTTGTTATTTTTGGAAGGGTAGTGGCATACAGCTTTGGGAATGGTGCTGTGTAGAACAATATCTTGTAATCCTATATTCTTGTAAGCCACTAAAATAACAAAAATGGCTTTAAAAATAATATTGGTCAATGCTCTATGAAAGTAATGGCTTTGTCTATTAAAACTAGGGTAGACAATCTGATATCACTTAGCATTCTAGACTTTGTGGTTTGTGACATACCTATATGGTTGGTGGCAGTTTTCTTTTATCCACTAGAAAATGGAGTGTTAGGACAATTATCCCATATTATCATCTTTTTAAAAAGATTTTTATTGGTTACATATGATTTTTACGTGAAACAGTAAGGGGAGAGATAGAGATAGAGTTAGAGTTAGAGATAGAGATAGAGATAGAGATAGAGATAGAGATAGAGGGGAAGAGACTAGAATACCACTCTGGTACACACAGAATTCAGGATCAAACCGAGAACCTCAGTCATGCAAGTTGGTTGTTCTACCACTTGAGCCACTTCTCTTTATTGTTTTTATTAATTTTATTCTCTTCTGTATAAGCATTAGGAAAATAAATTCATTTCATAATTTTTGCTAGGTTAAAACCTTTTATACTGATTCAGAGAAATAAGGAGTCTTGGACCTAGAGATGATAAATTCTGGGAATACAGATTAGAAGAGCTCGGATATCTATTTGTTCCACATGAATCATTTTCTTATCATACAAAGGAATGCAAGTGCCAGAAGTGGGATGCAGTGAATATTTTATCAGTAACTTAGAAGATAATGTAGAGTACATGTTTTCAAATCTGTGATAGGGAAAAAAGATGAAATGGAAAGCTAATAACATAGATGAGACACAGTAAGTCTTTTGCTCTAATGCTTCTTAGGTATTTTCTATTTCATTTATTGACAGAAAATTCCCTTTGTTTCTCATTTAGCTAATGCTTAGATATGTTTCAAACTTTATCTTAATAGTCACCACACCCAGAAGGCCGACATCCATCCTTCCTTCTTTCCTTCCCTCCTTCCTTCCTTCCTTTTCTTTTCTTTTCTTTTCTTTTCTTTCTTTCTTTTTCCCTTCCTTCCTGCCTTTCTTTCTTTCTTTCTTTTCTTTTTTACTTCCTTCCTTCCTTCCTTCCTTCCTGCCTGACTTCCTTCCTTTCTTTCTTTTCTTTTTTCCTTCTTTCTTTCTTTTCTTTTCTTTTTTTATAAAAAGGGAATATTGACAAAACCATAATATAAAAGGGGTACAACTCCACACAATTCCCACCACCATAACTCTGCATCTCATCCCCTTCCCCTGATAGCTTTCCTATTCCTTATCCCTCTGGGAGTATGGACCCAGGGCCATTATGGGATGCAGAAGGTGGAAGGTCTGACTTCTTTAATTGCTTTCCCGCTGAATATGGGAGTTGACAGGTCTATCCATACTCCCAGCCTGCCTCTCTTTCCCTAGAGGGGCAGGACTCTGGGGAAGTGGGGCTCCAGGACACATTGGTGGGGTTATCTGCCCAAGGAAGTCTGTTTGGCATCATGGTAGCATCTGGAACCTGGTGGCTGAAAAGAGTTAACATATAAAGCCAAACAAGTTGTTGACTAATCATGAACCTAATGGCTATAACAATGCAGATGAAGAGTTGGGGGGGTCTTTGTTTTGTTGATAGCTAGTAGGCACATTTTAGTTATATTCCAAAGGGCCTGTGGCTATACTAGTTTCTCCCCCCAACCCCCCAGGCTGAAGTCTGATATGCAGATGAATCCAAGTTGTTGTCTGGGGAGATGGTATCACGGCTAGAAAAAGGACCAGAAAGCTGGATCAGGGAAGAGAGTAGCTCCCAAATATGGGAAAGGCCTAAAAATATTGTTGACTGTAAACCCCATCGATTTGACCTCATTCTGGGCTCATATTCAGCTTAGGAACCTATGTGACCTCTGCATCCCTTTAAATCTGAGCTCACATTCTGTGGTCATGAGTAGGGACATTCCAAGCTGCCACAATTTCAGGAGCCATCTTCCTCAGATGTAACATAGAGTATGTTGTTCATTCTCCTTTGGAGGATGGAACATTCTCTACCATTGTTGGTCCACGTTGAGGGCAAGGTCCTATGGGGCCCACAAAGGGATCAATTGTGTTGTTCCTGATAGAGATGACTGGTAACAATGGAGAGAGGGATTTATTTGAGGTCTAGGCCCATAATGTCTGTTTGGGAATCTCAGGACTCCCCAAATAGGGCCCCAGCTGATAGGGTGGCCTGATAGTGACTAAAGAGTCATTGTTCAAGTATGTTAGTTTCTTGCCCTTATTCAGCCTTTGCAGTCCTTACTTTGATAAGGTTAGCTTTGGAGTGAGTGAGGAGGGTATCTAAGTCTAAGTAGACACTATTTCATTATGAACATTGTATATGACTCTTGTATACTTTTGCTTTCATATATATATATATATATATATATATATATATATATATATATATATATATATTGTCCTAATTAGTGGATACATGTGAACCTCTGCTCTATCTCACAGGACCTGGCGTATATCTAGGTTTTGGGACTTTGTTAAGAAATGAACCATCTGAAATCAAATTAGAGAATCCTATGAAAGGAAAGGTCTCATTCGAGTAATGAGGCTGACAGTAAGGGTTGACATTCTACGCCTGACATTGTTGGATAGTATGCCAGCTCCCCCTGGCTTCTGCTTAACCATATGCCTATATAGGGATAGATTTAATCCCATTCAAAGCTTTGGTCTATTTACATAAATCACTTTTACATTTACATAAAGCACCACACTCCCTCCAGGGCATTGGTGGTTTAGTGGTAGAATTCTCACCTGCTCCACCCCCTCTCCTTGTCACACCCTGATCCTCTC
Source organism: Erinaceus europaeus (assembly GCF_950295315.1). NCBI lineage: Eukaryota > Metazoa > Chordata > Mammalia > Eulipotyphla > Erinaceidae > Erinaceus > Erinaceus europaeus. The sequence goes on along the minus strand of NC_080171.1, from coordinate 43,062,655 downwards.
CTTGTCACACTCTGATTTTCACCAGTCACTTTTCGCTCCACCCTCTCTATATCACATCCTGTTTCCACCCTACTTGGAGAGTATAAAAACAGTTGCTCTTCTGATTAAAGACACTTGGAAATTGCTTTCCGGCTCCGAGAGTTCCAGAGTGTATCTCCTGCAAAGTTAGTGCGGCACGAGTTCCTGATCCCTCTCCCATGCAGCAGCCTAGATCAGCTCCAGTTGAGTTCTCTCCAACCCAGAGAGCACTAGCTCGGGAAGAAGTACCCTCAGGCTATCCCGGCATGACATCTCTGGACACAATTTGAAGTGAATCATGCTGAGGTGGTACTCATTGCATTGATTAGGTAGGGATCGGTGGATGCAATATCATTTGATATGAATTGAGAAAAGCATGTAGGAAAGTGAGACCCACCCTAGAGGTTCCAGATTGGGGGAAATATAGGCTGTATAGTGGAAGTGGAAAGTTCCTGCTGCCTTAGGGTTTAAGAAGGCAATAGGTAGTTATTCCTATAATCATATTATTATTTGGTTTCATTAATTCCATTATTATTCCATTATTCCATTAATCATATTATTTGGCAGTTGGATTAACTTTGAAAAATCCCTTAGTTAGGATTTGCTATATTATACACAACATCACCATAACTTATGACCTTTGACATAATTTGTATATAGCTATGCCACCGGTTGCTTCTGTTCTCCCTGGTCTAAGCTTTTCAGAGAGTCAACATATTGAAGACTCAGCTTATGGTCTGTGCATTAAAAAGTTTGAGACATTCAATCAATTTTCCCCCTTTCATAACAATTAAATAGTGATTTATATGGCTACAGATTAATAGGAGTGTACATAAACAACATTCCCACCACCAAAACTGTGTCCCATCCCACCCTCCCAACCCTCAGTGAGGCTGAACTTCTGTCCTTGCCCTCAACCCAGAAATTTTTACTTTGGTGCCCTACTCCAAATTCAGTCAAAACCTGCTTTGAGTATACCTTTCTGTTCTTCTTTCTCAACTTCTGTATATGAGTGCGATCATCCCATATTTATCTTTGTCTTTCTGACTTAGCTCACTTAACATAATTCCTTCTAGCTCCATCCAAGATGGGTCAGCGAAGGTGGGTTCATTGTTCTTCATAGCTGCATAATATTCCACTGTGTATATATACCACAGCTTTCTCAGCCACTCATCTGTTGTTGGGCACTGGGTTGCTTCCAGGTTTTAGCTATTATGAATTATACTGATATGAACATAGGTGTACATATGTCTTTTTCATTAGCATTATGGAGTCCTTGGGGTATATCCCTAGGAGAGGGATTACTGGGTCATATGGAAGGTCCATGTCTAGCCTTGTGAGAGTTCTCCAGACTGCTCTCCATAGAGACTGGACCAGTTTACATTCCCACCAGCAGTGCAGAAGCATTCCTCTGTCCCCTCAGTCTCTCCAGCATTTGTTGTTGCTGTCCTTTTTGATGTATGCCATTCTTACAGGAGTGAGGTGGTATCTCAATGTTGTCTTGATTTGCATTTCTCTGACAATCAGTGACCTGGAGCAATCTTTCATGTGTTTGTTAGCCTTTTGGATCTCTTCTGTAGTGAATGTTGTGTTCATATCTTCTGTCCATTTTTGGATGGGGTCATTTGATTTTTTGTTGCTAAGTTTGCTGAGTTCTTTGTATATTTTAGTGATTAGTCTCTTGTCTGATGTATGGCATGTGAAGATCTTCTCCCATTCTCTGAGGGGTCTCTTTGTGTGATGTTTTCTTTGGCTGTGCAGAAGCTTTTCAATTTGATGTAGTCCCATTGATTTGTTTCTGTTTTAGTCTTCCTTGCAATTGGGTTTGTATCATGAAATATGTCTTTGAGGTTTAGGTGGGAAAGTGTTCCTCCAATGTTTTCCTTTAATTATTGGATAGTTTCTGCCTGCTTGCTTTCTTTCTCCCTTCACTTCTTTCTTTCTTTCTTTCTTTCTTTCTTTCTTTCTTTCTTTCTTTCTTCCTTTCTTCCTTTCTCTTTCTTTCTACCAATAGCTGCTTTAGAGGCTTTTCTATATACTTCATATGGTACTTCATGTACATATAACCTCCATGTATTTCATAAACTATTTAACATATCCGTATTTATATTTTACATTATTTAACACCCCAACTTCAAAAATCTTAAAGGCTAGAACTCTAGTACTTCATTTTATTCATATTATTTCTTGTTATAAGACAAATTTGAGTTTATTGCTACCAAGAATGACTAGAAGGACAGATCATAGTTTTTTGTTTTGTTTTTTAGATACAATTATCCTAATTGATAAGTTCAAAGATGAAAAAAAAGTAGTATCTTGGTGGAATTTAAAAAATTAAAACCACTAACAAGGTAGAAACAAAAATACCCTCTGTTGCAAATTAAAGTTACTGGACACATGGACTCATAAAAAAATAACTTAGTAGGAACAGTCTGTTCCATTCTCCATTCTCTGAAAGGAGGTTGGATAACATATTCTACCTTCCTCACAAGGAAGAAGAGTCGTGAAATTAGTGCAGCCTGGAACATTTCTAGTCATTACCACAGAATGTGAGCTCAGGTCTATGGAGATTCAGAGGTTATATAGGCTTCTGTGCTAAATACAGGCCCCAAATCAAATCGATGGGATTTATAGTTAACTATATTTTTACACTTTTCTCATATTTGGGAACTGTTCTCCTTCCTGATCAAGCTTTCTAGTCCTTTTTCCAACTATGACACCATCTCCCCAGACAATAACGTGGGTCCACCTCCATATTAGATGTCAGGTACAGGCAAAACCTAGTAAAGTCATGGGCCCCTTGGGAATACACCTAAAATAGAATTACTAGCTTTTTCCAAAACAGAGATCCCAAATCTTAATCTGAAATATTTTTGCCTTTAGGTTCATGATTAGTCAACAATTTGTTCTGCTTTATATCTTAACTCTTTTCAGCCACTAGGTTCCAGATGCTACCATGATGCCAACCTGACATCCCTGGGTAGATGACCCCAGGGCAGGATGACCAATGTGTCCTGGAGCCCTGACTCCCCAGAGCTCTGACGCACTAGGGAAAGAGAGAGACAGGCTGGGAATTTGAATCTACCTGGCAATACCCATGTCCAGTAGGAAAGCAATTATAGAAGCCAGATCTTCCACTTTCTGTACCCCATAATGACCCTGGGCCCATACTCCCAGAGGGATAAAGAATAGGGAAGCTATCAAGGGAGGGGATAGGATATGGAATTCTGGTGATGAGAATTGTGTGGAATTATACCCTTGTTATCCTATGGTCTTGTCAATATTTTCATTTTATAAATAAAAATTATGTAAATTAGAAAACGACTTAATAAGCTCTGGACTTCTCTGGAACAAGAAACTTCTCAGAACAAGCCAAAGGAGAAATGTTATACTAAATGTAAGTAAAGAATGCTAAAAATTATAGAGTATAGTGCCATATGTTCCCTAGGGTAAAAGTGCAGTTACACTATTTTTTTACAATATCAACTGCCACTTCCCAGGAGAAGGAGGCCTTCAAAGCTCACTATAATGACCAAGGTAGATCTATCATTCTTTTTAAATTTCATTATTTTTAAAACTTTATTTACTTATTGAATAGAGAAAAAGAAAAATGGAGGAGGAAGGGGAAGCTAGAGAGGAAGAGAGACAGACACTTCCATCCTTGCTTCACCACTTACAAAACTTCCCACCTGCAAGTGGGGACCAGGGATTTGAACCTGGGTCCTTGAGTATTGTAACATGTGTGCTCAACTCAATGTGTCACCACCTGGCCCCTGATTGATTATTCTTTAATGAAAGAAATTTCAATTATTTGAGTGTTCTCATGTATAAAAATCATTTTTTAAAAAGTTGAATTACTATTATATTTCAGAGGTACAAACTGAGATAAGCACATAAAAGTTGTAGAACTAGGATGTAAAATTTTGGAGAAAATCATGTTGATAATTAACTTAAAAAAACAACAAGGACTATATTGACTAGGTTGCTGTATTTGAACAAAGGCTCAGAATTTTTCTATGGGGAGAGGGGCGAGCAATAGTACAGCAGGTTAAGTGCACATGCCACAAAGCACAAGGACCAGCATGAAGAACCCAATTTGAACCCACCCATTCCTTGCAGGTGTCCATCTTTCTCTCCCCATCTCTGTCTTCCCCTCCTCTCTGGATTTCTCTTTATCCTATACAATAACAACAGCAATAACAACAACGATAATAACAATAACAACAAGGGCAAAAAAATGAAAAAAAAAAAAAAAGGCCTCCAGGAGCAGTGGATTTGCAGTGCAGGCACTGAGCCCCAGTAATAATCCTGGAAGCAAAACAAACAACTCTATCAGAATTACAATAGAAGAAATCCCTGCATGAGTAAGAAGGCCAATCAGATACCTGAGTATTCTATATTAACTATAGTGATTCAGACCAATCATATCTTATTCCAGTGTGTGCATACGATTATTCTACATTTCTTTCCCTCTTTATATTTTCCTAATTCATTTGCACTTTGGCTCCATTCTTCCATCTTTTTATTCTTTCTTCTCATTAATATTAGCAACTAAAATGGGTCAGGCCATGTAGTAATCACTAATTTCAACAATGAACAAATTAGACAAGGTTGCTGCTCTTACAGAGTTCAATCTACAAATAAGGTAAAACACACACACACAAAAAAAACAAGTGAACACTTACAAATTCAAAAATGCAATGTGAGGGACTCAGAGATTTCTCTAGGAGCAGTTTAGAGAGGTTACTAACCTAGGTGGACAAGATTCAAAGGACATGTCTGAATTGGTATGTCTCTTGGAGGCAAGCTCAGTTCTGCTGATAGTATTGCATAATAGATCTAGAGTAAGCTACATTGACATTTTGACATTTAAATGAAATACTCCAAATATTTTACAAGTTTACTTCTTTAGCACATATCTCTGTTACTGTCTTCTGATAACTCTGCTTAAAAATCCTCTGTGTAAGCAAATGGCTCTGATAGTGTTTAACCTTTTAAAGATCTATTTATTTACTTGAGAGAAAGAGCACAGAATATCACTCTGGTATACAAGAGGCCAGCAATTAAATTTAGGACCTTAGGATTGTACTTAAGACATTGGCCACTATGCCACCTCTTGGATCAGGAAGAGAGAAGAGATAGGGAGAGAGAAGCAGAGACAGAGAAGTAGTCAAAGGATGAGATGGAAAGAGGTATATAGAAAGGCCAGGTGGTGGTGCACCTGGTTAAGCGCACACATTACAGTGTTCAAGGACCTGGCTGGGTTCAAGCCCCTAGTCTCCACCTGCAGGGGGAAAGCTTCAAGTGAAGCAGTCCTGTAGGTATCTCTCTGTCTCTTTCTCTATCTCCCCCTCTCCTCTTAATTTCTCTCTGTCTCTAATATATAAAAATGTTTAAAGAAAAAAAATAGAAAGAAAAAAATTTTAAATGTGTAAAAAAAAGAGGTATACAGAAGATTGACTTAACTCTCCCAGGCAACACTGCCTCTTCTGATGAGATAGATTTTAATTTCAGGGATGGGTATAAACTAGCCCTGAATACTTAATGAACATGATTGACTACTAAGTCACTGCCAACCCAGGCTTGAAACTCATTTTTGTAAATTGCTTTGGGATACCTTGAGCATGAAAATGAAATAAAAAAATATTTTACAATGAAGGTGTCAAAACTGTAAGAACAAACTTCAGAATTCTCCTCATAGAAGTGAGGTGCCAAAAAGAATATAAGGAACCCTAAGTCTGCCAGTGGAGAACAGTTGTATTTTCCAAAAAGAAAAAGGATAACCAAGATTAGAACAGTTTACTTTCTTCCCCAGAAACAACAAGGAGCTAATTAACTGAGCTGGTCGCAACACACTGACCTTTATTAGTTGTTGTCTATTAAGATGTTTCTACTAGAAGCCAGCAATGACACATGCTAATTGCATCCTACTTATGTTGACTATCATGCTTCCTATAATGATCATTTGTTTCTACAAAATTGCCACATGTCAACACTTCAACCAAAGAGTCCAGAAAATCCACATGTGACTGCCAGTAGGCATAATTTGGGTTCATTTTCATTCTTTGTCAGTCTGTCAAGGAAAGGCAAAGAATCTGGCCAACACAACTGGAAATGACATTAATTTACTACTGAAAACGTATTACAGATGTTGTTTTTCTCTCATTCCCTAGAGCTTAACCTTTTTCTGTTGCTACAAAATACCTTAATCTTGGATGATATTACCACCTCATTGGAAGAAAATTGTTACCGAAACAACATTTTAAAAAGTCTTTATGGGGGCCAGGTGGTAGTGCAGTAGGTTAAGCGCACATGGCACGAAGCACAAGGAGCAGCATAAGAATCCTAGTTCGAGCCCCTGGCTCCCCACCTGCAGGGGAGTCGCTTTACAGGCTATGAAGCAGGTCTTCAGGTGTCTGTCTTTCTCTTTGCCCCTTCTGTCTTCCCCTCCTTTCTCGATTTCTCTCTGTCCTATCCAACAACATCAACAATAACAACAAAAATGGCAACATCAAGGGCAACGAAATGGGAAAAATGGTCACCAGGAGCAGTGGATTCATAGTGCAGGCACCAAGCCCCAGCAATAACCCTGGAGGGAAAAAAAACAAAACCAAAACCAAAAAAACCTTTATTTTAAATGATCAAGAGAGAAACAGATGTAGTGTTTTCTCTGAACAAAATATTCTAGAACTATAATTGACATAGAGTCATTTCAAATCAAAATGAACAATGCTGACTAAAAGTACAATGTAATTTTTATAGTGGAGAAAGTAACAGGTAGGGATTCAAGTTATGGGAGTGCAGATCTGGCTTTGATACCAATGAGCTGACCTACTTTAAGCAAACCAGACCATTTAGGATGATAGTTTCTCATGTGCAAACTGTAATTAATCTGTACACTTTACATTTTCCTTATCTTAAAGTCTTGGGCTTCTCAAACTTTCCTTTTAGGATTTACCATAGTTGCATTTGTATTATTCATTGTGTAATTCTTTGATTTTTTTCATTATAATGAGTTTTTTTTTACTATATTTTATTCCAGATAGAGATAAGAGACAGCACGGCACCGTTCCACCATATGTAGAACTTCATCTGGTGTCATCCATGGTTCTCCCAAGTGGTGCTGGGCCTGAACTCCTATGTTACTTGCCTGATAAGTCTGTTTACCTAGTTGAACTAGGTCCTAGCTCTTGAAGTAAAAAATTTTATTTTTATCCCTTCCTAGGAATGTCTGATCCTAGGATGACTGCAAGTAACTTCCTAGAGAGAAAGTTATTTTCTTTAATATTATATATGATCTGCCAATTACTATTTTCAGTGCATTAGCAACATTAACTTATGTAATTATCAAAAAATAGTAATTCCTTTGGTAGGAATGATGACTATTCACATTTTACATATGAGATCATCAAGGAACAGAAAGTTTAAATACTTTTCCTAAAGTCAAACAGTAGAATGGTCACAATTTGCAGTACTAGAGGTATGTGATGTATAGAACACACAGGACTTGTATGCATGAGGAACAAATTTGATCCCAGATTTTTCTCTGTTTTATGTTTTCTAATTAATAGTAAACAATTAAACCTTAAAAAATAGTCATGATTTAACCTGACTATTTTTCCAAGTGTCTGGTTTCTGATGCTAACACTATACTCTGCTAAATCAGTAAAATATAAAGAGACTTTCTCTTTTATTAATCCTATAGAATTAAATGAAAAAAAAACCTTTCCCCTGAAGACATAAGTCTCTCTGCTTTTCACTGAATCAATTAGTTTAAACTCTTATTCTTGCTACATTTTGTAGCAAGTGATAGGAATGTAAAGACTAACTTAAATCTATTAGCACCAAATTCTGGAGCTGAGTGATCTGAAAATCTTATGGTCTGAATAGGGCACAGTACATATCCTAGCAAATTCATTGATTGGTATGAGGGAAAATGTTTTGGGTAGTCAAAAAAAAAAAAAGAGGGGAAGTGTAAACATTCACTATGCTGATAAATCTTAATATATGTACATGAATCTAGGACTCAGTGCTCTGAGCTGAATTTTCTCACATAGTGGTGAGGTGGTGGGGGAGAGGGATACAACAGAACCAAAGCCTCCTCTAGGCTCAACTTGGGTTGCACTCGTAGTGAAGGAGTCTCCCTCTTAGGTGAGCTATGACACCTGTCCTTTGAAATTTATTTTACAAAGAATTACATTTAACAACTTTTTTCTTTTCAATGAATAAATATAACTCAAAACAATTAAAATCAGATTCTAGTTTGTGTTTAATAACTCTTGTTGAATAATTTTGTGACATTAATATGTGTAAATCTACCTATATGGTAGCCAAATAAAGTTGGTCACACTGAATTGGTGGTCCATGCAAGAAATTTACTTGATTAAACTTTAGAATTTACTTTTTTTTTTTTGACTCTTCTATAATTGAGCTTGTAGAAATAGGTTGTTCTTGGTCTAAAAAAAATGCAGTTGAGAAACTTCTCTAGAGAACAAGGAATATCAAAGATCACCCGAGACTGCAACAGGATGAGACTGTGGCTACTTTGGGAACCCACCAAGTCACCAGTGAGTGAAAAGTAGCTTGTGGACAGAGAGGAGCCTGAGGAGATATTCCTGGGGCTAAAGCCCATATGTACCCCCTACTGGTTGGTAACAGTCTGGCAGTTTACCAGTTGAGGAGCCACATCCAGTCTGTTTTACCAACAAAAAGACTGCTGAAGGGAGGAGAAGACTCCCTTAAGATTCACCAAATGCAACTGTGACTCTCCATTTGCATTTCCTAAGAGGCAGGAGCACCAGGGGGGGAGTCCTGTGCGGATATCAAGAGGCAGAGAATGGACCAGGAGATCTACACCCAGTGGTCTAGTAGTGGGACTGTATAGTGGGAACTTTGCACATTGTTCTCTTGATGAAAACATAGTGAATAATTGCCTCAGAACTTACAGACTATAAATGGGACTTATTTAGAAACTCAAAGGGCCCAGCAGTGCTGCCCAGCTTGGCAGAGAAGCTGAATTGAGCCTGGAGCATTGTATCCTTGGGGTGTGGGAGTCTCTTTGCATAATCTCTGTGCTATCTCTCCCCCACCCTGCTTAATCTATTGGTCAGGAGTCAATGATTCAGCTAAAAAAAAAAAAACCTACTTATAGGTAAAAAGTCCTCAGGCTACTATAACCTACAAGGAAGAAAAAGAACAAAATAGGCTTTAACAGCCACTGTACTTCAGCTCAAGGATTGAGATAACATAGAAACAACTGTTAATTTCCACAACTGTGAACTCTTTAACTACGTTACTTAGACACAAGTCAATCCAGTCGAAAGTGATCAGTGGACTGAAAAGTACTGGGAGAAGGACCTCATAACACACTATAGTAATGGTTAGACCAAGGAGAAATATTGGAGAAATGAACCAGGACAAAAGTCCCCTAAAAGCCCTTCAAATGTAGAAACACAGAAGAATGAGATTAACATCCAAATGCTAGTTAAAGAATTAGTCACAGGAGTGAGGAACAAGCTTGAATTAATTGTCATCATAAATGTAGAAACAACAGATGAAACTCTGTAAGAAAGCACTAGCTATCTGGCTGGAGGTAATTAGAGAGATGAAAGCTGAAATAGCTGAGCTAAGAATACAAATAGCTGAGCAAGCTAATACAGTACAAGAATAGGGTAGCAAAATAGCTGAGATACAGAAAACAGCAGAGGGAAGAGAAAATAGAATAAATGAGGCAGAAAACAGAATTAGCAAGATTGAGGGTGAATTAGAGAAAACTATAAAAGAAGTAAGATATCTCAAAAAGGGATTAAGAGATACTGAAAACAACAGAGACACATGGGATAACTCCAAAAGAAATATTATACACATTATAAGCCTACCAAAGAAAGAAAGGGAGGGGAAGAAAGCATTCTACAGGACATAGTAGCTCAGAACCTCCCTAGTTAGACAACATAAAAGAGATAAAGGTTCAAGAAATCCAGAGGGTCCTAAACAGAATTAACCCACACTTAAAGACACTGAGACACATCATATTAAGAACGGAAAGGAATAAGGATAAAATCCTGAAGACAGCAAGAGAAAAACCAGAGTAACCTACAGAGGAAAACCCTTAAGATTAGCAGCAGATTTCTCCACACAAACACTACAGGCCAGAAGAGAATGGCAAGATATCTACTGAGTGCTCAATGAGAAAGGCTTTCAACCAAGAATACTGTATCCTGCTACTCAGACTAGATGAAGGCATAAAAACCTTTTCAGACAAGCAACAGTTTAAAGAATCGTCACCAAGCCTGTCCTGAAAGAAGTTCTGAAAGGTCTCCTTATAAACAGTAAGATAACCATAAACATGCCCTATATCACAGCACTCCAAAAACTACAAGAAAGACACTGAATTATTTCCAATATATAATATCAATAAATGTCAATGGCCTGAATTCACCTGTTAAAAGGCACAGAGTAGGAAGATGGATCAGAAAACACAACCCAACTATATGTTTTCTGCAGGAATCCCACCTGACTCAACAAGACTTACACAGATTCAAAGTTAACTGTTGGAAAACTACCATACAAGCTAATGGACCACAAAAGAAGGACAGGAACAGCTATGCTCATATCTGACATGATAGACTTTAAAATAAATAAAATTTAAAAAGGTAAGGATGAACATTATTAAGTGCTCAGCGGATCAATCAATCAAGAGGACTTAATGATTATCAACATCTATGCTCCAACTGTGAGAACATCTAAATACAATAAACATCTACTGATAGAACTACAGCAATATATTAACAGCAACAAAGTAATAGTAGTGAACTTAAACACCTCATTCTCTCAACTTGACAGATCATCCAGGCAGGAAATCAATAAATAAATTATGGAGCTAATTGAAGAGATAGATAAATTAGAACTATTGGACATTTTCAGAGTAAAAATGGTGATCTCACCATTTTCAGCCCATCTTGGATGAAGCTTAAAGAAATCATGTTAAGTGAAATAAGTCAGAAACAGAAGGATGAATATGGGATGATCTCATTCACAGGCAGAAGTTAAAAAACAAGATAGAAGAGAAAACACTAAGCAGAACTTGGACTGGATTGGTGTATTGCATCCTAGAACAGGATGGCAGAGGAAGGCCTAGTGTGGGTTGTATTGTTATGTGGAAAAATGAGAAATGTTATACATGTACAAACTATTGTATTCACTGTTGAGTGTAAAACATTAATCCCCCAATAAGAAATTTAAAAAAGAAAGAATAACAACAACAACAAAAACCACACAAAGGATATATTTATATGCGATAAAGTAGCAGGTAAATTTTCACATAAAGCCAGCTGGCATCTAGTTATACACTGAGAAAATTAAAGAGGATGCGATCATTAGAAAGCTAAAATTAGCAATTGAAGAAAAAAAAAAGTCTTCCAATCAGTTTATGGACATATAGTTTAATCTGGCTTCTCTCCACACAACCTAGAATACATTTGAATATTCAATAGATCTGATCAAAAAGATAAGAGATATGTATTAGAACATAGCTGACCTGAGCTGAAAACCAGATGCTTGCAACTCAGCTGAAATTTCTTGGGTAAATAAATTACAGACAAAAACAACATTTTCAAAATTCTAGTGTCAGTGAGCTAATGGGCAGCTCTAGACAAAGACTGGAGAAGAAGAGCATTGTTATTTGAGGCTGGTAATAGAAGTAATTATCTTTGTGCTAGGAAAAAGAAATAACACTAAAAGGACATGATGAGTATATAGAATCAGTCAACAAAGGAAATTTTCTAGAATTATTTGACCTAATTACAACTTAGGATTTGCCTGCTGCTTTTGCAAATGTCTTAAGGATGTAGCATTCACTACAAAATGAGCTATATCACTAATAGGTCATACAATGTGAAAGCCAGAGCCAAAAAGGGCCTAAGGACTGTGGACAAAGAATAACTGTGGCACTGATAATAGAATGATCAAATTAGTCATACAGAATTAAGGCACATTGAAGAAAGCAGAAAAAAGGAGAGACTCAGACTGTATAAAAGCAAAATGTAATCAAAATAAATGCAGAAACAAAGATGAGTACTGAATGAAAGCGTGCTGTAAATTAGATTATAAACTTCATTATCCAATTATCCCTAAATTATTATTTAGCTTATAGACAGATGCAAAATGAAAAAAAGAGATTAAGAACTACTGCTACAGAGTAATTAGCAAGAGATCCTTTTCCTGACCCCAAAGGAGTATTTTAAATTAATCAATCAACACTCATAGTTATATAGAAAAGCCTACATATATGGAATTACAAAACTAAATTTAAGATGTGATTTGCAGTGGGGACAATCATCTCAAAAAGACATTTAGCCACATGCTAACCAGAGTCTATCTCTGGTAAATGCACCTTTATGGGAAATCCTGTATCCTGGCAACACAAATCATCTGTTTTTCTCTGCTGTGATGCTTGGGTTCCAGTGTGTTACCTACAAGGATTTTATATCATGTAACTTAGTTCCATTACAAAACTGGAAGTTAAAAACTTAAATTTGTCTTCTGGTACCACTCCACTTAAGAAAGACTTACATATTTCTCTCTTGTAATAATTTATCACTGCAAATATCATTGCACTTTGTCTATTCTACTTGTTTGCTCTCTTTGTCATTTTTTGTATTTTCTTTCCCTTGTACTTACAAGTCATAATCCCCTCTACTACTCCCTCATTGATCTCTTATCTATATCCATGCCTCCCTGTTATTTGTCTTCTTTCCTATCTTAATAAGGGAGAGGGAAATTCCTTCTGCTGTCCAAGTTTTATCCCTAAATTATGTTTTGGAATGTGTTCTTTCTTATCTCTATAAAATATACTTGACCTGTATTCTTTAATTTTATTTTCTCTTTCTCACTCCTTAAATTTTCCCTTTTTAGATACCCAAATCTCCTTTTAAAGAAAATATCTAATTCTTCCTCTATTACAAGCCACAACCTTTTTTTTTTTTTTTTAAATTTCCTTTCTAAGGGCATATTTTGAAACCTTTGTCAAAAAAATTTTTTGTTGTTGGTGGTGTTGTTTTAATCTTGGTACTACTAATATTTTGGGCTAAATTTCTCTCTCTCATTACCTATTATCTGTCATATATTATAAAAAGCATTTATTATGAATTATTATCTCTCCCTTCCCTGAAAATATAAGAAATTTAAATCCCAGATGAAAGTTCTCTGCTCACCTCCCATGCTTCCTTCCCATTTAAAAGGAAACACCCACCTTGTCTCAGTGAACTTTTATTTGCATTGAAAGTAAGTACAGTGAATTTCTATCTTTTTTGGCACATTGTTCTGGTTGTTTCAAAGCCTTTAAAAGAAGATAGTGTTATTTATTTATGTCAGATTTCCAGCACAGTTCCACCAGGCACTATTTGTCTGGGTTCTGCCTTGCTCTTGATATTTTAATTCACTGCTAGCTGAGATGGGTTTCTTAGCATCACACAGGTTGAAAGGCTGACCTCAGCCTGAATGCTACTACTAATCAGACACCCTGGCTTGGTCCAGCATTTTAATTAATTAATTAATTAATTAATATTTGTGTTTATGTTTTACTTCTGCTTAGGAATCAACTATGACTGCACTTAGCTTTCTCCGCAATTAAGAAGTAAAAATTTAAGCAACCAATGCCTCTCTTTTTAAAAATATTTATTTTTTATTGAACAGAGATAGAGAGAAATTGAGAGGGAAAGGAGGTGGGTAGAGAGGGATGGAGACAGAGAGGCACCTGCAGCCCTGCTTCACCATTCCTGAAGCCTTCCTCTTGCAGGGAAGGACCAGGTGCTTGAACCTGGGCTCTTGAATATTATAATGTGAGTGCTTAGCCCCCATACACCACCTTCTGGCCTCTCAAATGTCTCTCTATATACATGAAGCATTCAAGTTTTCCAACCACATTCCTCTTCGAAAGTGTTATTATTTTCTGGGATTCATTTTTGAGTCTTATTTCTCTAAAGAAAATAAAGCAGAACTTGGATGGGATTTAGTGTACTGCAATAAAATAAAGGACTCTGAGGGTGGGGCGGGCCAGGGCAGTGTTCAGGTCATGGAACTTGATGGCAGAGGAAGATCTAGGTGGAGGCTACTAAGAACTATCACATATATACCAACTACTGTATTTTACTGTAGACAGAAAACAATCCCCCAATAAAAGAAAAATTAAAAATAAAAATAGAGGGGTGGGCAGTAGTGTACCCGGTAAAATGCACATACTACTAACTATGCACAAGGATCTAGCAGTGCTTCCTACTGCTGGGGGTACGCTTCAGGATCAATGAAGAAGCAGGCTTACAGGTTTCTATATTTTCTCTCCTTCTCTATCTCTCACTACCCTATCTACTTCTCTCTGTCCTGTCAAATAAAATAGAAAGGGAAAAAAAGTGGGAAAAAAAAAGATGGTGGCTGGGAGCAATGGATTTTTAGTGCCAGTACAGAGCCCTAGCAATAACCCTGATGATAACTGAAAAGAAGAAGAAGAAGGAGGAAAAGGAGGAGGAGGAGGAGAAGGAGAAGAAAAGAAACACAGTTAATAGAGAATGGGAAAGCTATCGGGGGAGGGGTGGGATATGGAGATTGGGTGGTGTGAATTGTGTGAAGTTGTACCCCTCCTACCCTATGGTTTTGTTAATTAATCCTTTCTTAAATAAAAAAAAAATTAAAAAAAAAAGAAAAGTAAGTACATTACAGACACACACACAAAAAAAAGAAACACAGTTAATGGCATTTATATACTTTCTCATATTTGGGAGCTACTCTCTGCCCTAATCCAGCTTTCTAGTCCTAAACATTTTTTCAAATTATTTTCTTTCTTTATGTATTGGATAGGGACAGTCAGATATCAAGAAGAAAGGGGGAGATAGAAAGGAAGAGAGATAGAGACACCTGCAGTGCTGCTTCACCAGTCATGAAGCTTTCTCTAACTTTCTAGTCCTATTCTCAACTCTGATGCCATCTTCCCAGACAGTACTTTTAGCCCACCTTCATGTTAGCTGCTCAACTCAGGCAAAAAATTACTAAAGTCATGGGTCCCTTGGAATATACCAAAAAAGACTTCCTAGCTTCTTCCCATATGAAGATCCTTAGTTCCATCTGCTCTTTTTTTTTTTTTTTTTTTAATAAAAAGGAAACACTGACAAAACCATAGGATAAGAAGGGTACAACTCCATACAATTCCCACCACCAGAACTCCGTAACACATCCCCTCCCCTGATAGCTTCCCTATTCTTTATCCCTCTGGGAGTATGGACCAAAGGTCATTATGGGGTACAGAATGTGGAAGGTCTGGCTTCTGTAATTGCTTCCCCACTGAACATGGGCGCTGACAGGTCGATCCATATTCCCAGCATGTTTCTCTTTTCCTAGTGGGGCAGGGCTCTGGAGAAGCAGGGCTCCAGGACACATTGGTAGGATTAACTCTCCAGGGAATTCTGTTTGTTATCACCCTAGCATTTGGAACCTGGTGGCTGAAAAGAGCTAACATATAAAGCCAGACAAGTTATTGACTAATCATGAACCTAAAGGCTGGAATAGTGCAGATGAAGAGTTGGGGGATCTCTGTTTTGTAGATAGCTAGTAGGACTATTTTAGTTATATTCCAAAGGGCCCATGGCTATACTAGTTTTTTTTTCCCCTGGGCCTGAAACCTGATATGTAGGTGGATGCAAGTTATTGTATGGGGAGATAATTTCATGGCCAGAAAGAAAGCTGGATCAGGGAAGAGAGTAGCTCCCAAATATGGGAAAGGTGTATAAGTATAGTTGACTGTAAACCCCATCAATTTGATCTCATCCAGGGCCCATATTCAGCTTAGGAACCTATGTGACATCTGCATCCCTTAGATCGGAGCTCACATTCTGTGGTCATGAGTAGGAAAGTTCCAACCTATCCCAATAACAGGACCCATCTTCCTCAGGTGGAGCACAGATTGTGTTGTCCAGCATCCCTTTGTTCCTGATAGAGATGACTGGTAACAGTGGGGAGAGGGATTTATTCGAGGTCTAGGTCCATCATGTCTCTTTGGGAATCTCAGGACTCCCTCAATAGGAACCCAGCTTCTATCTGCTCTATTCTTACCTCTAGGTTCCTGATTATTAAACAATTTATCCTGCTTTATTATCCTACCACTTTTTTATTTTATTATTTCCCCCTTTTTTAATTTAAGAAAGGAGACATTAACAAAATCATAGGATGGGGGGTTACAACTCCACACAATTCCCACCACCCAATCTCTATGTCCCGTCCCCTCCCCACTAACTTTCCCATTCTCTATCCCTCTGGGAGCATGGACCTAGGGTCCTTGTGGGATGCAGAAGGTGGGAGTTCTGGCTTCTGTAATTGCTTCCTCGCTGAACATGGGCGTTGACCAGTTGATCCATACTCCCAGTCTGCCTCTATCTTTCCTTAGTAGGGTGGGTCTCTGGGGAAGCGGAGCTCCAGGACATATTGGTGGGGTCTTCAGTCCAGGGAAGCCTGGCCGGCATCCATATGGCATCTGGAACCTTTTTAGCCACCAAGTTGTAGATGCTACCTTGATGCCAACCTGACTTACTGGATAGATGACCTCACCAATATTTCCTGGAACCTCACCTTCCCAGAGTCCTATCCCACTAGGGGAAGATAGAGAAAGGCTAGGATTATGGATCAACATGCTAGTGATTATGTTCAGCAAGAAGCAATTACAGAAGCCAGACCTTCCACCTTCTGCACCCCATAAAAAATCCTGATCCAGACTCCCAGAGGGATAAAGAATAGGGAAGCCTCCAATAGAGAAGATGGGATATGGAACTGTGGTGGTGGAAATTGTACCCATCTTTTTCTACAATCTTGTTAATCATTATTAAATCACTAAAAAAAAAAAAAAAAAAAGGCTGCCGGGAGTGGTGGATTTTTTTTTTTTTAAGAAAGGATTAATTAACAAAAGCATAGGGTAGGAGGGGTACAACTCCACACAATTCCCACCACCCAATCTCCATATCCTACCCCCTCCCCCTGATAGCTTTCCCATTCTCTATCCCTCTGGGAGCATGGACTCAGGGTCATTGTGGGTTGCAGAAGGTAGAAGGTCTGGCTTCTGTAATTGCTTCCTTGCTGAACATGGGCATTAATTGGTCGGTCCATACTCCCAGTCTGCCTCTCTCTTTCCCTAGTAGGGTGTGTCTCTGGGGAAGCTGAGCTCCAGGACATATTGGTGGGGTCTTCAATCCAGGGAAGCCTGGCCAGCATCCTGATGGCATCTGGAACCTGGTGACTGAAAAGAAAGTTAACAGATGAAGCCAAACAAATTGTTGAGCAATCATGGAACCAAAGCTTGGAATAGTGGAGAGGAAGTGTTAGGGAGGTACTCACTGCAAACTCTAGTGTATTTCTGCTTTCAGGTATATATTTTGCAGTAGTTTATGGATACGTGTGAACATATGCTCTCTCTTACAGAAACTGGTGTATATCTAGGTTTTGGGACTTTGTTAGAAAGTGAACCACCTGAGATGGAATTAGAATATACTATGAAAGGAAAAGTCTCACCCGAGTAATGAAGCTGAAGGGTTGTCATTCCACACGTGAAGTCTCTGGACACAGTCTGAAGTGAAGCATGTTGAGGTGGCAATCGTTGTGTTGGTTAGGTTGTGATCGGCGGATGCAATCTTATTTGATATGGATTGGGAGATGCATACGGGAAAGTGGGCCCTATCCAAGGGTTCCAGGACTGGGGGAAGTAGGGACTCTATAGTGGAGATGTGAGGTTCCTGATGTCTTGGAGTTCAAAAAGACAATCGATAGTTAATGTTATCATCACATTATTTGGTAATTGGGTTAACTTTGAAAAGTCCTTTTGTTATGGTTTGCTGTACAGTACCCAGTATCTTATATATAGCTGTGCTATTGGATGCTTCTGATCTACTTGGTCTAGGCTTTTGAGAGAGTCCGCATATCAAATACACAGCCTATATATTAAAAAGATTCAGTTTGTGTTTTGAAAAACTTTGAGACATACAATTGATTTCCCCCCTCTCATATTAATTAACTACTGATTTATATGTCTACGTTTTGCTAGGAGTGTACATAAACACCATTCCCACCACTCAAAGACTGTGACCCGTCCCTCCCACCCACTCCCACCCCCCACTGGCCCAGGAAGCTGCATGTCTACCCCTCACCACTGGGTTTTTACTTTGGTGCCCTACTTACAATTTGATCAGGTCCTGCTTTTAGTTTCCCTTTCAGATCTTCTAAGTCAGCTTCTGTTGATGAGTGGGATCATCCCATACTCATCTTTATCTTTCTGACTTAGTTCACTTAACATAATTCCTTCTAGCTCTGTCCAAGATGGGTCAGAGAAGGTGGGTTCATTGTTCTTGATAGCTGCATAGTATTCCATTGTGTATATATACCACAGCTTTCTCAGCCACTTATCTGTTGTTGGGCACCTGGGTTGCTTCCAGGTTTTAGCTATTATGAATTGTGCTGCTATGAACATAGGAGTACACACCTCTTTTTGGTTAGGTGTTATGGAGTCCTTGGGGTATAACCCAGGAGAGGAATTACTGGATCATATGGAAGGTCCATGTCTAGCCTTCTGAAGTGAAAGAACTGTATGCTGAAAACTATGAGTCGCTACTCAAGGAAATAGAAACTGATACCAAGAAATGGGAAGATATCCCATGCTCATGGATTGGAAGAATAAATATCATCAGAATGAATATTCTCCCCAGAGCCATACACAAAGTTAGTGCAATACCCACCAAAGTTCCACCAAGCTTCTTTAAGAGAATAGAACAAACACTACAATCATTTATCTGGAACCTGAAAACACTTAGAATTGCCAAAAACATCTTGAGGAAAAGAAACAGAAATGGAGGCATCACACGCCCAGACCTTAAACTATATTATACAGCCATCATCATCAAAACAGCATGGTACTGGAACAAAAATAGGCACACAGACCAGTGGAACAGAATTGAAAGCCCAGAAATAAATCCCCACACCTACGAACATCTAATCTTTGATAAGGGGGCTTAAAGGATTAAATGGAAAAAGGAGGCTCTCTTCAATAAATGGTGCTGGGAAAACTTGGTTGTAACATGCAGAAGAATGAAATTGAAAAACTTTATCTCACCAGAAACAAAAATCAACTCCAAATGGATCAAAGACCTAGATGTCAGACCAGAAACAATCAAATACTTAGAAGGAAATATTGGTAAAACAGTTTCCCACCTACACCTCAAGGACATCTTTGATGAATCAAACCCAATTGCAAGGAAGACTAAAGCAGAAACAAACCAATGGGACTACATCAAATTGAAAAGCTTCTGCACATCCAAAGAAACTATTAAACAAACAAAGAGACCCCTCACAGAATGGGAGAAAATCTTCACATGCCATACATCAGAGTGGTGGATTCTTATTGTCAGCACAGAGCCTCAGCAATAACCCTGGTGGCAATTAAAGAAAAAGAAATAAAGATCAATGGTGTCACACACACACAAAAGAAAAAACCTATAATATTAGTAGCTCATATTTATTTAATATTTAATATATTCTAAATGAATTACATTCCAAAAGCATCATTTAATTCTTACAAAAGTTCTATGAGCTAGATCATAGTTTTATAGCTCTACAGAAACTGAAGCCTGGGAAAACCAAATACATTTCACTTTTTATTTATTATTTATTTATTTTGCCAGAGTGATGCTCCAATATGGTTTTTGGTGATGCTAGGGATTGAACCTAGGACCTTGGGGCCTCCAGTAGGAATATACTATTGCATAACCATTATGTTATCTCTCTAGTCCCCAAATAAGTTTCAAAACAATACAAAGAACTCTGAGCTGCACATCTGTGAGTAATACTGGTATTTCTCAAACATATCACTGAGCACATAAAGTAATTTGCTCACAGTCTTAGTAAAACAACAAACCTTTTATTCTATCTATATTCATAGACTTCTGTTTCCTTTAGTTTTGACCGAAGTTCTAGGAGTGGTCTGAGGGTCTCCTATTTTCTGGAAAGCCAAATGGATACTTTAATTTTCTTCCTTTCATTATCTCTGATGTATCTTTGCATACCCTGCTTGCTCTTTTCTTTCCAGTCTTTATAATATATATGTGGGTACTAGATCAAGGAGTATTCATCTTCCCAGAAGTAGTCGATATTAGAACCAGATCCCTGAGCAGTGTCAATTTTGAAGTGGTATGGGAACTAGTGGGGAAATGTAGACCAAAATTGGTAACTATAAAACTAAAAGATGGAATACAAATTAGTATGTGATCAGCAAGATCAAAGTAATGGTTCTAACCTCCCCTTCAGTCCTTTCCCACCCTTTGGTAGCCTTGGTTATGCAGAGTCTAAGAATATGTTTTTATTTGACTTTGTTTCTTTGCTGTGCTTCCTTATATCCCAACTCTAAGATCAGCTGGCATTTGTCTTTCTCCTTTTGACTTATATCTTTTATGATAACCCCCTTCCAGATCTATGCATGTTGTAGCAAAAGGCAAGATTTAATTTTCAGAAAGAATACTCCACATAATAGACACTCAGTTAATACAAGATGAAAGAAAGCACACACATTATGGGATGAAAGAATTTACCAATTTAAATTAAGGATTGGTTTAAGTCAGATTGAGAAAATAAGAACAAGGTCACCTGATTTTCAAACATCTTGAGTTTGTAGATGTTTCTATCTTTTGGTATTTTATTGCTGTCTAAGGCTGGCTGAAAAAAATTTATTAGTTTCTAAGGAAAAAACATGTACACTTCAACTCATGGAGGAACATAAGGCTCCTTTACATATAAAATGAATCTAATAATAGTTTGGTGAGTTAAGGGTGAGTGGATCAGAAATGAATTGATTTGATTTCCTCTATAATCTCTAAGAGTTTATAGATTCTGAGAGGAATGCAGTTTAGAGACAGCAAGTTTGAAAAATAGAAAGGGAAACCGTGCAAAACCAGCATACATACAACCATTTACTCCCAATCCAAGATGAACATGTCAATAAAATGAATGGCCAATAAATTTGCTTTCAGTCTACTTTAAAGTAAAAATAGTTGGACCTGGACTATTAACCATGAGCCTCTATCCCTATTTTCATAAAATGAAGTGATAAAAATGATAGCAAGGGGCCAGGTGGTGGCATACCTGGTTAAGCACTCACACTACAATGCACAAGGACTCAGGTTCAAGCCCCTGGTCCCCACCTGCAAGGGGGAAGCCTTGCAAGTGGTAAAGCAGTGCTATAGGTGTCTCTCTGTCTCTCTCCCTTTTTATTTTCCACTCCCCTATATATATTTATAATAGATAAATAAAAACTTATAAGTTTCTTTCTGTATCTATCCAATAATAAATAAATAAAAATTAAAAAAAGATAGCAAATATCTACTCAGACTTTAATATTGGTCAGGCACTCTTCTAGCTTCTTTACATAGTTTGCCACATTTAATTCTCACAATAGTCCTATAAAGTAGACTACATATTATTATTATTATTATTATTATTATTATACATGATAGGTTATACTACTGAGACACAGGAAGATTGATAATGTCTCACAACAAACAGCAATTGAAACACCTATGGCCATAGAATTTAAACCCAGGTAGTATAACTGTCAAATACTTTGAATTCCTTCTCAGGTTCCTTATAGTCTGATATTCTGTGATGCACTATTTATTCATTTTCATGATGCTGTTATAGACTTTGGAATAGTGTATATCATTCCGTAGAGGGCTAAGAGAAAGAGAGAAGGTTAGATACATGGACCTATTTTACTTACTATTCAGAAGGCAAAGATGAAATGTCTATGGATTCATGGTAACATAGATCTATTTAGAAGAAGGATTTTAGAAATTTAAGCTAGATCTGTGTTATAACTTATAGATCCTCCAGGAACCTCAATGGTTATTGTATGACTTTATTGATGTGCTTTACTGATCCCTCAACATGAATCAAACAATCCATAGTTATTATACATGTTTTAACTTTTCCAGCCTGGGATGATGTGTTAAATTCAAAGGCTCTGGCTTCTATAGAGCATGAACTATTTGTAACCACTTAAAATTTTAATTCAGTAACCCTGACATACAGGTTATAAATGAAGAAAAACATATTTGATGTTTGATTTTCATCTTGGGATGCTTCATCAAGGATTAAGAGGAGTGAAAGACAGAAATCAAAGGATACAAGAATTATAGAAAAGACAACAATAAAGGGTCTATTTGACTAGAGCCAAAAATATAGAATATTCTGAGAAATTAATAATGTTGGTAATCCCATATTTCCCTCAATACGAGAATTTTCATGACAAAATGAAAAGAGCAGGAAAAATATTGGACACAAGTATTTCTATAATAATCTAAAATCATGGACAGAAAAAAGACATGAAGGAAATTAATCAAAATATTAATAGTCTCTAGTACATGAGAAAATCACACTTTTTTCTTTTAAATGTCTTTAAGGAGTTGCATTTTCCAAATTTCTTATAATATTTATAATAAAATATTCTTATAATATAATATTTCTTATAATTTTTATTATTATGAAATTAAAAAGGCTATCTAAAAGTAGGCACATATTTTTTAAAGTTCTCTAAAACTTTTGACAGGGTCTTTACCAACATAGGAAATTTCTGTGAAAGTTCTGATGGACATCCAGCTGAATAAATATATAAATGGTAGTATTAAAAAATAGAAAGAGTAGTACATCATGAATCAGGTGATGTGATTTCTTGGATTTACTATTCACTAGCTTGCTAACCTTGAAAAATCATTTAACCTTTCTAAACCTCAATTTCTTCATCAGTAAAGATAGTAATATTTTCACTGTATACCACTGAGAGTTGTTGAGAAGAATGTGTGCAGAAATGCTTTGTAAAATTTAAAGTAACATATAATAGCCCCTATTATTATTAAAGAACAACAGTTAACTAATATGATTTCTATGACTAACCTATTTATATGATTATAATTCTGAAAATTTACTTTTTCAAATTATCTTGCCTTCTAGCAGAAAACCTTATCTTTGTGTGCGAACAAAGAAGATTAAAATGCTCTTTCCAATGTGAGTGGCTGTAAATAGGGGAATGGAGCTCATGTGACGAATGGCTGAAGGAACTTCACTGAATACAACATTCCCATTGAAATCCTGGTAAAATTACCAAGAAAACATAAAGACTATTATGAGAAACAGATATAATAGATTCCCAGAGGCAGAACATGCTGAGGTAAGATAGTATGGGAAGGGGATCATTTATTAGTGGGCAAATACCTTCTTTCTTTTCTTAATCAAGATGCCTTTATAACCACTTTGAAAACAAAGCATCAAAATGTATTATGTTTAGTGCTATAGTGGCATGTACAAAGCACTTTAGGGACAGGGAGAAAAAGGAGTTTACCCTGTCTACAAAAGTTGAGGAAGATTTTTCTGGAGCTCTATTATGCAAAATGTTTATGAGGCAGAAGTACTATAGGAATAGGGAAAGGGAAATAAAATGAGGGGAAGCACACAAAAGCATGGCCTGTTGTGGAAATCTATGGGGTTCTTTTTGTTTGGAGCTAGTTGGGAAAGAAAGAAGTGATAAGGCCAGGTAGGAAGTATCTCTTTATGCAAACTTTATAATTAGGTCTAAGAGCAATTATGTCATTGATGCCTTTGTCTAATATTTTATTGTTTCAAGCCCAATATCCAGATATTTGATCCACTTTGAGTTAATCTTGGTATGCAGTGTTAGTGGTGATCTAGTTTCATTTTTCTACATGTAGTTGCCCAGTTTTCCAAGAACCAGTTTTGAAGAGGCCTTCTTTTCCTCATTGCATGGTTTTGACTCCTTTGTCATATTCTAGATGTCAATATATGTGGGAATTCATTTCTGGACTCTATCCTGTTCCATTGGTCTAAGTGCCCATTTTTGTTCCAAATACTACGATGTTTTAATTACTATTACTTTGAAGTATAAACTAAAGTCAGGAAGCATAAGATCCCTATTCCCCCTCTTTTTTCTCAAGATGCTTTGGGTATTCTTTTTTTTGTTTGTTTGTTGATGTTTTGATGGGAGTGTTACATATGACATTTTGGATTAGGTGTTTGATTTCCTTGAATAAGATTATTGGGATTTTGATAGGGGTTGCACTGAATCAGTAGATTGCTTTTGATAGGAGAGGCATTTAAATAATATGTATTCTTCCATTTCATGAAAAAGAGATAGTCTTTTATTTCTTGTGTTACCTTTTTTTGTTTTTTTAAACAATGCTATATAGTTTTCATTCTAACTGTCCTTCAATTTTGTTGTTGTTGTTGTTAGATCCACTCCAACGCAGTTTATCTTTTGGGGGACATCCCCATGAAAAAGTAATACTAAAACAAGATTAAAGGTCACTACATCAAATTTAAAAGCTCCACACATCAAGAGAAAATTTCATAGGGAGAAACAGGCAAACCAGTAATTAGAGAAAATATTTTCACATCACACATCTGAAAAGGGGTTGATATCAAATAATGAGAAAACTCATTCAGTTCAATAACAACAATAATAAAAACAAGTAGTCAAATGAAATAATGGGAAAAGATATAAAAGACTTTTCTTTTTTTTCAAGAAAATATGTTTTGGGTGCATGAGACATAAAATAAACTCTTAGGATAAAATTTATAAATGATTGAATATATTTTTTTCTTCATTGGGGAATTAATATTTTACATTCAACAGTAAATACAATAGTTTGTACATGCATAACATTCCCCAGTTTCCCATATAACAATACAACCTCCACTAGGTCCTCTGTCATCCTTCTTGGACCTGTATTCTCCCCATCCACCCACCCCCACCCCAGAGTCTTTTATTTTGGTGCGATACGCCAATTCCATTTCAGGTTCTACTTTTTTTTTCTTCTGATCTTGTTTTTCAACTTCTGCCTGAGACTGAGATCATCCCATATTCATCCTTCTGTTTCTGACTTATTTCACTTAACATGAATTTTTCAAGGTCCATCCAAGATCGGCTGAAAATGGTGAAGTCACCATTTTTTATAGCTGAGTAGTATTCCATTGTGTATATATACCACAACTTGCTCAACCACTCATCTGTTGTTGGACACCTGGGTTGCTTCCAGGTTTTGGCTAGTACAAATTGTGCTGCTAAGAACATATGTGTACACAGATCTTTTTGGATGGGTGTGTGGGGTTCTTTAGGATATATCCCCAGGAGAGGAATTGCAGGATCATAGGGCAGGACCATTTCTAGCCTTCTGAGAGTTCTCCAGACTGTTCTCCACAGAGGTTGGACCAATTGACATCCCCACCAGCAGTGTAGGAGGGTTCCTTTGACCCCACACCCTCTCCAGCATTTGCTGCTGCTACCTTTCCTGATGTATGACATTCTCACAGGAGTGAAGTGGTATCTCATTGTTGTCTTTATTTGCATTTCTCTGACAGTCAGAGACTTGGAGCATTTTTTCATGTGTTTCTCAGCCTTTTGGATCTCTTCTGTGGTGAATATTCTGTCCATGTCCTCTCCCCATTTTTGGATGTGGTTATTTGTTGTTTTATTGTTGCGTTTGGCAAGCTCTTTATATATGTTGGTTATTAAACTCTTGTCTGATGTATGGCATGTAAAGATCTTCTCCCATTCTGTGAGGGGTCTCTTGGTTTGGGTAGTGGTTTCTTTTGCTGTGAAGAAGCTTTTGAATTTGATGTAGTCCCATTGGTTTTTACTTGCCTTAGTCTTCTTTCTAATTGGATTTGTTTCATTGAAGATGTCTTTATAATGTATGTGGAAAAGAGTTCTGCCAATATTTTCCTCTAAGTATCTGATAGTTTGTGTTTTAACATCCAAGTCCTTGATCCACTTGGAATTTACTTTTGTATTTGGTGAAACATAGTGGTTCAGTTTCATTCTTCTGCATGTTTCAACCCATTTTTTCCAACACCATTTGTTGAAGAGACTTTGCTTTCCCCATTGAATAGTCTGGGCCCCTTTGTCAAAGATTAGATGTCCATAGGTGTGGGGGCTAAAAGACTTTTTTAAAGAAGATATGCACATGGCCCACAAGTATATAAAGAAATACAAATTAAAGCCACAATGAGATACCATTTCATACTAGTGAGAATGCTTTACATCAACAAATCAAAAGATGACAAGTATTGAAGAGGAGATGGAAAAAAAGGATGTCTGTTACATTGCAGGCAGGAATGCAAATTGGTGCATTCCATGCAGAAAGCTGTATAGAGAGTCTTTAAATAAATAAAAAAAAGGAAATACCTTATAAGCCAGCAATACCACTCTTAGGCATACATTCAAAGGACATGAAATTACTAATCAAAAGGACAAGGAGTATCCCTATGCTCAGAAAATTATTCTTCTTAATTGCCAAGTTATGGAAACATCAGTTATAGCCTGACTGCTCACCAAAAGATAACTGGTTAAGAAGTTATAGTACATATATTTAATGGAATACAACTTTGCAATTAAAAATATGACATTGGGTTAATGCTCAGCCAATTATTTTTCTTCTATCTTGTCTTCTTTTTTTTTTAACTGATTAAATAATGATCCATTGGATAAAAGTCCATTGGATAAAAGGGGGTACGATTCCACACAATTCCCACTACCAGAGTTCCATATGCCATTCCCTCCATTGGAAGTTCCCCTGTTCTTTATCCTGGGAGTATGGACCAGGATCATTATAGGGTACAGAAGGTGGAAAGTCTGGCTTCCTTAATTGCTTCTACATTGGATATGGGCATTGGCAGGTAGACACATACTCCCAGCCTGTTTCTATCTTTCCCTAGAGGCAGAACTCTGGAGATCTGAGGTTCCAGGATACATTGGCGAGGTTCTCTGCCCAGGGAAGTCAGGTTGGTGTTCTGATAGCATCTGCAACTTGATGGCAGAGTAGTGGAGCTGAAGGGTTGACACCCTACACTTGGCATCTCTGAACACAATCTGAAGTGAAACATGTTGAAGTGGTACTGGTTGCACTGATTTGGTTGAGATCAACAGGTGCAGTATTAAAAGGTATGAATTGAGAGACGTGTGAAGGAAAATGAGCCACACCCCAGAGGTTCTAGGACTGGAAGAAATATGGGTTTTATAGAGAATGGGGAAGGTTCTTGCTGTGTTACAGTTTAAGAAAGCAATAGATAGTTATTGTTATAACTAATAATAATAACTTATTTGGGAATTTGTTTTACTTTGAAAATTCCATATTCAGGTGGACAATATTCTACATTTGTTTTACATTTGAATTATAGAAATGTTTCAGTGAGGGGGTCATTATCAGCACTGTGCTATCACTGAAAAAAATAATTTTTGTACAAACCTAGAAATAACTTTGATAATAATAATAATAATAATAAAGACATTGTGTCCTTTAGGAAAAACTGGTGAAACTTGAGGTGGCTATGTTCATTGATTAAATAATTAAGTGAAAGACAACTACAGGATGTTTCTGCTCATATGTGGAATACAGGGAATTGAAATACATGAACTTAAGAAAAAGAAAAATATGTAGTCATACTTCAAGCTGTCTTTAAGATTTTGTGAAAATTATGGTGGCTATTATGGGTGGGGAAGCACAGAACTTTGATAGTGTGGTGTGAAACTAACCTTGTAAACCATTATTACATCATAAATAACAAGACTCATAAAAAGATAATGTTTCAGAACCCTAAAATTACAAGCCTATATTATTAACTTTAGAAAGAAAACACCTACAGCAGGGCAGCAATTGGATAAGATGGGGATTTTTCTGGTGGGCTGAGATCATAGAGCTGGCTACTTTGACTAGAAGAAATGATACAAATCTAAAGGCAATAGTAGAGGTAACAAGTGAACAGAGTGAGTGAAACATTTAAAAGCAATTTGGAAGGAAATAGAAATAGCTCATATTTATAGACCATTACTATATGTTAGGTACTATGTGATATATCTTCTGTGGAGAATCTTATTTTATTCTTGAAATAGTATAAAAGCTATCATTATGATGCCTATTTTAAAGATAAGGAAAATGAGGCTAATGATTGCATGTAACTTATCAGAAGACAGAGTGCTAGAAGTGGATTAAGAATTCAAACTGTATAATTTTATGTTTTTGGCATGAAGATGGGTTCTTGGCAATGGGTATAAAAGTATGGGAGAGGTATAGGTGATTTTGCATGGATCTAGTTTGGATAGGAGCCAGAAGAGTGATACAGACTATAAATGAGGGACATGTTTGAATTGACACATAACAAAACAGTATTGGAATTATGAAAATTACTAAATGGATAGAGATTATAAGAGACAAGTAGAAATATTAATTTAGCATCAAGAAGAAACATCTGGGTTTGACCTAAATATTTAATAAATTTATTGATAATTTAAAAGGTTACTAAAAGAAAATGCCCATAAAAGTCACATATGTCTCCGAAGGGAGTTTGAACAACAGTAGTCTATCTACTACCTGAGGAAGATGGGTCTTGGAATTAGTGCATCCTGGAATGTTCCTAGCCATGACCACAATGTGAGCCCAGACCAACAGGGATGCAGAGGTTATATAGGCTCCTGTGCTGAACATGGGCCCCAGATCAAACCAGTGGGGCTTACAGTTAACACTATTTATATACTTTCCCTATATTTGGGAACTACTGTCTTCCCTAATCCAGCTTTCTAGTCCTTTTACCAACTATGACAGCATCTCCCCAGATGTTGGGAAATTGTGAGGAGCCTCACAAACCACCCTGCATTCCTGATACTATGGCCTATCTATATAATCATTGTTTTGCCTGAAAGATCCCTACCCATTTCATTCCTTTGATCTATCTTCTTTCTAACCTTGAGACCCTCTCTGCCTGCAAGGTAATATTAACCCTACCAGTTAAAACCCTCACAACAGTTGCTAAGGAAGTTTCTACCTTCCCAGCCCCTTTTGCCTTTCTCCGCCCCTTTTCTAGCAATTTCCATTTCCCACTTGTCACTTCCGGGTCTTCCCTTTAAAAAGCCTTTGCTCTCTGATCAGTAAATATATTGCATTGCCTCACACCACGTGTTTGGTTCCTGAGTCATCTCCCTTGTGTTACTGAGTGAGTAGTAGCCCAGGCTGGCTCCAGTCGCATTCTCTCCAACCCAGAGAGTATGCGCCTTGGAAGAGGCACCCCCATGCTAGCCCAGCACCCAGACGATAACCCGCATATTAGATGTCAGGTGCAGGCAAAAACTAGTAAAGTCATGGGCCCTCTGGAATATACCTAAAACAGACCTACTAGCTTTTTCCAAAACAGAGACCCCAATCTTCATCTGCAATATTTATGCCTTTAGGTTCATGATTAATCAACAATTTGTTTTGCATTATATCTTAACTCTTTTTCAGCCACTAGGTTCCAGATGCTACCATGATGCCAACCCAACTTCCTTGGGCAGAGGACCTCACTATGTGTCTTGGAGCTCCACCTCCCTAGATCCCTTTTCCCCACTAGGGAAAGAGACAGGCTGGGAGTATGGATTGATTGGAAAAGCATATTCAGCTGGGAAGCAATTACAGAAGCCAGACCGTCCATGTTCTGTACCCCACAATGATCCTGGGTCCATGCTCCCAGAAAGATAAAGAATAAGGAAGCTATCAAAGGAGCTCTGGGGGTGGGCACTGTATGGAAATATACCCCTCTTATCCTGTAGTCTTGTCAATATTTCCATTTTATAAATCAAAAAATAAATAAATTTTAAAAAGTCACATATGTTAATTGAGAGAAAAAAAAAAGAAAGAAAAACAGATCAAAAAGTGAGTAAGGAAGACAAAGACCATTAGAGAACACTGAAAGGGAAGAAAGGGGAAAAGTAAACTAACCCCCAGGCACACTTGTCAAGTTGCTATATTGATAGTTTCTGGATTCAAGAGTCACATTTTTTTTCCCTGAGACAGAGAAAAAGACCTAGTGAAATGCAGTCTTCATTGTCAATATGCCCATCTGATCAAAGAAAATGATTTGCTAAACTATGTAGTTTAGTTACCCTTCCAAACCATGAAATATTTGCTATAATATATTATTTTTCCCCACACAAAAGAATACTGCAGTTCTATTTGAACTCTGTATTTGATCAGTCAATGAAGAAATCTAGTGTTTATTCTGAGACGCAGCTAAAGCCACATCTTGACTTATTGACTGTTCTGTCTTTGAGGGAGAAAATTACATACCATCTTGGAACAGTCAAAATATACTTCTCTGAGATCAGTTTCCCCCACCACTCAGTTTCCCTCAATTATTCCTTATAAAGACCAACACAATCTAAAATAAAACAGTGAAACCAGTCCTCATTTACATGGGTGAAGTATTTCAAACTCTCTGCACTCTTTCTGAGTAATATTCTCCAATGTGAAAGCTATTAATCCTTTCTGAATTTTAACAAACTCAAAGAGCCTCTCCATCAATTTCATGTGAGAAGGGTTGGTGAGGGCTGCTTTCCACAAACTTTAATTTTATAATAGAGTTCTTCAGTTCAAATAGGCTTTTGACCTAGCTAATTTAATTGTCTTTGTTATTGATAGCTGCAGAGCTGTAAATAAACTTAGTCTGAGAATGTGCTTGTGAGGTTTACTTTCTAAACAGCATTTTGGATGACCTTTCAAGTGGCAAAATATCGCTTTGTTTCTACAAGGGTGTACTGTTTTTCATCAAAACCAACATAAGAGGCTGATGTGAAATGTTATTGTGTCAGAATGTGAGGCAGCAAAGTACTTTCCTCCCTTAGAACAATGCTCCCTTGGGATCTTTCAGAACCAATTTGCTGGGGGAGAGGGGGCACAGTTAATAAATTATAACATCCTGGGCCAGGGAGATATCTCAGTGCTACAACACAGGACTTGCATGCCTGAGCCTTAGAGGTTTCGGGTTCAAACCAAGGCACTGCCATATGCATGATATTGGCAGTGCTCTGCTCTCTTTTTCTCTCATGAAAAAAAAAAATTCTTTTGAAAGTATGCAGTTTGATACACCCTACTGCTCTAACTCATTCCTTTCTTACCAGAAGGAGAAAATGGCTGCATAATGACCTGTCGGGGAATGGTCTTTGCTAAGATAGGGCAGAATCTGTTTGCTTCCTCCCTGTCGTTTCCTCTGGAGGTGAGGTGAGCCACTGAAGCTTGCAGTTTCTAAAATCTTAGGGGAAATGTCTAAGTGGTAAAGGAGTATAGCCATTTCTTAAGATCTATGCATTTCTTGAGTATTTTCCCCCATTTGTTTTAATTTTTCCTAGATTCTTTTCCCCATTTCTCACATTATTAACATAGAGACTGCTAAAGTAGGCTTGAGATGTATGCACTAAATACACACAAAAAACCCACAATTTCATTAATGTAAATGTAATTATGTTTAAAATCTCATTGTTACATCTTATAACCAACAGAATTATATATATAATTTTATTAGTGATTTTATATTGATTTATGAAATCATAAGATAACAGGTGTACAATTCCACACCTTTCCCACCATCAGAGTTCTGTGCCCCATTCCCTCCACTGGAAACTGCAATAGTTTACCCAAGGTCACAGATATGGGATAACTATTATTTCTACACCTGACTATCTATATTTATGTACATTTGCCCATTTTATCTATGATCCTGCCTTCTCTTCCTTTCTAAGTCATATTGATTACTTCTGAGTGTCCTTCCTTTTTAAAAAAATCTTTTTTTCCATTTTAAATAATTCAATATTATCATCTATGATTTTGTTTTCAGCATGTTCTTTCACATACTCATTCTATTCCTAAATCCTTAATTCTAGAAACTGAGGTTATGTGTTTGGGCATTTTTCACTTCTTCTCTTCCTTCTTTTTCCCATTTATGTCATCAACTGCAAGAGATTGCCAGTTTTCTCAAGAGTTCTTTTCCCACGAGCTTGTGGTACTAGAGATCTTCATATAGATTATTATTTTTATTTATTTATTTTTTCTTTTTTTTACTTGCCCCAACCCCCCATCTTCATATAGATTATTAGCAGTAAACTCTGTTATGCTCCAGAAATCTACTTTTTACTATGAAGGTTTTGTAATATGCTTTAGTAATTTGCTTTACCTTTTCAAAGGCAACTTGCCTCTTTCCATACACATTTAGAATGACTTTACTAGCTTGCTTAGAAATATCAAGCTGAGATTTCTTTGAAAGTACATGTTATTATGGTTCACTAAAGAGCCCAATATATATTATCAAGTCCTATTCATGAATATTCAATATTTCCTTTTAACTAGGTCTCCTAGGTTAATAGAACATTTTTACCCTGTGAAAGGCCTGTGTGCTTAGTTAATTGCTGAAATTAAAAAATTGTTTTTAATGGCATCATTCTTTATTTATATTTTCTGTATGTTTTGATGCAGTTATTTTTTCTTGGTGATATAAATTTATGTCTAGAAAAAATCATGTACCAGCACTGTTCTTTTGTAGCAGGACTACTATTTTCTTTGCCTGGTGGATCTAAAATACACAGAAATTTCAAATCTGGATGAAGTTGAAAGTTTTATCTCTGTGTCCACTCCAAGACTTATAACAACAAATTCTACTAGAGAGATGTGAACTTTTTGAGGATTTAGAATACTTTGAAATTATGGCTGTTGACCAGACTTCCCTGGACAGACAACCCCATCAATGTGTCCTGGAGCTCTTGTTCCCCAGAGCCCTTCCCCAGTAGGGAAAGAGAGAGGCAGGCTGGTAGTATGGATCAACCTATCAATGCATATGTTCATCGGGGAAGCAATTACAGAAGCCAGACCTTCCACCTTCTGTACCCCATAATGACCCTGGGTCCATACTCCCAGAGGGTTAAAGATTAGGAAAGCTATCAGGGGAGGGGATGGGATACAGAGTTCTGATGGTGGGAATTATGTGAATTTGTACCCCTCTTATCCTATGGTTTACTCAATATTTCCTTTTTATAAATAAAAAATTAAAAAAAAAAGAAATTGTGGCTATATTAATAGAATTTCTTTTTTTAAATTTATTTATTTATTCCCTTTTGTTGCCCTTGTTGTTTTATTGTTGTAGTTATTATTATTGTTGTCATTGTTGGATAGGACAGAAAGAAATGGAGAGAGGAGGGTAAGACAGAGAGGAGGAGAGAGACACCTGCAGAGCTGCTTCACTGCCTGTGAAGCGACTCCCCTGCAGGTGGGGAGCTGGGGTTCAAACCGGGATTCTTATGCTGGTCCTTGTACTTTGCGCCACCTGTGCTTAACCCGCTGCGCTACAGCCAGACTCCCTTTAATAGAATTTCTAAGAGATGGGAGTAGGGTGGTAGCACAGCAGGTTAAGCACACCCACGTGGCGCAAGTGTAAGGATCCCGGTTCGAGCCCCTGGCTCCCCACCTGCAGGGTAGTCACTTCACAAGTGTGAAACAGATCTGTAGGTGTCTATCTTTCTCTCCCCACTCTGTCTTCCTCTCCTCTCTCTTATTTCTCTCTGTCCTATCCAACAACAATGATGACATCAATAATAATAATGACTACAACAATAAAACAACAAGGGCAACAAAAGGGAATAAATAAATATTAAAAAAAGAATTTCTAAGAGATAAGGGATATATATGACACATGTAAGATAGTGTATTATTGTAATCATCCAATTACATATCTTGGCCTCATTTGAAGTAGTAATAAGGAATGAGTGGGAATTAGGAATGAGCTCTTCACAGTGAAGACACTGCCCTAACTAGTATAATTAGTCAATACACATACCTCCAGATGGGCCCAGAACCTAGTAATTATGCCTAAAGTCAGCAGTATGCCTCTCTGAGGAATGATTTTTCCTGTATTTGGTCCAACATTTCCTCCCACTCTTTTCCTAGCCAAATCTTTCCCCCTCCCAACCCCCTTTTTTTTCTCCTTCCCTCAAATCCAGATATAGAAAAAAAAAAAGTAGTCAGTTAATCTAAAGCAAACTGACAGCTATATTTTACAAACTTCAATGTACCACTTAAAATACCAGCCTCAAAAGCACCAGACTTAGAGTGTGTTCTCAAGGGCAATGACTGTAGGTGGAATGTTTTCATTAGTTTTTAGCCAGTGATTTGTGATTTTTGTGCCTATATTAATTATTTTACTCTTTAGAGAAAAAGAGGTCACCTCCTCCTTCCCATTGCCTCTAGTCCTCTTACTAGCCTCTCATCTCTTTGTCCATAATGGACCTTTAATTTATTTTTTTAATTTGATTTTTATTAACTTGTGGCATTGGGCTGTGTGTCTGTGTGATTTTGCTGCTCCTAGACTGACTTTTTTATTATTTTATTATTTTTTTTATTTCATATATTGAGAGACACAGAGAGAGGAGGGGCCACCATAGCACTGGTATACAGCTCAGTTTCATGACACTCCCATGTGGCTCTGGGGTTCAAACCTGGATTGCACACATGGCAAGGTATGATTCCTACCAAGTGAATTATCCCTTGATCCCAGATGCCTAGACCTATTAAAAAATGAAGTATTATAGGAAAAATAATAATGTTGAAAAAGTACAAACATTTATTTTATCAATAATATGCAAGGAGATTAGTGGAAGAAATGAGAGCATGTCTTCAAATTCTGCCCAAGTGAAACTGGAATTAAAATAAATTATAAAATGAAATGTGTATATTGCTTTTTTCTTAGAAGCTAAAACAGGAAATCGTTACTAAATAGATGTACATTAAAAACATTGTCATTTGCCAATGTGAATTCCCTGGGCAGACAAGCTCACCAATATGTCCTGGAACCTCACCTTTCCAGAGCTCTACCCCATTAGGGAAAGACAGAAACAGGCTGGGAATATAGATCAACCTGTAAATGCCCATGTCCAATGAATAAGCAATTACAGAAGCCAGACCTTCCACTTCCTGTACTCCATAATGATCAAGGGTCCATACTCCCAAAGGGGTAAAGAATAGGAAAGCTTCCAATGGATGGGATGGGATGGGATGGGATATGGAACTCTAGTGGTTGGAATTGTACCCCTCTTTTCCAATGAACTTATCTATCATAATAAAATTTTAAAAAATGTCATGAATTCTTCTGTGGCATTGTTTCCAAAAGGTGAAAATACATATATTTTGATAAAAAATCAAGCTTTAATGAGTATGATAACTGTTCCCCATATAAAATTATAACTCATGCTACATATATTTACTACAGTGTATTTTTTCCAGATTAAACATTAATCGTTTTGTGTATTTTCTAATTAAAAACCATTTGATTTGGAAATATTTAGAAGGATGAAAGACTAAAAATATAGGTAAAACTTCTCCAGTGCAAATCTGGAAAACATTAAAGTATTGAGGATGATTTTGTTGACTGGTTCTGAAATGAGTACTTGGAATATTCTCACCTGTGGCCATGAACTGCAAGTTTATATCAACGGGGACTCAGATCTACACAGGCTCCTGTGCCAAATACTAGTATATATGGGCCCTGGGTCATGTGAATGGGTTAAATAGTTAATTTTATTAATAGATTTATTTCAAGATGGGAGCTACTCTCTGCCCTAATCCAACTTCCTAGGCCTATTGTCAACTCTGACACCATCTTCTCAGACAATATTTTTTTCTAACTCCATATTAGCTATCAAACTCAAGCAAAAACTATGATAATCATGGACCCCTAGGAACATGCCTAAAAGGACTTCCTAGTTTTTTCCCACCCTAAGGTCTCTATTCTCATTTGCTCTGTTCTTAATTTGGTTCCTGATCATTAATCATTTTATCTTATTGTCTTTCAGCCACCAAGTTGCAGAGGCTATCGTGATTACATCCTGACTTCCCTGGGAAGACGACTTCACCAATGTGTCCTGGAACCTCATCTGTCCAGTGTCTTACCCCACTAGGAAAAGATAGGAACAGGCAGGAGATATTGATCAACTTGTGAATATGCCCACGTCCAGTGGAGAAGCAATTACAGAAGCCAGAACTCCCACCTTCTGCATCCCCAAAAGAATTTTGGTCCATACTCCCAGTGGGGAGAGAAATGATAGGGGGAAGGTGACCAGAGGTCTCTGAACTCCAGCTCCATCAGGAGCTAGAGAGGAAAAAGGGAGAGACATTTGGATGTACTACTAGGTGTATGTGTAACTTGAAAAAAGGAAAAGAAGATGGGATCAAGTAATATACAGATAGTTGTAGAGTAACAGTTAACCTATATCTGAAACCTTAAGAGAACTGCTGTAAGCTTACAATGGAGGAGTTGAGAATTCATAACTCTGTTCATGGGAACAGTGCAGAGTTGTACCCCTGTTATCTTATAGTTTTGTAAGTCAATATTAAATAACTAATAAAATTTAAAAAATCAATGATTTTGTTTTCAGAACTCATTTCAGCTACTTACATAATGTGCATTGATTCTTATGGAGAAGTGGTTGATGAACAACTACCCCAATTATGCATAACTTCATTGTGTTCTGACAATAGTATAGTAACAGTGCAGATATTATAAGTAACCATGTCTTTGAGGACAACATTTGAGAAACAGAAGGGAATTTACTCAAGAAGCACACCATCTATCTCTTTCCATATCATGTATACCAGCCCTTTTATGCCCTTGGGACAAGTTAATAGCACTCCAGAAAGAAGAGTCAACAATTTCAAATTAAATGAAAGAGATAAAAATTTTAGAATAATACACATCCATACATTTTAGTTTCTATACAGATCAGGGTTTTTGGATATAGAAAAGGGACTAGGGAGCTGATCAAATGGTAGAGCGCCTATCTTCCCAAGGTTCAATCCTCAGTATCACATAAGAGCAAGAAGACAAGAATGAGTGGATATTTAGAGAGAAGAGTTGTCTCTCTGCCTTTCTCTGGTCCCCTCCTTGTGTTTTATTATTATTATTATTATTATTATTATTATTATTGATGTTAGACATCTCTATTTTTTAAAATTTTTTATTTAAGAAAGGATTAGTGAACAAAAACATAAGGTAGGAGGGGTACAACTCCACACAATTCCCACCACCCAATACCCATAACCCACCCCCTCCCATGGTAGCTTTCCCATTCTCTAGCCCTCTGGGAGCATGGACCCAGGGTCGTTGAGGGTTGCAGAAGGTAGAAGGTCTGGCTTCTGTAATTGCTTCCCCGCTGAACATGGGCGTTGACTGGTCGGTCCATACTCCCAGTCTGCCTCTCTCTTTCCCTAGTAAGGTGTGTCTCTGGGGAAGCTGAGCTCCAGGACACATTGGTGGGGTCTTCAATCCAGGGAAGCCTAGCCAGCATCCTGGTGGCATCTGGAACCTGGTGATTGAAAAGAGAGTTAACATATGAAGCCAAACAATTTGTTGAGCAATCATGGATCCCAAGCTTGGAATAGTGGAGAGGAAGTGTTAGGGAGGTACTCACTGCAAACTCTAGTGTACTTCTGCTTTCAGGTATATATTTTGCAGTAGTTTATGGATACGTGTGCACATAAGCTCTCTCTCACAGAAATTGGTGTATATCTAGATTATGGGACTTTGTTAGAAAGTGACTACCTGAGATGAAATTAGAGTGTACTATAAAAGGAAAGGTCTCACCCGAGTAATGAAGTTGAAAGGTTGTCATTCCACACGTGAAGTCTCTGGATACAGTCTGAGGTGAAGCATGTTGAGGTGGCAATCGTTGCGTTGGTTAGGTTGTGATCGGCGGATGCAATATTATTTGGTTTGGATTGGGAGATGCATACGGGAAGGTGGGCCCTATCCAAGGGTTCCAGGTTTTTTTTTATTATTATTATCTTTATTTTTGGATAAAGACAGCCAGAAATCAAGAGGAAAGGGGAAGATAGTGAGAGAGAGAGAGAGAGGGAGAGAGAGAGAGAGAGAGAGAGAGACCGACCAGCAGTATTGCTTTACCATTCACAAAGCTTTCTCCCCTGCAGGTAGGGACTGGGGGCTTGAACCTGGGTCCTTGCACATTGTAACATGTACACTCAATCAGTTGCATCACCCACTTCCTGCCTCCGTGTGCATCTTTATCTCACTTTTACGAAACAAACAAACCCAAAATACCAGAACCAATTTATCTACTAAATTAACTAACTAACTACTTTAAAAAAAGTATAGAAGAGTTCAAGGACTAGACTCTTGGTAAAAAAAAAAAAACAAAAAAAAAAACTGAAAACCTCACAGAACTGACTAACCAGAGGAGCTACTGCTCCCTGCGTAATGAGGAAGGTATGATGTGATCAGGATGTTGAGGAACCAGTATCTCAATTCTAGATCACATTCTGTCTGATAGTATATGAGGATTAAAAATAAGAGGTTTCAGCATATGGGACCTAATGAGGGAATCCTTGGATTCCCACATAGATATGATGGGCCTAGACTTCTAATAGTCTCTTTTCTCCACTACCACTGATCACTTCCATCAGGAACATCATATAAGCCCTCTTGTAGGCTTTTCCAGGACCTTACCATCACTATAAAGTAGCAATGGAAAGGACTCCCACTCTCCAAAGGAGGATGCATCATCCTACCATGCCACTCATAGAACACTGGTCCTGAAATGAGTGCAGCAGCCTAGAATGTTCCTCGCTGTGACCACAGACTGTGGGATCAGATTGATAGGGATGCAGAGGTTACACAGGCTCCTGTGCTAAATATAAATATATATGGGCTCCAGGTCAGATTGATGAGGTAAACAGTTAATTTTATTCATAGATTTCCTTCAAATTTGGGAGCTACTGTCAGACCTAATCCAGCTTTCTATCCCTATTCTCAATTATGACACCATTTTCCCAGACAATATTTTTAGTACACCTCCATGTTAGTTATCAAATTCAAGCAAAAACTATGTAAGTCATAGGCCCCTAGGAATATACCTAAAATAGACTTTATAGCTTCTTTCCACCTCAAAGTCCCTATTCTCATCTGCTCCATTCCTTCTTTTTGGTTCCGGTTTATTAATCATTTTGTCCTGCCCTATATCTTACTGTTTTTAGGTACCAACTTGAAGATGCAACTATAATTCCATCCTAACTTCCTTGGGCAGACAACCTCACCAATATGTCCTGAAGTCTCATCTACCCAGAGTCATATGCCATTAGGGAAAGATAGAAATAGACTGAGGGTATAGATGACCTGCCAATACCCATGTCCAGAAGAGAAGCAATTCAATTATAAAGGCCAGAAATTCCACCTTCTGCCCCATAAAGAAATTTGGTCCATATTTACAAAGGGAGAAATGTTAGGAGAAGGTGACCAGAGAGCTCTAAGATCCAATTCCATCAGGATGCAGAGAGAGAAGAGGAAAAAAAGGAAGGACATTTGGAAGTAGTAGCAGGTGTAGATGTGACTTAGAAAGGAAGGGGAGGTTGGAAGTTGGGCGGTAGCGAAGTGGGTTAAGCGCAGGTGGCACAAAGCGCAAGGACCGAGGTAAGGATCCCAGTTCGAGCCCCCAGTTCCCCACCTACAGAGGAGTCACTTCACAGGCGGTGAAGCAGGTCTGCAGGTGACTATCTTCCTCTCCCCCTCTGTTTCCCCTCCTCTCTCCATTTCCCTCTGTCCTATCCAACAATGACAACATTAATAACAACAACAATAAAAAACAACAAGAGCAACAAAAGGGAAAATAAATATAAAAAATAAAAAATAAAATTTATAAAAAAAGAAGGGGAGGTAGGACTATAGGAAAAATGGCAAATATATAAAAATATGACAGTAACAGAAATAATAGTAAACACCTATCTTTGACCTTGAAAGAACTACTATAATTTCAAGTGGAAGAACTAGGGAGAGAGAACTCTGGTGGTGGGAATGGTGCAGAATTATACTCTTATCTAATAATATTGTAAATCAACATTAAGTCACTAATACTATATATGTATAATTCCAATCACATCAGGACTGGGAGGGTGAAGAAAAACAAAGGAAGGACACTCAGAAGTTGTAAGCATAACTTAAAAAGGAAGAGAAAGCAGGATCACAGAAAAGGGGGGGCAAATATATAAAAAACCAGATAGATAGTTATAGGAATGAGTGGTCTGGGAGGTGGCACAATGGATAAAGTACTGAACCTTCAAGCATGAGGTCCTGAGGTCGATTCCTGCAACACATGTACCAGAGCGACTGTGGTTCTTTCTCTCTCTCCTCCTATCTTCCTCATGAATAAATAAA
Source organism: Erinaceus europaeus (assembly GCF_950295315.1). Classification (NCBI taxonomy): domain Eukaryota; kingdom Metazoa; phylum Chordata; class Mammalia; order Eulipotyphla; family Erinaceidae; genus Erinaceus; species Erinaceus europaeus. Next base: position 43,022,551 of record NC_080171.1, on the reverse strand, counting down.
AAAAGCTTTAAAAAAAAGAAATGATAGTCAATCTAAACCTCTGTCTGTGAACTTGGGAGAACTACTGCAATTTCCAATGGAGGGAATGGGGATATAAACCTCTGGTGGTGGGAAAGGTGTGGAATTATACTCCTGTTATTTCATAATTTTGTAAATAAATATTAAAACGCTAATTCAAAAAGTGGCTTCATACTATTACAGTCAAAGTCATGTTAATAAGAGGAATATTCCTCTGAAACCTCAGCACCCACAAAATTATGGGTTGGCTCCTTAGATCTTTTTGATATTGGCAAATTATCTCAAGGGCTCTGTGTCTATAGGATGGATCTACTGCTACCAGTGGTTATTTTTTTCCTTTTTATTCTTTTTATGTTTTCATATTTCTCATCTGTAATTTCCATAGCATGAGAATTGTCTGAAACTTAACTGATAAAGCTAGAGTAGACATGTTCAGTAAGAATAATTCTTACTCATAAGAGTCTTACACCTTTTAGAAGATAACATATTGACATTTCTATTTTTGTGCCCCCCCTACTACATTGTATAGCACTTTTCTTTTATTCAGAGATATTCAGACTATTTCATAACATATTTTTGAAAGTGAAAAGTGAAAGGATGGTTACAGAAAGCCAAACAGACCACCTATCCATGGTTTAGACTAAAACAGGATAACCTGGGCCACAGTTAGTTGAGGGGTGTCGTCTGTTATCAGAGGAGACTTGGTCTGCCAGATGTAGGTGAGGTATTTGTAGGGGAGTAAAGCGAACATTCTCTGGCCCTACTCCATATGGCCTGGGTGGAAAAATTGGAAATGAGCCCACAAAAAGCCTAAAACTTGTGTAGAACTTATTACTATTCCAGGGTATCTCACTCATCAGAGCAGGTCACTGAAGTGAGGACGTTTCTTAGATCATGAGAAAGAAACTCATTAATATGACGAGATTATTAAATTCCATGGTGACTACATGGAGAATTCTGGTATTTTCAAAGAAACTTAATCACTGGTTAGTCTGGTTAGTTGTGGTAGTCAGGGACAAAGTTGAATGTTAGGAAAATCTTAATGTTAGTAGCAGGATAGCAGGAGTACCAGGTAGTAACTGCTGACACAGTTACTTATTACATAGAACACAAGAAGTGTTTATATACATAATTTCCTGTGACCCTCATAGTATCTCTAGGCACAAGGCACAGAAATTCTTATCTCATTCAGTAGAGAGCAGGTCTCAAAGTCAGACAAGAGTCACACTGCTGATAAAGACAGAACATGGAATAGGACCAAAGTTTTTATGACTCCAAGATCTATGTTTTGCCAATGTATTGACTCTGCTTTTGTGAAGAGAAAAAAGGAAAGAAAATTGTGTTACAAAGGTGAATTTACTCAAAGTGTTATTTTAACTATAATAGATTGAATTCAGTAAGTAAATTGCCTTATTAAAATGAATATGATTTTGGAAAGCTGAATTCGGCATAAGTAGCAATGTCCTGAAGCTATGTTAACAAAATAATTCTTTTATTTAAAAAACATCAATGTTAAAGCAATGACTAATTTGGTCAAATGAATCAAATTACTAGTTAATTACATGAGAAAAGTATTTAAATGGGGAATAGATGTAGTGGAAAATAGTTATTTGATGTTGTAAAGTTTGGTGAATAATCATTACCTGCTTAACTTTTCAAATAGTGGTATTGACATAGTATAGAAAAATAGAACGTTGTAGAATTTTTATTAATGTTTGTATTTTACGAATTATTTACTAAATTATGTATACATATATACTGAAATATCAGGATTGAATTACTACCTCTCCTACCTCTCTCCTACTTCCTGTACTAAAATTGACTTAGATAATTTACTTAATATATACTTCTTTATCCATTCTATAGTATTTTAGGACCTTTATAGGTGATGATTACTGCATGACTGTTATAATTAAAATTTAACGGAATTTCTGTGTGACAGAGAATTTGACACTATGTAGCTGTGCTTAAACCAGAGCTTGGTATTTTTTTCTAGCTCTAGGAAAAAATTCTCAGGAATATTTAAACAGAGATATCACTGGGAAGATTGGCTCTGATAATTAGAAAAGATTTTTGGTTGAATAAATATTGTATTTCAGCATAAATATCATTGTTTCATAATCTGGTAAACTGAAAACGACTTCATGTTTTTCAATGGATAACAGAAATTATTTTAATGGATAAATATAATGTGGTAAATTAATGTAATGGTATACTACTTGACAATAAAAAGGGATGAACATTTGGTTCCTGCAAAAACATGAATGAATTCAAGTGCATTATGCTAAACAAAAGAAACTATATTCTAGAGAATATATCTTACATGATGCCACTGACTTGAAATTCTGGATAAAGAAAAAAATATCACAAAGGAGTTACCAGGGTTAGTGGTTAAGGAGAGGGCAAGTGATGAGCGTGTTTGACAATAGGGAAAGGGAAGTGAGGCAATTTGGGGAATTGGTGAAGTCGGTTTTATCTTTAAGTGTAGTGGTGGTATGACATGATTGTTACATATGTCAAAACTCATACACCAAAGATTTTGACTTCTACCAAATATAAATCATAAGGAAAATGGAACACAGTTATGTAGTGCGTTGTATTAAATTCAAATCCAGTCCATACTGTGCTATTTGTTACTTATGTTTGCTTATGAAGGCTTTTTTTAAAAAAATATTCCTCATTTGTAAGTATCATAGTAATGTTTACCTCACTGAGTTGTCATGAAAATGAAGTAATACATGTGAATTGCCTAGAACAAGGCCTGACGTGGATTTACTTTTAGCAAAGATGAAATCATGAGTTCATACAAATATCAGCAGTCATTTCACACTTCTGCCTCTTTTCGTTATGCCTATGATAACTCCAGTATTTAATCACAACAGTTCATGGCCTGAGCTTCTCCATTTGTAGTCTGACACCTCTGGCTACCAGCAGCCCTACTCTATCCTACCTTTATACTTTCACCACTCACTGATCCTTAAAGTAGCTGATTCCGTGACACATTTTCTCTTAATGGTAACCACACACTGTACTTGTCAAGGATGTAAAGGAAGAGACGACAATACAATTATTTTTCACTGCTGATTTTTTCTTGATGAATGACTTTTCCTACTTTATTTTCTTATTCAAAATATCAAAGAATGTCACTAACAAACAAACAAAAAAAGGAATGCTTGCAATAATATATGCAGCTCTTTCTTTGTAATTCATTGAAAAGCAGTGAATTATTAAATGATGAAAACTCTTCTAAGCAGCATTATTTGGTACTACCAAGAGTTTAGTTACTTTGGAGGTCAAGAAAAAAATGGAAATTACTTTGTTCCAATATCAGGGGTAATGGTGAGGAACCATGGCATGGCTCCTCTAAAACAATGGATTGTGCCCAAATTCTCTACATTATACAGTGCTTTATTTTGGAAGGCATTATCATTTATTTTTCCAACAGATTGCTTTTCTAATTATATTTTGCTTATGTCATTGCTATTACTTTGAATCCTCTGAGGACTGAAGAAAGGACATTGGGGGTAAGAGTTAGCAAAATAACCTAGAGATATATCAGGGGGTCAGGTGGTGATGCAGCTGGTTGAGTGCCCACATTACAATTCATCAAGACCCAGGCTCAAGTCCTCATCCCTACCTGCAGGGGGAAAGTGAAGCAATGGTTCAGGTGTTTCTCTGTCTTTCTCCCTTTCTATCTCCCCCTTCCCTCTTAATATCTCCCATCCAAGTGCTAACCAGGCCCAACCCTGCTTAGCTTCTGAGATCAAGCAAGATCAGGCATGTTCAGGGTGGTATGGCCATAGACCCCTCTTGATTTCCATCTATATCTAATAAATAAGTAAAGATAATTTAAATAAATTAATTAAAAATAGAGATGTCAGATTCATCTTCTACAAGCCAGAAACCCCAAATGTGCAGTTTTTTTCAATTTGATGCCTCAATACAAAAAAAAATACATTTATATAATAAGCTATGATCCTATATTAAATGCAACTTATTTTGGAGAGATAATATATTCACCTTTGTTTCTCATTCACATTGTTATGAAGATAGTTTACAAGCTGATTTGGTAATGAGGGTGAGAATGGAAATGAGGAATAATTGAGAGCTTTAGGCAACTTTAGAGACTTCTAAGAGTTGAAATTATATATATACTGATTACTAATGCCCAACTTTTTCTACTTACAGTTGTCAACCTTTGGATCATAAAATGTGTCTATTCTTAAATATAAATGGGAACTGGCTGCACATTTATTTTAAAATTTTATTTATTTGTTGTATATAACAGAAAGAAACTGGGAGGGAAGATAGAGATGGAGAGAATGACAGACACCTATAGCACTGCTTCACGGCTAGTGAGGTTTTCCCACTACAGGTGGGGTCTCAGGGCTTGAACCTGGGTCCTTATGCATGGCAACATGGGTGCTCAACCAGGTACACCAACATTTGATCCCTTGGTTGCAAATTTAAATGTTTAAATTATTTTTGTGTTATATAAATAAAGAGTATCCTCCTTGTCCTTGGTACACAAAAATGAATTGGTTTCCAACTAGTCATATAGATGTACTTGATACAATATAGCTTAACTTGAGACTCCATGAAGATCATACAGATACAAACACACAAACACACACACATCACCATAGCCATAAAAACTACATTGCATACTATTTTGATGGTTTTTAGATATAACAAAGTTATATTCTTGCCTTAGTCTTCTTTGTAATTGGATTTGTTTCATTAGAGATGGCTTTAAAATTTATGTGGAAAAGAGTTCTGCCAATATTTTCCTCTAAGTATTTGATAGTTTATGGTCTAACATTCAAGTCCATGATCCACTTAGAATTTACTTTTGTGTTTGGTGAAATATAGTGGTTCAATTTCATTTTTCCGCATGTAAAGATCTATTCCACTCGTCACTATGCCTCTTCATGCACCCGTACCAAGAAATTTTGATTACAATGACCATATAATACAATTTGAGATCTGGGAATGTGATGCCTCTAGTTTTGTTCTTTCTTCCCAAGATTGTTTTGGCAATTCTAGGTCTTTTCTCATTCCAGATAAACATCTATAGCATTTGTTCTATTCTCCTAAAATTGTGGTTGGCAATCAAGATGGGGATTGCATTAAATTTATATATGGCTCTGGGTTAGTATATTCACTTTAAAGATGTTAATTCTTCTGACACATGAGCACTGACTATTTTCCCACTTCTTTGTATCTTTTCCTGTTTCCTTTAATAGTGACTCATAATTTTCAGTATACAACTCTTTCACTTCTTTGGTTAGGTTTATTCCTAGATATTTGATTGTTTTTGTTGCTATAGTAAAAGGAACTGATTTCTGGATTTCTTCTAATTTAGTGTCTACTTAAAGGACTGCCACTGACTTCTGTATGTTAATTTTGTGACCTGACACCTTATTGTATTGCCTGATAATTTCCAAAAGCTTCTTGATATATATTTTAGGTTTTTATTTTTTTTATTTATTTAAGAAAGGTTAATTAACAAAACCATAGGGTAGGAGGGGTACAACTCCACACAATTCCCACCACTCAATCTCCATATCACACCACCTCCCCTGATAGCTTTCCCATTCTCTATCCCTCTGGGAGCATGGACCCAGGGTCATTGTGGGTTGTAGAAGGTGGAAGGTCTGGCTTCTGTAATTGCTTCCCCGCTGAACATGGGCGTTGACTGGTCAGCCCACACTCCCAGTCTGCCTCTCTCTTTCCCTAGTAGGATGGGTCTCTGGGGAAGCTGAGCTCCAGGACACATTGGTGGGGTCTTCAGTCCAGGGAAGCCTGGCTGGCATCCTGATGACATCTGGAACCTGGTGACTGAAAAGAGAGTTAACATACAAAGCCAAACAAATTGTTGAGCAATCATGGACCCAAAGCTTGGAATAGTGAAGAGGAAGTGTTACGGGGGTACTCCCTGCAAACTCTAGTGTACTACTGCTTTCAGGTATATATTTTGCAGTAGTTTATGGATACGTGTGAACATATGCTCTCTCTCACAGAAACTGGTGTATATCTAGGTTTTGGGACTTTGTTAGAAAGTGAACCACCTGAGATGGAATTAGAGTATACTATGAAAGGAAAGGTCTCACCGGAGTAATGAAGCTGAAGGGTTGTCATTCCACACATGAAGACTCTGGACACAGTCTGAAGTGAAGCATGCTGAGGTGGCAATCATTGCGTTGATTAGGTTGTGATCTGCAGATGCAATATTATTTGATATGGATTGGGAGAGGCATACGGGAAAGTGGGCCCTATCCAAGGGTTCCAGGACTGGGTGAAGTAGAGGCTCTATAATGGAGATGTGAGGTTCCTGCTGTCTTAGGTTTCAAAAAGACAATGGATAGTTAATGTTATCATCACATTATTTGGTAATTGGGTTAACTTTGAAAAGTCCTTTTGTTAGGGTTTGCTGTACAGTACCCAGTATCTTGTATATAGCTGTGCTATTGGTTGCTTCTGATCTACTTAGTCTAGGCTTTTGAGAGAGTCTACATATCAAATACACAGCCTATATATTAAAGATTCAGTCTGTGTTTTAAAAAACTTCGAGACATACAATTAATTTTCCCCCTCTCATATTAATTAACTAGTGATTTATATGGCTACATTTTACTAGGAATGTGCATAAACACCATTCCCACCACCAAAAGACTGTGACCCATCCCTCCCACCCACTCCCACCAACCACTGGCCCAGGAAGCTGCATGTCTACCCCTCACCACAGGGTTTTTACTTTGGTGCCCACTTTAGGTTTTTCTATGTATATTCATGTCACCTGAAAATGGGTGAATCTGAGTTATTCTCTTCTAATCTGTATCCCTTTAATTCCTTGCTCCTGCCTGATTGATATGGCAAGAACTTCCAACAGTAAGTTGAATAGTAATGGTGATAGTGGGCATCCCTGTCTAGTACCTGATCTGAGGGGAAATGCTTCCAGTTTTTTTTCCATTGAGTATGATGTTGGCTGTAGGTCTGCTATATATGGATTCCACCATCTTAAGGAATTTTCCATCTATTCCCATTTATTATAGCATTTTGATCATAAAGGGATGTTGTATTTTGTGAAAGGCTTTCTCTATATCTATTGATATAACCATGTGGTTTTTAGTCTTGCATTTATTGATGTGGTGGATCACTTATAATCAATCAACACTGCATCCCTGGAATAAACCCCACTTGATCATGATGCACAATATTTTTAATATGCTGCTATATGCAGTTGGATAGAATTTTGTTCAATATTTTAGCATCTATGTTCATCAGAGATATCAGTCTGTAGTTTTCCCTTTTTGTTGTATCCTTGTCTGATTTTGGTATCAGGGTAATGTTGGCTTCATAGAAGCTAGAAGGGAGTATTTCTGTGTCTTCAATCTTTTGGAGGAGTTTTAGAAGTAGAGGCATTAACTCTTCCTTGAAAGTTTTGTAGAATTCATTTGTAAAACCATCTGGTACAAGACTCTTAACTTGGGAAGGTTTTTGATAAGTGTTTCAAATTCATTGCCTGTGACTGGCTTGTTTCTATTTTCTAGTTCCTCTTTATTTAATTTTGGAAGTTTGTAGGTTTCTAGGAACTTGTCCATTTCTTCCAGATTCTCTAGCTTGGTGGCATATAGTTGTTCATAGAAGACTTGCATGATACATTATATTTATGTGGGGTCTGATGAAATATCTCCTCTTTTATTTACAATACAATTTATTTGGGTCTTTTCCCTTTTTTGTTTTGTGAGTCTGGCTAAAGGTTTGTCAACTTTTTCACTCTTTTGAAGAACCAACATTTACTATATAGTTGATCTTTTGTATGGTTTTCTTATTTTCAATGTTATTTATTTCTGCCTTAACTTTAATTATTTCTGGCCTTCTGGTTGATTTAGGGTTCCTTTTTTCTTCTTTTTCTAGGTCTTTAAGATGTGCAACCTGGTTGTTCATTTGTGCTTTTTCTTGTTTCCTAATGTGTGCTTGTATGGCTATGAACTTCCCTCTCAGTACTACCTTAGATGTGTCCCAAATATTTTGGTAGCTTGTGTCTTCATTTTCATTGAACTCTATTACCGTGTTGCTCTAGTTCTATCAGTAGATGTTTATTGTATTTAGATGACTTCTCATTGTGTGCATAGATGTTGATAATCATTAAGTCCTCTTGATTGGTTCATCAATCAAACACTAATGTCCATTTATATCTTTTTAAATTTTATTTATTTTTAAGGTCTATCATGTCAGTTATGAACATAGCTGTTCTTGCCCTTTTTTTGTGGTCCATTTGCTTATAAGGTAGTTTTCTAACTTTTCACATTGAGACTGTGTTTGTCTTGTTGAGTTAGGTGGGATTCTTACAGACAACATATGGTTGGGTTGTGTTTTCTGATCCATCTTCCTACTCTATGACTTTTAATAGGTGTATTCAGGCCATCAACATTTATTGATATCAAAGTTTGAGGATATTTTAATGCCATTATTGTAGATTTTTAGAGTGTTGTGATATAGGGAATGTTTATGGTTATCTGACTGTTTATAGGAGATCTTTTAGAAATTCTTTTATCACAGGCTTGGTGACAGTTAATTCCTTCAACTGTTGTTTGTTTGAGAAGGTTTTTTTTTTATTTCTTTATTGGGGAATTAATGTTTTACATTCAACAGTAAATACAATAGTTTGTACATGCATAACATTACTCAGTTTTCCATATAACAATACAACCCCCACTAGGGCCTCTGTCATCCTTTTTGGACCTGCATTCTCCCCCCACCCACCCCAGAGTCTTTTACTTTGGTGTAACACACCAATTCCAGTTCAGATTCTACTTGTGTTTGCTCTTCTGATCTTGTTTTTCAACTTCTGCCTGAGACTGAGATCATCCCATATTCATCCTTCTGTTTCTGACTTATTTCACTTAACATGAATTTTTCAAGGTCCATCCAAGATCAGCTGAAAATGGTGAAGTCACCATTTTTTATAGCTGAGTAGTATTCTATTGTGTATATATACCACAACTTGCTGAGCCACTCATCTGTTGTTGGACACCTGGGTTGCTTCCAGGTTTTGGCTAGTACAAATTGTGCTGCTATGAACATATGTGTACACAGATTTTTTTGGATGGATGTGTTGGGTTCTTTAGGATATATCCCCAGGAGAGGAATTGCAGGATCATAGGGTAGGTCCATTTCTAGCCTTCTGAGAGTTCTCCAGACTGTTCTCCACAGAGGTAGGACCAATTGACATTCCCACCAGCAGTGAAGGAGGGTTCCTTTGACCCCACAATCTCTCCAGCATTTGCTGCTGTTATCTTTTCTGATGTATGACATTCTCACAGGAGTGAAGTGGTATCTCATTGTTGTCTTTATTTGCATTTCTCTGTGTCTAAGAAGGTTTTTATGCCTCCATCTAGTCTAAATGATAGTCTAGCAGGATATAGTAGTCTTAGTTGAAATCCTTTCTCATTGAGCACTCAATATATATCTTGCTATTCTCTTCTAGCCTGTATTGTTTGTGTGGAGAAGTCTGCTGCTAATATTATAGATTTTCCTCTGCAGGTGACTGTTTTTCTTTTGCAGCCTTCAGGATCCTTTCTTTATCCTTATTCTTTTTCATTACAAATATGTTGTGTCTCAGTGTCTTTAAGTCTGGGTCAATTCTATTTGGAACCCTCTGGGCTTCTTGGGCCTTTATGTCTTTTATATTGTCTAAAGTAGGGAAGATATTATGTCTCATAGAATGCTTTCTTTCCCTCCCTCTCTTTTTTCCTCTGCTAAGCCAGTAATGTGTATATTATTTCTTTTGAGGTCATCCCATATGTCTCTGTTGTTTTCAGTGTCTCTTTTTGAAATCTCTTGGTTCTTTCTTAGTTTTCTCTAATTCATCTTCAATCTTGCTAATTTTGTTTTCTGCCTCATTTACTATATTACTCTCCTCCCCTCTGCTGTTTTCCATAGTTCAACTATTTTGTTACCCTGTTCTGATACTGTTTTAGCTTGTTCAGGTAGTTTTGCTCTTACCTCAGCTATTTCAGCTTTCAGCTCTCTAATTACTCGAGATAGTAAGTGTTTTATATCAGAGTCTCATTTGTTGTTTTCCCATTTCTACTGACTTTATTTGCAAACTCTTTCCTCAATCCTGTGTCTAATTCCTCAGTTAACATTTTGAAGTTGAGCTCATTCTTCTGTGCTTCTAATTTTGGGGGGGCATTTAGATGGGCTTTTGTCCTGGTTCATTTCTCCAGTGTTTCTTCTTGGTTTAACCATTGTATATAGTATGTTATGAGGTCCCTCTCTTAGTACCTTTCAATCTACTGATCACTCTTGCCTGGACTGACATGTGTCTAAGTAAGGTAGTTAAAGAGTTCACAGCTGTGGAAATTAACAGTTTTTTCTGTGTTATCTCAATCCCTGAGTTGAAGCACAGTCAGTGGCTGGTAAAACCTCTTTTGTTCTTTTTCTTCTCTGTAGGCTATGGGAGTCTAAGGGCTTTTTATCTTAATCACTCACTCCTGACCAAGGGATAGGTCAGGGTGGTGGAGAAATAGCACAGTGGTTATACACAGAGATTCCTATGCCCCCAGTATCCAAAGCCCTGGGCTCAATTCAGCCACTCTTCCAACAGCCAGAGCCAAGCTGGAAGTACTACTTGTCCCTGTGAGTTTCTAAACAAGTCCTGTTCATGCTTTGTGGTTTGTGGTTTCTGTGGCAGTTACTTTCCATGTCTCCTAAATTCATCAGGAGAACAATGTGGGAAGACTCCCACTATACAGCCCCAACTCTCACCCTCCAGGGTGTAGATCTTTTCTTGAATTTCCTGGCCAGTTCTCTGCTCCACAGTGTCAGCACAGGGCCTCACAGCTGCTGCTCCATCAGAGGAGAGGCAGTAGCAGTGGAGACTCACAGTTGCATTTGGTAAGTCTTAGTTGAGTCCTCTCCTCCCTTCAGCAGTCTTTTTGTTGGTAAAAAAAAAAAAAAGACTGGAGGTGGCACCTCAACCAGTAAACTGATGGACTGTTTGTTACCAGCAACTTGGGAACAGATATCGCTTTAGCCCCAGAAGTTTCTCCTTAGCCTCCTTTCTGTCCTGGAGCCACAGGTGTTTGCACTCACCAGAGGTCTCCTTTGATATTCCTAGTTGACTGGGGAAAGCAGAGGAGAGGAAAGAAAGGCAGCTGCTGCTACTCTGTATCCATGCTTCTGGAAGTCCAACCTGTGGTGTCATTCCTTCTCTATCTCTCTCTCTATCTGAGAAAACTGACTCAAAGTAGTGAAGCTCTGCCAATGGGGCAGTGGGATTTGGGGGAGTATCAATCTTTTATTTCGAGTATTCTTAAGCCAAATTGGAACTCTGGCTTGTGACAAAGACAGTGTTGTGAACGTGCTATCTGTGATTTCTGAGACCAACTCATAAGAAAATTGAAAGTACATGGCTGGCTCTTGCTCATGGAAACCAGGTGGCAGATCAATAGTCCAGGCCTCATGTAAGAGACAACTGTGCTATAAGTAGTATATGTTAGTAATGGAAAGAGCCATATGAACCAATCATGTTGCTGAAATCTTGAGAATGGTCCTTGTTGACTCCAGAATATGCTAAAAGAAAACTCACCCGAATCTATCCAACACACAAAATTAATAATGCAATTTTTTTGTAGTTTTAAAACACTTAGTTTTAGAGTGGTTTGCTTTACAATATATCACTGCAAACACTTTTCTTCTTCACTCAATTCACAAGTGTCCCATTCAAACCTGACCAGAGAGTAATTCAAATAAACGTGCATGCTAATAATTAAAAATTCATACACATTCAGCTTTTTTTTATAGTTTTCTTTTCTTTTTTTATTTAAGAAAGGATTAATTAACAAAACCATAGGGTAGGAGGGGTACAATTATACACAATTCCCACCACCAAATCTCCATATCCCACCACCTACCCTGATAGCTTTCCCATTCTCTATCCCTCTGGGAGCATGGACCCAGGGTCATTGTGGGTTGCAGAAGGTCTGGCTTCTGTAATTGTTTCCCTGCTGAACATGGGCGTTGACTGGTCAGTCCATACTCCCAGGCCACCTCTCTCTTTCTCTAGTAGGATGGGTCTCTGGGGAAGCTGAGCTCCAGGACACATTGTTGGGGTCTTCAGTCCAGGGAAGCCTGGCCAGCATCCTGATGACATCTGGAACCTGGTGACTGAAAAGAGAGTTAACATATGAAGCCAAATAAATTGTTGAGCAATCATGGACCCAAAGCTTGGAATAGTGGAGAGGAAGTGTTAGGGGGGTACTCCCTGCAAACTCTACTGTACTTCTGCTTTCAGGTATATATTTTGCAGTAGTTTACGGATACGTGTGAACACATGCTCTCTCTCACAGAAACTGGTGTATATCTAGGTTTTGGGACTTTGTTAGAAAGTGAGCCACCTGAGTTGGAATTAGAGTATACTATGAAAGGAAAGGTCTCACCGGAGTAATGAAGCTGAAGGGTTGTCATTCCACACGTGAAGTCTCTGGACACAGTCTGAAGTGAAGCATGTTGAGGTGGCAATCATTGTGTTGGGTAGGTTGTGATCGGCAGATGCAATATTATTTGATATGGATTGGGAGAGACATACGGGAAAGTGGGCTCTATACAATGGTTATAGGACTGGGGGAAGTAGAGACTCTATAATGGAGATGTGAGGTTCCTGCTGTCTTAGGGTTCAAAAAGACAATCGATAGTTAATGTTATCATCACATTATTTGGTAATTGGGTTAACTTTGAAAAGTCCTTTTGTTATGGTTTGCTGTACAGTATCCAGTATCTTGTATATAGCTGTGCTATTGGTTGCTTCTGATCTACTTGGTCTAGGCTTTTGAGAGAGTCTGCATATCAATTACACAGTCTATATATTAAAAAGATTCAGTTTGTGTTTTGAAAAACTTCGAGACATACAATTAATTTTCCCCCTCTCATGTTATTTAACTAGTGATTTATATGACTACATTTTACTAGGAGTGTACATAAACACCATTCCCACCACGAAAAGACTGTGACCCTCCCACCCACTCCCACCCCCCACTGGCCCAGGAAGCTGCATGTCTACCCCTCACCACAGGGTTTTTACTTTGGTGCCCTACTTACAATTTGGTAAGGTCCTGCTTTTAGTTTCCCTTTCAGATCTTCTTACTCAACATCTGTTGATGAGTGGGATCATCCCATACTCATCTTTATCTTTCTGACATAGCTCACTTAACATAATTCCTTCTAGCTCTGTCCAAGATGGGTCAGAGAAAGTGGGTTCATTGTTCTTGATAGCTGCATAGTATTCCATTGTGTATATATACCACAGCTTTCTCAGCCACTCATCTGTTGTTGGGCACCTGGGTTGCTTCCAGGTTTTAGCTATTATGAATTGTGCTGCTATGAACATAGGAGTACACACCTCTTTTTGGTTGGGTGTTATGGAGTCCTTGGGGTATAGCCCCAGGAGAGGAATTACTGGATCACATGAACATGTCTAGCCTTCTGAGAGTTTTCCAGACTGCACTCCACAGAGGCTGTACCAATTTACATTCCCACCAGCAATGTAAAAGGGTTCCTCTGTCCCCACAACCTCTCCAGCATTTGTTGCTGGGGCCCTTTTTGATGTATGCCATTCTTACAGGAGTGAGGTGGTATCTTAGTGTTGTCTTAATTTGCATTTCTCTGACAATCAGTGACCTAGAGCAGTTTTTCATATGTTTGTTAGCCTTTTGGATCTCCTCTGTAGTGAATGTTTTGTTCATATCCTCTGCCCATTTTTAGATGGGGTCATTTGCTTTTTTGGTGCTAAGTTTGCTGAGCTCTTTATATATTTTGGTGATTAGTTTCTTGTCTGATGTCTGGCATGTGAAGATCTCGCATTCTGTCAGGGGTCTCTTTGTTAAATAGTTTCTTTGGATGTGCAGAAGCTTTTCAATTTGATGTAGTCCCATTGGTTTGTTTCTGCTTTAGTCTTCCTTGCAATTGGGTTTGATTTATCAAAGATGTCCTTGAGGTGTAGGTGGGAAATTGTTTTACCAATGTTTTCCTCTAAGTATTTGATTGTTTTTGGTCTGACATCTAGGTCTTTGATCCATTTGGAGTTGATTTTTTTTCTGGTGAGATAAAGTGGTTCAATTTCATTCTTCTGCATGTTACAACCCAGTTTTCCCAGCACCATTTATTGAAGAGAGCCTCCTTTTTCCATTTAATGCTTTGGGTCCCTTTATCAAAGATTAGATGTCCATAGATGTGTGGATTTATTTCTGGGTTTTCAATTCTGTTCCACAAGTCTGTGTGCCTATTTTTGTTCCAGTACCATGCTGTTTTGATGATGATGGCTTTATAATATAGTTTAAGGTCTGAGAGTGTGATGCCTCCATTTCTGTTTCTTTTCCTCAAGATGGTTTTGGCAATTCTAGGTGTTTTCAGGTTCCAGATAAATGACTGTAGTGTTTGTTCTATTCTCTTAAAGAATCTTGGTGGACCTTTGATGGGTATTGTATTAAATTTGTATATGGCTCTGGGGAGAATATTCATTTTGATGATGTTTATTCTTCCAATGAGCATGGGATATCTTTCCATTTCTTGGTATCAGTTTCTATTTCCTTGAGTAGCAACTCATAGTTTTCAGCATACAAGTCTTTCACTTCTTTGGTCAACTTTATTCCTAGGTATTTGATTGATGTTGCTGAAACAGTAAATGGGAGTGATTTCTGGATGTCTGCTTCTTCAGATTTAGTGTTTGCATAAAGAAATGCCACTGATTTTTGTACATTGATTTTGTAGCCTGATACCTGGCTATATTGCCTAATAACTTCCAGTAATTTTCTGCTGGATTCTTTAGGTTTTTCTATGTATACAGTCATATCATCTGCAAATAGTGAGAGCTTGACTTCTTCCCTTCCAATCTGTATTCCTTTGTGTTGGTATGCATGAGACCCCTTCTGTTTCATTTGGTTTAAATCCCCCCTGCTTAACACTATTCTATTTACATAACCACTTCATTCTATTTATATAACCACTGTTAACAAGTACCTCCCTCCAGGGCATTGGTTCAATCCCCACTGTTTCATGATATGTTTTTGCTCCACCCCCCCTCCTTGTCACACCCTGATCCTCTCCTTGTCACACTCTGATTGTCACCAGTCACTTTTCTCTCCACCCTCTCTATGTCACACCCTGTTTCCACCCTACTTGGCAAGTATATATAAAGACAGCATTGTGAGTTTTAGAGTACTTTACCTTTAGTTTAGCTCAGCTCGGCTTAGATTGTGCATGAATAAAGAGATACTGCATACAGCTCAACTATGAGTCCCTGGTCGTCTGTTACCTGCCCGTGAAGCCAGCCCGGCGAAAACAACATAACCTGTCGAAAACAACACCTTTGATTTCTTTCTCTTGCCTGATTGCTATGGCAAGAACTTCCAATACTATGTTGAAGAGTAACGGTGACAGTGGACAACCCTGTCTAGTCCCCGATCTGAGGGGGAATGCTTTCAGCTTCTGTCCATTGAGTATGGTGTTGGCTGTAGGTTTGCTATATATAGACTCCACTATCTTGAGGAATTTCCCATCTATTCCCATTTTTTGTAGAGTTTTGAGCATGAATGGGTGTTGGATTTTGTCAAAGGCTCTCACTGCATCTATTGAGATAATCATTTGGTTTTTGTCTTTGCTTTTATTTATGTGATAAATGACATTTATTGACTTATGGATGTTGAACCAGCCTTGCATTCCTGGGATGAATCCCACTTGGTCGTGATGAACAATCTTTTTGATATGTTGCTGTATCCGTTTGGCCAGGATCTTCTTTAATATTTTGGCATCTATGTTCATCAGAGATATTGGTCTGTAGTTTTCCTTTTTTGTTCTGTCCCTATCAGCTTTTGATATCAGGGTCATGTTGGCTTCATAGAATTAGAAGGGAGTATTCCTGTTTCTTCAATTTTATGGAAAAGCTTCAGAAGTATGGGTACTATTTCCTGAAAGTTTTGTAGAATTCACTTGTGAAGCCATCTGGTCCAGGACTTTTGTTGTTGGGGAGGTTCTTAATAATGGTTTCAATTTCTTTGTCTGTGATTGGTGCATTTAGATTTTGTAGTTCTTCTTGGTTCAGTTTTGGAAGTGCATAGGTTTCTAGGAATTGTTCCATTTCTTCCAGATTCTCTAGCTTGGTGGCGTATAGTTCTTTATAGAAGTTTCACAGGATTCTCTGGATATCTGTGGTGTCAGTTGTGATATCTCCTCCATGGTTTACAATTATATTAATTTGAGTCTTCTCTATTTTTTGTTTGGTGAGTCTGGCTAGTGGTTTGTCAATTTTGTTTAATCTTTCAAAGAACCAGCATTTGGCTTCATTGATCTTTTGTATGGTTCTTTTATTTTCGATGTTGTTTATTTCTGCTCTAACTTTAGTGATTTCTGTCCTTCTGGTTGCTTTAAGGTTCCTTTGTTCCTCTTCCTCTAAGTCCGTGAGGTGTGCAGTAAGGTCATTCATTTGAGCTTCTTCTTGGTGTTTAATATGTGATTGTATGGCTATAAGTTTCCCTGTCAGTACTGCTTTAGCTGTGTCCCAAATATTTTGATAGGTTGTGTCTTCATTTTCATTTGTTTCCAGGAACATTTGAATTTCCTGTTTGAGTGAATCTCTGACACAGTGGTTCTTGAGGAGTATGTTGTTTAGTTTCCAAATTCTGTGACTTTTAATAATTTTCTGTTTGTTGTTATATGTTAATTTTACTCCACTGTGGTCTGCAAAGATACTTGTCATGAATTCGATGCTCTTGAATTTATTGATGCTGTCTTTGTGGCGTCACATGTGGTTTATCCTTGAGTATGTGTATGTGGATTTGAAAAGAAGGTGTATTCCAGTTTTTTGGGGTAAAGGACTTTGAAAATGTCCAAGAGGTCTAGTCTTTTAATCTCTTCCTTCAATTCTCTTGTATCTTTGTTGATTTTCTGCTTTGTTGATCTGTCTAAGTGTGACAGTGGGGTATTGAAGTCTCCCACTATTATTGTATTACTATTGATGTATTTTTGAAATTCTTTCAGTAGATGCTTAATGTATTTAGATGGTCCCTTGTTGGGTGCATAGATGTTAATAATTGTTAAGTCTTCTTGGCTGATTGATCCTCTAATCATTATGTAATGTCCTTGCCTATCTTTTATTACTTTATTTAATTTAAAATCTATCGTGTCTGAGATGAGAATGGCTGTTCCTGCCCTTTTTTGTGGTCCGTTAGCCTGTATGATAGTTTTCCATCCTTTCACTTTAAGTCTGTGTTTATCTTGTTGTGACAGATGGGATTCTTGCAAGCAGCATATGGTTGGGTTATGTTTTCTGATCCATCCCCCCACTCTGTGCCTTTTGATGGGTGAGTTTAAGCCATTGACATTTATTGATATTATGGATTTAATATTTGTCTAAGAAGGTTTTGATCCGTCCATCTAGTTTGAATGAAAGTCTAGCAGGATATATTATCCTTGGTTGAAACCCTTTTTCATACAAGGATCAATAGATATCTTGCCATTCTCTTCTGGCTTTTAGAGTTTGAGTGGAGAAGTCTGCAGATAATCTTATGGGTTTTTCCTTGTATGTGACTTTCTGTTTCTCTCTTGCAGCCTTTAGGATCCTTTCTTTATCCTAACTTCTTCTCATTGTGACTGTGATGTGTCTTCGTGTCTTCAGGTCTGGGTTGATTCTGTTTGGTACTCTCTGGGTCTCTTGAATCTTGATGGCCTTTCTGTTATTCAGGTTTGGGAAGTTTTCTTCTATTATTTCCTCTAGAATGTTTGCTTCCCCTTCCTCTTTTTCTTCCTCTGGCCAGACAATTATGCGAATTTTACTTCTTTTGATATCATCCCATATGTCTCTGTTGTTGTTTTCAGTGTCTCTCAATCTCTTTTTAAGCTCTTTCACCTCTTTCTTAGTTTTCTCTAACTCATCCTCTGTCTGACTAATTCTGTTTTCTGCTTCTGTTAGTCTGCTTTCCCTTGCCTCAGCTTCTTTCTTCATTACAGCTATTTCAGCTTTCAATTCTCTAATTGCCTCAAGATAATCAGTATTTTCCTTGGGGGTCTCAACTGTTGTTTCCCTAATACTTCCATTCCTTTCCTCCAATGTTGTTTTCATTTCTGTGATTAATAAATTTATTATTGCTTGCATACTTTTCTTATCTATGGTTACTTCTGGCTGATTTGTAGTTTCTTCTGGGCTCTTGTCTTCATTCATTGGAGTAGCAGTTTTTATGTTTTGATCTCCCCATTTTTTTGATTTATGTGTTTCTTTTTTTATGCTCTGTTGTTCCTCAGTTATTGTGTCTTGAATACAAGCAACACTGTACTAAATACCTTTATGACAATTGCACTCACCAACCTCAGGAATTACAGTAGCAACTGAAGCAAGTATTGAAGCCGTTTAATCACTACCAGTTAGCCAAATAATTTCTCCAGTCCTTGAAAAAATAGTAACCAAATCCCAGTGAAGAAGAAAGAGAAAAGAAAGAAGGGATAGCAAGAATAGACAGTTATGCAAATCTACTATCCACTGTATATTCTAGGGGTAACAAGAGGGGAAAAGAAAGTAGAGCAGAGATACACACATAGAGAGTCCACTCTGAGTCAGATTTCTTCCCCAAAATAATTCACAAATTCAGAAAGGCAAAAAAGAAGGAAGAAGTGTATGGCAAGATAAAAAAAAAAAAAAGAAAAAAGAGACAAGAGAGAGAAAAGAAAAAAGATAAGAAAAAGAGCTGTAATTAAAAAGCAGTGAAAGGAAAGTTTTTTTTGATTACTTTATTTTTAATTTAATTTAATTTAATTTTTTTAATTAGCTAGGAGGAGGAGGGAGAGGAGTGTCTGTAGAGGAGTTAGGAGTAACGAGACAAGTTCCTCCCACAATAGATAAGATGCCCACTACCCTAGCAATGAAAGATACCCTAAGAGTTAATTCTGATCAACCTAAAGGGGGAGGAAGATATATGCCTTTATATAATATTAATAATAAAATAGAGCAGGGTAATAAAAAAAGAAAACCCTGTCCCAGATTACCTCAAATCTCGTGATCAGAGGCAGCTGATTGTTAAGAAAGAGGAAAAAAAAACAAAAACCTCAGGACTAGACAAGGATAGCTGAAATAGACAGTTATGTAGATCTACTATCCACTGTATATTCTAGGTGTAGCTAAAGGAGGAAGGGATGTTGAGCAGAGATACTCGCAGTGTGAGTCCAACTCTAAGTCAGAATTCTTCCCCAAAATAATTCCCAAATGTGTATCAGTGAATTCAAAAAGCACACTGTTTGGTGGTGTGGGGGATGGGCCCTGTGGCTTTGGAAGCTGTAGGATTAAGGAAGAAAGGATGGCAAGAATGAGAAAAAGAAAAAAAAAGAAAGAGAGAAAAAAGAAAAAGATAAGAAAAAGAACAGTCATAAAAGAGCAGTGAAAGGAAAGAGTTTATTTATTTATTTATTTATTTATTTTTAATTATTTAATTAGCCAAGCGGGGTGAGGTGGGGGGGGGGTTGGCTACTTAGAAAGAAAAAAGGCCAGAGGTTTCAGAAGGGTATAGACTTAGAATGAATGATACTCCCTGGAGGGACAGGAATTTTGGTAAAGAAAGGGGCTCAGCAGGGGAGCCTGCTAGGAGCTGGTCCCCAGGGACTGGTTATGGGGGTGGGAAGGGGGAGGAGGTGTGCTTAATAATTTAAAAGAAAGAAAAAAAAATTAATTCCCTTTTTTCCTACTCTATATTTTAACCCAAATTAAGTTATTGTCACCTCCTTGGTGTTACCGCTAGGACCCCTTATTGACTGGCCTACTAAATTTAGGCAGAAAATCCTATCTGACCACAGCAGATGTGGTCAGAGCTCAAGCCACTAGCAGCTTCTCAGTCTGCCATCTTCCGGGAACCCCCCATATTCATCTTTAATACTCTTTATTGTCAAAGCCCCAAGTAACAAACTTTTCTTTCAATTTAAATTAAGCTATCATAATAAATAATTACCTTTTATTAAGAAATAGACCTTCAAAAACTAGGTTTGGAATATCTCCTTACTATCTGGTATCTTATTTTTCTAATACAAATTGAAGGTAGTAGTAAAACCATAAGTATATGTAGTTGAAAAGTACATCTCCCTATTCATTCATCTTGTTTTTCTCAGATCCACATTTGAAAAAAATTATGTGCTAGTTTGGAAAATGTGAAAGAAAAAACTCAATAGAGTAACCATGATTTATAAAGGTGAAACCTTTGTGTCATGAATATTTCATCAGAGAAATGTGGAAGTCATCAGACTTTATCTGAGCATATTCAATATGATATGATTAATCTGTAATAGGACTGGCACTCATTATTAATAGAGGTGGTCACTGGGTTCATAAGAACAGCAGTAGAGTTATAAAACAAACAGAAAATCCAGGAGACTTCTGAGAGTTTTGTAAATAGTCTACGCCAAAGGTGACTAAAGGCTATCAGTAAGGGGAAGAGACAGAGTGACAGAGGTTTTCTACATTATTGGTAGAGCAATGTCAAAGTGGGTGGAATTCCACAGAATGTAAGAGAATGAAGAATGGGGACAAACTGTTCCTCTTCATCCTAGTCATGGGTCAGATATATTTCTTAGAAGTCATTTCAATGGAGAACCTAGTCCTCTAAGGATATCACAACTGCAATTCAATTTTCCAGTTATTCAATTGTAATTAAGTTGTCCCACTCAAGTTTTGAGGACTCTGAAGATAGTAATATATGAAACAGAGGAAGCAAATGTTACTTGTGGAGAAGAAACAAACAGACCACATTCAAGATGTTCACAATGAAGCCAGTAATGATACAACCAGTAGCACAGTAAACACCCATTGATTCCCAACAGAGCAGGAGGCAGCACAAAGAGCAAGGTAAATTAGAAGCAGATCAAAACAGAAGCATACTCAATAAAGAGTTTAGGCAGAATAATGCCAAGGCCAGCTCAGCACCAAGGTTTCAAATAACAAAGTTCTGAGGGACTATTTTACCTTAGCAGTATATCACCCTCAGTAGAGTTTTCAAATGTCACCTATGGTGATGTATTTTCATCCTCAAGATATTGATTTTATTGAAAAAAATCTGAATCTTTCTGAGAGTCATTGGAAAGGACACAAAAAAGGCCACAGGTTAATCTGGCAATGTGGGCACTCACTGAGACTAACATCTTTCCTTGCAGAGGAAATTAATCACACTTTTGAAGTCTTTTCGAAGCTCCAAAGAAATAAAGTCCATACAGGTATTTGTGCCTCCATTATTGAACTTCTCAACCTGGAACTGAAATCAGTCTGTCTGCATTGATATAAGGACAGCACAAGCTCTGGGGTTGAGGTGGGAGAAGGAGTGGATTGAATTATGGTGAAAGGGACAGTGAATATAATGAGAAGATGTGTCTGCAGAGAAGCAGCATCTATGTGGTGTACATAGACTCTTAATTCTAACTGGCTGCTTCTTATTAGTAGATAGAATTGGTAGATTTCCTTAATTAAGGGACTGACCCCAGAGTGGAACATGCATACTCAAGAGTCAGAGGAGCAAAGCAGAGATGTTAACAAACCTTTTAGCATGCAACAGATGCTGTTTACTTACTTTTATTCTCTCTTACTGGGTGTGAAATTTTCAGTATTACTGACAAGTATATATATGCATTAGTTTTTATACTTTCTATGGTGAAAATGAACTCTGCTTTATCTTGTCTTCTATCCCTGGATTCTATTCAGTTGGCACTCAATCATTTCTTTTTTAAATCAAATGAATGTAAGGAGTGAATAAAGTTCTTGGAAATCTTCCAAAAATACAGACATCTACATTTTTTCACAGAAATATTTAGCTTTTCTTTCTTGAATACACTAACAGTGGCATTCTTGTACACTAGAATGAACTAGTTTAGTCAGAGTGGTGCAGAAAAAAACAATAATTCTGCAAAAACAGAAACAGAAAACTATTAGCAGCACAGATAGAGATTTAAATTCTTAGCTAAGTTGCGGTGACCCTGAGAATTTAACCTTATGTATTTTAGTCTCCTTTGCATAAAAGGCAGGAAAGGCAACAGGGGAAGTGCTAATATATTCAATGTGCTTTCCAGAGAGAGAGTTTTTTATGGTCCCATAAAGAAAGCGACTTTTAGGAGCTGGAGAGATAGCTCAGCTTACTGGGTGCCTATACTGCTTTTCTTATTCAGTTAGAGAGATGGAGAGAAGGAGACAGAATAAGAGAGAGACCACAGTTCCAAAGCTGCCTCTATTACCTTGGCTTTCTATGTGTGCTTATAGCATGTGTGGTATGGCAATGGAGGAAGCTTTTGAACTGTGGTCTCTCTCTCTCTCTTTCTCACTCTGTCTCATTCTTTCTCTCTCTATCTCTCTAACTGAATGGAAAAATTAAATAAAGTGATGAAATCACATATGCGTGAGGTCTTGGTTTTACTCCACACCCCCAAAATGTGACTTTTAGAGCATAATAAAGACTTATTAGTAAATACACGAAATAAAATAATCATAGCATTTGAGAGAGCTAAGGAATAATTTATATTAAGAAATTATAGTAGGAAGAACCTATTTTTAAAAAATATTTATTTATTTATCATAGAGAAAGAGAGAGAGTGAGAGAGAACTACAGCATCACTAGCATACGGTGCTGGAAGCTAAGTTCAGGAAGGATCTCAAGCTTACAAATCCTGTGCTAGGAAGAAAAAGAATTTAAAGTTTCTGATTCAACACTGTACCTTCAGGTGGATAAGTAATTTACTTATGCAGGACAGTTAGGTTTACTTATCTGGGGCTGTTTAATTGACTGACATTAATTTGATAGATCCAATAGGGTTCTTTTTCTCTCTGCCTGTCAACCTCTGTCTCTGTCTTTCTCTTACATAGAACTCTGTATACAAATGGTGAGACAAAAAGACACACACACACACACACACACACACACACACACACACACACACCCCACAGCAGAAAAATTCCCAAGATAACCTTCAAACAATCAAGGAACCAAAAGCAACAC
Source organism: Erinaceus europaeus (assembly GCF_950295315.1). Lineage (NCBI taxonomy): Eukaryota > Metazoa > Chordata > Mammalia > Eulipotyphla > Erinaceidae > Erinaceus > Erinaceus europaeus. The sequence goes on along the minus strand of NC_080171.1, from coordinate 42,999,521 downwards.
AGCCTCTGAGATGTTTTCCATCCTAGCTGCCAGCCAACACAAGTTAAAGAACAGCACCTGTCTTTCCTACTTATTAGGCAGCAGGCTCTTATGCTTTTACTCTAATAGTAAAGAAATTTATGAGTAAAGAATGATATCCTATGCATGTCATGAGTCCCCTGTTTCTATGCATATGCCATTCTATAATCTATCACACAGAAATGTGCATATTGGAAAATAACTTGCAACAAATGAAGCTAAGAAAAACAAAATCAAAACAAAGCTTAACACCTTTGGCTTTCCTCATTTCTCTCTCTCACCCTTTCATCTCTTAATTGCTTGCTAAAATGACTCAAATTATAATCATGGATGAAAAGTGTACAAAATGTTCTCTAAAAAGAGATGTTGGCAGTTTAGAAAATGCTATTTTAGACTTATGGTCTGTTATAACATTTGATCACCCACCAAAAAGGAAATATCCATGCTAGTTTCTTTCCTTCATTAGTAAAATCCATTTTAAGGTCTCCAGGAGGTAAATTATTTTTAGAATTAGTTTTTATTTTATTAGTCAGGTTGCAGAGTCAAAATTGCACTAAAGCCAGTGGCACTTCACTGAGCTTATTAATATTGATATGATCACTCTGTGTTCTGAGCTGAGTGACATTGCTAACCTTCCTGGATGGCAAGAATTTTTTTTTAAAGGGACCTCACAATTAAAAACACAAAATCCCCAAAGAGTTTTCTTCTAGTTTCCATCTTGTTTGTACAAAGGACGAATAGGATGTTGGAGTCAGTTTTCTATGATTCAATTAATTCAACCTATGTACTCTTTGTTTCACTTTTAATCATTAGGACTTCCCCTCTCCTAGCCAACTTTTTCAGATAAGAAGACAGAGACAGAGCTAGAGAGAAAGATATCACAGCACTGAAGAAGTGGAATGTGAGTTGTTTATATGACAACCAATGTTTTCTAAGCACCAACTTTGAGCTAATAATATGCTAAATGGGTGAAACAATAAAGAAATTTCAATACATGTCCCTCTCAAGTAGGTCAGTATAATCAGTAAAGATTTTTCTAGCACATTTATGTTTCAAGTGCTACATTTTGAGCTACATAAAATTGTAATATTAGTCAAGGGAATTGCTAACTAATACCATTAGAGGAATAAAAGATTTCCCACTCATTTTTGTTAGTATTAATACTATTAATATATACATACATATTTATTTTGCTATCAGGGTTATTGATAAGGTACATACTTTCATGACTCTTTTTTTTTTTTTAAGAATAAAAGAAACAGAGGAAGAGAGGCAGAAACAGAAGTAGAAATAGCATAGCACTGCTCCACCAGTCAAGAAAATTGTCATGTGCAGTTGTCTGGGGAGATAACAGAATGACTATGCAAGAAGACTTTCAAGCCTGAGCTTGCAAAATCCCAGGTTCAGTCTACCACACCATCATGTACCAGATGAAAGAAGTGCTCTGGTAAAAACAAACAAGCAAACAAACACAGAAAAAACATGTGCAGGTGCTCCTACATAATATCTGGGGACTTGAATCTAGGTCCTCACACATGTGCTCTATCAGGTCAGCTATCTCCTGAATTATTCCATTAAAAAATGCTGGGGGTGGTGGTGGCACACCTTGTTAAGCACTCATTTTATAGTGTGCAAGGTTCAAGCCCCTATTCCACTCCCCTTCTCAAGGGGAGAGCTTTACAAGTGTGAAGCAGGGTAGCAGGTATCTCTCTGTCTCTATCCTTCTCTATTTCTCTCTCCCCTCTCAATTTCTGTCTCTATCTAATAGTAAATGTATAAAAATAGTAAAAACAAATAAAACAAACAGAAATATGCCCCAAGGTATCAGTGAACTGGAAATTATATCCATGGTGAGGAAGTCTTTAAGGTCAGATGATGTTTTTTTTCCTTTACTTATTTTGTATAAACTGCTATTTACTTAAATTCTAATACTTTTCCACAGAATAACAAAATGGCTACTAGATTATACTTATAGTTACAACAAGAAATAACATTTAACAAGTAAAAACAAAAAGACTGTAGTTGTCCTTCAAGCACCAAAAAACTTTTTAACATCTTTAAAAATACTACTGCTATTACTATTACTACTAGTAATAACTGAAATTTAGTGCACCATTCATAGTGTAATCAATGAATGAAAATAATTCCCGGTAATCTATTTACTGTAGAAGATAAGGGAACATTTTGCAACTTAGATTAAATTAACTATCAGGTATTGTCTTAAAACATGATTCCCTTTAGAGTAATATCATTATTGTTGACAGCTTATTGTATAGTCACAACTGAGATTTCAGAAAAAAATTATTCTTAAAGTTTTTTCTCATAGTATAGGAGAAGAAAATCTAAAGTCACTTGCTATTTAGTTGTTTGGGAATTATTTACCTATAGAATTGACAGTCACTATATTAAGTTTAAAATGCATGGAAAGGATTTTAAGTCTTTTTCCCCTTAAAAAATTCTTTCTGAGACAGACTAAAGCACTTTGAACATTTAGAACAAATATAGGAATCAGCCAAACTAAGCCTAATATAATCAATATTAGAAACAGCATTCTCCTACCTTATTTCTCATAACATTTTTAAGCTAAAGAGATGTTGACAGTTGATGTAGTCCTCATTCACTCCTAAATACTGGTTAATAGATGTCAGCAATAGTACTGATACAAATTTTGCTAAGTGATTGCTCCTTTCAGCTCATATACCAGAAAAACTTTCATATCTCCATTGCCCTACTTGGATCAGTACTTGAAATAATAACAGCAAAGGCATGAATAGAAGAGTGTCAGGGGAGGTGGAAAGGGAGATTAGATATCATGATGTTTTCTTAGCTGATCCAACAAAAAACATTTCCATCTTTGTAAATCCATCTCTATTAGGTTGCCTTTCCTCTTGTCATTTCTCTAAATGAGAAGCTAACAAACAAGTAATTATTCCATTATTTGGTCACTACATATATCCATCTCATTTATCATAGAGATTTTTTTTTTTTTTTACCTCCATGGTTATCGCCAGGGACTGGTGCCTGCACTATGAAGTCACCACTCCCAATGGACATTTCTTCCCCTAATTTTTTCATTTGATAGGACAGAGAGGAATTGAGATGGGGTGATAGAAATAGGGAGAGAAAGAGAGACACCTGTAGATTTGCTTCACGGCTCATGAAGCATTCCCTTCTGCCGGTGGGGAGTGGGGACTTGAACCTGGGTCTTTGTGCTTGCTGATATGTGAGCTTACCCGGGTGCACTGCTGGCCAGCCCCTAAGAGATATTTTCTTCACAGATAGTGAGAGGAGCTAAAAGTGACTCAACAGAAAAATACACTGCTAAACAAGGCCAAAAACATGTTCAAGAGACAGAACAGGTTGTGATACATGCATAGAAACATTCTATTTATTTCCAAGTGAATAATAGCACAAGATATTTCCCATCTTGTTCTTCTTAGTTTTTACCTTCAGAGCCATCTTCCTATTCTAAAGCTCATAATTATTTCCCATGTTCCCAAGGAAGCAGAAATAATGCAGATTGTTTCTTTTGAGGAACACATATGGAGTAATTTTTTGTTTGTTTTGTTTTTTGTTTTACTTCTGAGACACTAGTAAGACACATCTCTGGGAAGAAAATGGAAGATCAAGGAGAAAATACCACATGTGAGAGTAAAATTTGGTCTGGGTGGTGGCACAATGGCAGGAGAGCAAGGGACCTCCAAAGAAAAAAGGCTCAAAGTCATTTTCACTCATAACCTGACTGTCACAGACACTGAAAAGCCTATGGCACAGATGGTGAACTAGTGGTAGTATAGAGGTAGGATATGATACTAGTTAAACATTCTCTTTGTGAAATTTCCCTAGAAGTAACAACAGTAGTGAATCTAATCAGTGCTGTCATACAGACTCCTCAAGAGGCTTGGTGGAAAGGAGTTGGGAAAAGAATTTCATGTGTGCGTAAACATAACATGCTTTTTTTTTTAAAGGACTGAGGTAGTATGTCTATACCAATATAGTAACAAAGATTATCATTTGAATTTCTAGAAAATGAGCTAATTATTAATTTAAATAATTTACACTCCTCTACTCAAATGCACTGCTGAAATTTTCTTTGCTCTGCCTTCTACTGGTTGCCAGAAAAGTCATGTCATGTATATTTTTAATGTTTTTCTATGCAAAAATACATTCTGACTTTTCAGATAACCAAATACTTGGATCTTTATCTTACTGCTTCCTTTCCCATAGTAAAACATGCAACTGTGCTAGTCATGAACCTCCCAGAGCAAATCAAGACTAAATAATGAATCTTTATAACAAAATTAGCCAACAAATGTAATGAAATTAATAATTCCTTCAGAAAATACTAAGAAATAAACTTAATATATAGTTTTAACAGTTTTGCTTTGATGTTCAAGCCAGAACCTATGTCACATTCTCTAGTTTTGTTTGCTTGAGTTGAAGTACTATAACTATAGCAAAAGGAAAGCATTAAAATATTATTTCTTTTCTCTTGTGCTTTTTTTAAAATAAGAAAGTCCTTATCTTTAGTTGTCAGGCCCTTAAAGTTAACAAGCTTTTATCCAAAGCAAAGAACCAGGATTAAAAAAAAAAAAATCATTACCATGAGAAAATGTGAGAAAGAGAAACCAGAGCACACTTAAGTTCTGACTTGTGGTGGTGGTACTGGAATTAAACCTAGGACTGCTGGGCCTCAGGCATGAAAGTATGACTCACTGCTGTTGTGCTATCTCCCTAGGTCTGACTTTCTTGAACTTGTAGTTTTCATTTCTTCTGCCTGAAGTGGTTAGCAACCTCCAACTCGTTATACATGCTTTATGGGGATATACGGAGAAATGAGACCTTCATTAAGCATTTAGGTGAGCGTGTCACTGTAGTGATACAAAACAAAGAGAACTTGATGTACCCTGTCTTTAAATAAACCACACGCACAAAGGCAAACAGACACTGGGAATGATAAAAATCAAAGACTTGCATCCAGGCCAAAGCTAAGAAAAGAGAGCATTTAAGCAAGTACAATCTGAGTAAGGCTACGGTACCACTAGAGACTTGGTCTACAGGAAATTCTGTACATCAGCTAATATCCATATTCTAAGGAGAGCAAGGAAATGGAGGGAGGCACCAATTTTCCATATTTCTCACCCCACCCTTGCTTCTCCTCCTGTAGTTTTTCTTCTAAAATATTTCCAGACATTAGGGTCAGGAGATAGCTTGGCAAGTTGAGTATACAACTTACCAGAGCAAAGTCCTGGATTTGAACCCTGGCATTACATAGAAGCATCATGAAAGCTGCTAGGGTTGCTCTTTGAATGGTGGGGGCAATGATGTAGTGTCTGTCATTCTCCTTCCTCTCTGTCTTATCTGGCTTTATTTGTCTTTCCTCTCTCTTTGAGTGTTTTAAAATAAAGAAGGATAGCATAGTCCAGAGAGATTGCTCAGTTATGGCATTGCATATGCACACAGGGCTAGGTTAATTCTCCTTCCCCATCACAGTTAAAAAAAAAAAAAGGAGAATTATAGAAAAAAACCCATGTAGGGACTCTGGATGCCATGGAGTAGTTTTGTTCATGTCTCAGGGTTGAAAAATAAGTATTATGGGAGTCAGGTGTTAGCACAAAGGGTTAAGTGCACATGACGCGAAGCAAAAGGACTGGGGTAAGGATCCTAGTTCGAGCCCCTGGCTCTTCACCTCCAGGGGTGTCGCTTCACAGGTGGTGAATCAGGTCTGCAAGTGTCTATTTTTCTTTCCTCCTCTCTCTCCTCCCCTCCTCTCTCCATTTCTCCCTGTCCTACCCAACAACAATGAAATCAATAACAAGGACAATAATAAATGCAACAACAATATAAAACAAAAAGGTCAAAAAAAGTGAAAATAAATATATATATAAAAAATAAAAAGAAACATTATACCACTAGTGGTGGGAAAAATGAGGGGATATGGAGTGGCAAACATACAGAGTACATCTCACAGTGAGATTCTGTTGAATGTTTCCATAGGATCTTTCTGCCTAATGTTTCACATGGGCCACTCTGTCCCTCTATTTATTGGGTATATGTACATATATCTATGGCAAGTATACATATCTTAAGGATGTATATAACCATAAACATCTGAATTCTTCTTCTAGCGTTTGCCCTTCTTCCGTAGTCAGTCAACAGCATCAGGTTGAGCCTGATGTAAAGTTTCGAGACCTCCTTTGAATCTGGAGAGGTGGCAGTCATTGACTATGTGGGTCATAGTCTGTCTGTAGCTGCAGGGGCAGTTCGGGTCATCTCTGGCTCCCAGCGATGGAGCATAGCGGCGCACCGGCCATGGCCTGTTCGATAGCGACTGAGGAGGGCCCAATCATAACGTGCTAGGTCAAAGCCGGGTTGACGCTTGCAGGGGTCTGTGATGAGGTGTTTGTTCTTTACCTCAGCGGACTGTTTCCAAGAGTCTGGACCAGAGAAGATCAGTGTAGGCGTAGGAGACCAGATTGGATGACGAGACGTCAAGCGTTGAACAGGGTGGGCGAAGATATCCGCGTATATTGGCAGGTCAGGTCGAGCGTAGACGTGGGAAATGAACTTGGATGATGCCGCATCCCGACGAATATCTGGCGGGGCGATGTTGCTAAGAACTGGAACCGGGGTGGAAAGGATGGTTCCAGAAATTATCCTCATGGAGGAATATAATTTGGAATCAACCAAGTGGACATGGGGGCTACGGAACCATACTGGGGCACAGTATTCTGCAGTGGAATAGCATAATGCCAGAGGTGATGATCGTAGTGTGGAGGCGCTCGCGCCCCACGAGGAGCTGGCCAGTCTTGCAATGATGTTATTCCTCGCGCCCACCTTTGCTGCAGTTTTTATGAGATGATCGTGAAATGACAGAGTGTGATCGAGAGTAACGCCAAGATAGACTGGCTGGGCTTCATGCCGGATTCTCGTATCGTCAAGCTGCACATTAAGCTCACACGAGGCCAAGGCATAGTGTAGATGGAAAACAGATGATACCATTTTTGCAGTGCTAGGGATTAGTTGCCATTTTTAATAGTAATCGGATATCAGAGACATGTCTTTCGTGAGTGTTTCCTTGAGGATGTCAAACTTGGATGCCTGAGTTGCACAGCAGATGTCATCGGCGTAGATGAATTTCCTTGAAGAAGTTTCTGGGAGGTCATTGATGTAAATATTAAATAGCGTAGAAGCCAGAACAGAGCCCTGGGGAGGCCACTTGAGACAAGTAGGTATAATTCAGGGAAATCAGATAAGGCCTCTGTTAGCCTGAAGGCCTTTTGACCTATTATCTATGTTTACCTTGCTTGATACTAGCCAAATGCCATGTAGGCTGTAAACAGAATCTGAAAGATAGCAAAGAATTTCTGATTATCACTGGTATAATATATAGCTGTTAGTAATTAGGAAAAAATAACTCAGTAGAGAAATAACAAGAATTACAGTTCAGAGGTCTATCAAGATATTAGGGGTTCTCCAACAAAGACTATAACTTGGGATATGGCTCATCTGGCAGCGTAAGTGTCTTGTCAAGTATAACACGTTGAACTCAAGTGCCAAACAACATAGGAACACCAGTCAGTATAGGGGAAACTTCAAGAATGGTACAAACGACATTTACTCTCTCTCACTCTCTTCATCTCTTTCTCTCTGAATAGAAAATGAAAAAAATCCAGCCTGGGTGACTGTAAAGTTGTTAAGTGTTACCACAAATATGTAAGACCCTGAGTTCATTTTTAGGCGTCACGTTAAAAAAAATCATTCTATGCATATATACAGCTATCTTTGAATTTCTCCCAGTATTCTCATTTGTATCATTTATATTCACAAAATGATCTAAGAAATGACTTTATCATTGTAACATATACAAATATGCCTATTCATAACTTGACATTCCACTCTCTGATGAAAGTTAAGGAAGTTCAACTCAGAGAGGAACTTGACTGACTACTTAAAGTAGAAAGTTAGCAGTGCTTCTTTCCTGCATGCTTCTCATACCAAATAATATTGCATCCACAGATCCCAACCTGATCAATAAAATGAGTACCACCTCAGCATGCTTCACTTGAGACTGTGTCCAGAGACTTCAGGTGTGGAATGACAACCTTTTAGCTTCATTACTCGGGTGAGACATTTCCTTTCATAGTATTTTCTAATTCCATCTCAGGTGGTTCACTTCCTAACAAAGTCCCAAAACCTAGATATATACCAGGTAACGTGAGACAGAGCCTATGTTCACATGTATCCATAAACTAGGGCAAAATATATACCTGAAAGCAAAACTACACAATAGTCTGCAGTGAGTACCCCCCAACACTTCATCTGCACTATTCCAGCCTTTAGGCCCATGATGGTTCAACAGTTTGTTTGGCTTTGTATGTTAACTCTCTTTTCAGCCACCAGGTTCCAGATGCCTGTGTAATGCTGATCAGACTTCCCTGGACAGATGACCTCACCAATGTGTCCTGGAGCTCCACTTCCCCAGAGACCCACCCTACTAGGGAAAGAGAGATGCAGGCTGGGAATATGGATCTACCAGACAATACCCATGTTCAGCAGGGAAGCAATTACAGAAGCCAGACCTTCCACCTTTTTCATCCCACAATGACCTTGGGTCCATACTCCCAGAGGGATAAAGAATAGGAAAGCTATCAGGGGAGGGGATGCGATATGGAGATCTGGTGGTGGGAATTGTGTGGAGTTGTACCCCTCTTGTCTTATGGTTTTATTAATGTCTCCTTTATAAAATAAATAAATAAATAAATAAAAAGAAAGTTATCAATGCTAAATAAAAGAAGATTATAAAAGAAAATGGTATGCTTGAGAATTCCCTTTTCCTTTCATTTAAATATTTGTTGCTGAGACAGGGTTGCATGTATACAAGATTTCACCATTTTGCCAAACTTTTTCATTCAGATGGAAGACACAGAGAGGAGAGACACCAGCACTGGAGCTTCCTCCTATAGCATAGTATGACCCATGTGGTACCAGAGTTTGAGCCTGAATGGAGATCATAATAAGGCTTCTGTCCCACGTAGTGAATTATTACTTCAGCCACCCTTTTCACTTTCAAATATGTAATTTTTTTTCATATTTTTCTAATTGAGAAAATGTTGTGTTTGCCTGTGATTTGTTGGAAAGCAGCAAATGTTAATACTGCAACAGATGCCAAATAGTGGAGATTGAAAAGCTCTGACATGGGTTGATACAATGTAGATCTTATTTTTATGATGTAATTGTAAATTATGTACTCCATGCATTGGTAATCAGAGAGCTGAACAGATGGAGAAGGCTTAGCTTAAAGTGATGTGTCCATTAAATAACCTGCATTGCCAAGAGTCTATTCATGTTCATGTGTATAGAAAATTTGTTCTATTAAAATATGATTGGGAGATAAGGACTTATTTTCATTGTGTTGGAATTATCCATCTAATGATGGGAATGAAAATCCTCTGTAAATGTCAAGTCTACCTATTATTCTGTTTTTCTTCACAAAGGTTCTTAACTGTACATTACAGCTGCTATGGAAATTCTAATGTTTGGCTTCTCTATCTGTTTTCCCTTATTTAGACATTACAAAAAGCATATGACTAACCCAAACAAAAATAGAAAATTTTAACTATTACTTTAAGTGCTTATTTTTTAGTTTATTTTTGAAAGGACAGATGGCAACTTTTTTTTAAGAATATGACTATTGTATATTTCTGTTTTTACTAGATAATAGTTGCTACTATTCACCACATATTTATCCCAACCTTTTTGGATGGCATCTAGCACTCATTTTCTTTTTAGCTTTAATGAGATTTCAACAGATGAGAAAACAAAATAGTTTATATTTCTCATGTGTTCTATCAGGAGATAATACCACATCTATAACTCTGATTGGGGATATAGAAGTGGCCCCCTTCATATGTTGGTGGTGGGGTTATATGTGGGTATATCCCTTTGTGAAGGGATTTGATAATATGCATCAGAATTCATAAACAGTCTACTATTAAAAAATAGACACCATGTGCTTATTTTGCCACACACCTATTTTATGGAAATAACTACAAAATTACAAACAAACATGCAAAATTATAGCCAAATATGCAAACAGCTTCCTGACTAAAATGTAATACTGCATTAACTGTATAATGTATAACAGTAGAACCTAGACTAAATATTATAAATAGACTAAAGGTAATGGTTAATTGGGAGTCCTGAGATTCCCAAACAGACATGATGGGCCTAGGACTCAAATAAATCCCTCTTTCCATTGTTATCTCTCATCTCAACCAGGAACAACAAAATAGACCCCTTTGTGGGCCCCATAGGACCTTTCCCTCAACTTGGATCAACAACAGTAGAGAATGTTCCATCCTCCGAAGGGAGGATGGACAACATACTCTATGCTACACCTGAGGAAGATGGGTCAATATTGGGGCAGCTTGGAATGTTCCTACTCATGACCACAGAATGTGAGCTCAGATCTATAGGGATGAAGAGAGGTCACATAGGCTCCTAAGCTGAATATGGGCCCCAGACCAAATAAAATTGATGGGGTTTACAGTCAACAATATTTATACCCCTTTCTCATATTTGGGAGCTACTCTCTTCCCTGACCCAGCTTTCTGTTCCTTTTCCAGTCATGACATCATCTCCCCAGACAATAACATGGATCCACCTGCATATCAGATTTCAAGCTCAGGGGAAAAAAAAAAAGAAAGAAAAAAAAAAACAACCTAGTATATCCACAGGCCCTTTGGAATATAACTAAAATATGCCTACTAGCTCTACAAAATGGAGTACCCCCCCCCCCCCAACTCTTCATCTGCACTATTCAAGCCTTTAGGTTCATGATTGTTCAACAATTTGTTTGGCTTTGTATGTTAACTCTCTTTTTAGCCACCAGTTTCCAGATGCTAGCATGATGTCAAGAAGACTTCCCTGGAAGGACAACCCACCAAATGTGCCCTGGAGCTCCAATTCCTCAGAACCCCGCCCCCACGAGGGAAAGAGAGAGGCAGGCTGGGAGTATGGATGGACCAGTCAACGCCCATGTTCAGCAGGGAAGCAATTATAGAAGCCAGACCTTCCACCTTCTTCATCCCACAATGACCTTGGGTCCATACTCCCAGAGGGTTAAAGAATAGGAGAGCTATCAAGGGAGGGGATGCAATACGGAGGTCTGGTGGTGGGGACTGTGTGGAGTTGTACCCCTCTTATCCTATGGTTTTGCCAATGTTTCCTTTATATAAATAAAAAAAATTATGGCATAGCCATGTAAATAACTGCTAGATAGAAATTTAAGTTTCATATGTAAAGAACATGGAATAATTTAGAGAAAAGTTATGTTATAATGCAAAGTGGAAAAATAGGATATTTAAAGTACTGACAATTCAAAATAGTTAAAAATTTCTGCGTGTAATATACCACATGCTCTTATAAGTTACAGCATATGTAAGTCATCAAAAGTAAGTAACACGCTAAGGTAAGAGGTAGCAGAATTGGTGAAGCTGGAAGGAGTTAATATTTGAACTGAAGCACTGATTTCAGAGAACTTGTTTTAGCTAGCCATATTTACTGTATATTGAATAAAGAACCAACTGCATAAAAACAAAGCTAAATGCATATATACAACAGGAAATAAAAACATCTTGCAGTTTTCTTTATGGGGGATTAATGTTTTTTTTTCACAATTTATACCGATAGCTTTATTTATTTTTTTAAAAAAATATATATAGAACATATGTGAATAAGGAGGTTGCTGTCGAGTTCAGAAGGGGAAAGTTTACAAAAGAAACATAAAAATGTTATTATTATTTTGTAAATCTGGGGACATGAGGGTTCTTGCACAGCTTTCTTAAAGAGGGTAGAGTTGTGACAAAGAATTTGGATGTTCAAGAGCCTGTCACAGTAACGAGGTATGGCAATGGCAAAGCAATCTTGCAAGCTTCTCCTGTGCAATTCTCACTGAAGCCACATTCGTTTTTCAGGGGGGCCTTTAGTGCTTGTCTGTTGGGTATTCTTTGCGGTCTCCTTCTCCTCAAGTTTGACAGTTTCTGGTACAGGTTCTGGCTCTTTCTTTCTTTGATCCATTGGAACAGGCTTTTCTCCAGACTTCTGCTGCACAAATTTGGGTGGAAATTTTTGTCTAAGGTCTAGGAGTAAAGCATCCACACGCTGTCTCTGGAAAATAGAGCTTGGTTCTTCTTTCCTTTTGGCTTTAGGCTTGACTTTATCTTGTTCTTCATGATCTTTGAAATGCCACCAGTAACCTTTGGAAGGATGGTATCGACAGTATGACATAGCTTCATCAAAAGCTGATTGGATGCCATGCACTGCAGTAAGCACTCTGGAGTTTATAACTGATCCCAAGTCTGGTGCTTGATAGATCACTCCAGCAATGATATAGTAGTCTGCCAGTGGGATGACTTGCGTGGGAGACTGCCGCTGTTGTTTCCGAATGATAAAAAGAATAGGTTCTTGAGCATGTAAAAGGATGTATTCTACTCCAATCATCTGATTTAAGTGTTCTAACGTTAGCCTCTGCATCTTGACCACTTCATGTCCTGTCATAAAGAGGGTTACTTCTTTCTGAAAAGTAATCGAGGACACTTCCACTGTTCAAGATGGGGATCCATGAACTGTCAACTCAAGAGATTCCCAGCAGATTGTCTCGGATATCGACCGCCACCATAGCCCTAAAAGCTTTCGCCAGCCATAGTGCTGGCGCAGAATCGGGGGATTAATGTTTTACAGTAGATAAAGTTGTTGGTACATGTGTAAAGTTCTTAGTTGGGGGCTGGGCGGTGGTGCACTGGGATAAGTGCACATAGTACAAAGTGCAAGGATCCTGGATAGAGCCCCTGGCTCCCTACCAGCAGGGGTGAGGGGTTCCTCCACAAATGGTGAAGCAGGTCTGCAGGTGTTTACCTTGGAGGCAAACAAAACAAAGCAAAAACAAAAACAAAATAAAATAAAATTTCTTAGTTATCTGCAAAACACTCTCAACTCCTCCACCATCAGGCACCAGGACCAGAAAGTGTGTCCCCATCCCGAGTCCTTAAGCGTACATTGTATGAAGCGCAGGGACCTGTGTTAGGATCCCAGTGTGAGCTCCTGGCTCCTCACCTGCAGGGGAGGGGGGTCACTTCACAAGCGGTAGAGCAGATCTGTAGGTGCTTCTCTTTCCTCTCTTTGTCTCCTCTCTTCCCTCGATTCCTCTCTGTCCTATCCAACAACAACAAAAACAAAAATGGAAAAATGACCACCAGGAGCAGAGGGTTTGTAGTGCGAGTACGGAATCCCAGCGATAGCCCTGGAGACAAAAAGAAAAGAAAGAAAGAAAGAAAGAAAGAAAGAAAGAAAGAAAGAAAGAAAGAAAGAAAGAAAAAGAAAGAAAGATTCCTACCTTAATCATTGATTATAGGGTCAAGTCTCACTTTCTGCAGCCAGAAATCACCACAGTAATAGATAACTTACAGCTGTCACACACTCTCATAGCTTCACACTGACCTTCCCTCCTCACTGCTTGGAACTAGTCACTCAAAGTTGAAGGAAGTTCCTAGTCTCCACATGTCTCAGATTACAGGATATTCCCATGTTTGAACTTTTATTTTCTGATATTTCTAGGGCTTCACCTCTTTTGAGCTGACTTTTCCATAGAGAGACAAAGACTGAATAGGAAAGAAGCCATAGCACCAACACCTCTTTCAATGCAATGAGGGCCAGATTTGAACCTGGGGCACTGACAAAGCAGTACATTATCTATGTGAGCTTTTTTTTTTGGCACACATGACAAAGCAGTACACTATCTATGTGAGTTTTTTTTGCCTCCAGGGTTATTACCTGCACCACAAATCCACTGCTCCTGAAGGCTATTTTTTCCCTTTTGTTGCCTTGTTGTTTTATTATTGTTATTATTGATTTCATTGTTGTTGGATAGGACAGAAAGAAATGGAGAGAGAAGGGTAAGACAGAAAGGGGGAGAGAAAGACAGATACCTGAAGACCTGCTTCACCACTTGTGAAGCAACCCCCCTGCAGGTGGGGAGCCAGGGGCTCAAACATGGGATCCTTACTCAGATCCTTGCACTTCAAACCATGTGTGCATGACCTGCTGCTCTACCGCCCGACCCCCCTATGTGAGTTGTTTTGCCAATCACCAAGTTAATACTTTGAACATGTTGAGAGGGAGACTTCATTAATTTAAATAAACAAAAATTTGCGCTGCCTTAAAGCATATTAGACACTTTCAACTAAGGCATTTATCCTTTTTTATTTTTGGTTTCCATTTTTAGAAAATATACCCTTTCTGCTACAGTAATAACAGCTCTTCACATTGCTAGGTTTTTCCTCCCTTCTTCACTATATGTACCACACCATGGCAACATATACTAACTGTAAATGGCATGAAATGATACAAATTATGGTAAGGTCTTATATGGTACACTAAATCCTAACCATGGAATTTTCAAAGTAAATCAAATTCCCAAATAACTTGGTTATAACAAAAACTATCTATTGGAATTCCCACATAGAATATGATGGGCCTAGACCTCTGGCAGATCCATCTCTCCACAATGACTGGTCATCCTCACCAAAAACAGCACTGTGGACTTTCTTACGGGCCTCTAAGGACCTTGCCCTAAATGTGAAATAACAATGGTAGGGATTTACCTACTCTCTGAAGGGAGACTGGGTCAACATACTCTGCCGCTCGAAAAAGACTGGTCCCAAAATGAGTACAGACTAGAATGTTCCTAGTGAGGACCACGAACTGTGAGCTCAGACCTACAGGGATGCAGAGATTACATAGGTTCCTGTGCTGAATATGGGTCCCAGATTAGATCAGTGGGGGTTATAGTTAATGGTATTTACATACTTTTCTCATATTTGGGAGCTATCTCTTCCCTGATCTAGCTTTCTCGTCTTATTTCCAACTTAGACATCATCTCCCCAGACAATACCTTTAGCTAAACTGCATGTTAGTTGTTGGACTCAGGTAAAAATTATTAAAGTCATGAGTCCCTTGGAATATACCTAAAATAGATTTTCTAGATCCTTCCAACATGAAGACCCCAATTCTCATTTACTATGTTCTTATATTCTTCCTAGAGTTTTCCAGAATGGAGACCTCAAATCTCATCTGCTAGATTCTTTTTTTTTCTTTTTTATTTAAGAAAGGATTAATTAACAAAACCATAGGGTAGGAGGGGTACAACTCCACACAATTCCTACCACCCAATCTCTATATCTCACCCCCTCCCCTGATAGCTTTCCCATTCTCTATCCCTCTGGGAGCATGGACTCAGGGTCATTGTGGGTTGCAGAAGGTAGAAGGTCTGGCTTCTGTAATTGCTTCCCCGCTGAACATGGGCTTTGACTTGTTGGTCCATACTCCCAGTCTGCCTCTCTCTTTCCCTAGTAGGGTGGGTCTCTGGGGAAGCTGAGCTCCAGGACACATTGGTGGGATCTTCAGTCCAGGGAAGCCTGGCCGGCATCCTGATGACATCTGGAACCTGATGACTGAAAAGAGAGTCAACATATGAAGCCAAACAAATTGTTGAGCAATCATGGACCCAAAGCTTAGAATAATGGAGAGGAAGTGTTAGGGGGGTACTCCCTGCAAACTCTAGTGTACTTTCAGGTATATATTTTGCAGTAGTTTACGGATACGTGTGAACATATGCTCTCTCTCACAGAAACTGGTGTATATCTAGGTTTTGGGACTTTGTTAGAAAGTGAACCACCTGGGATGGAATTAAAGAATACTATGAAAGGAAAGGTCTCACCCGAGTAATGAAGCTGAAGGGTTGTCATTCCACACGTGAAGTCTCTGGACACAGTCTGAAGTGAAGCATGTTGAGGTGGCAATCGTTGCGTTGGATCTGCTAGATTCTTATCTTTAGGTTCCTGAATATTAAACAATTTGTTCTCCTTTTCATCTTAATGCTTTTTTAGCTACCAAATTGCATATGCTACTATGATGTCAACTTGACTTCCTTGGGCAGACAACTTCATCAGTATGTCCTGGAACCCCACCTTTCTAAAGCCCTGTCCCACTTGGGAAAGATAGAAACAGGCTGGAAGTATGGATCGACCTGCCAATGCCCATGTCTAGCAGAAAAGCAATTACAGAAGCCAGACCTTCCACCTTCTGCACCTCAATATGATCCTGGGTCCATACTCCCAGAGAGATAAAGAATAGGAAAGCTTCCAATGGAGGAGATGGGACATGGAACTTTGGTAGTGGAAATTGTGTGGAATTGAACCCCTCTTATCCAGCAGACTTCTTGACCATAATTAAATCAATAAAATATAAACAAATATAAAAAGTAAAATATTTATAGGCTCCCTCAGTTGAAGACATATCTTTGCTCTTTCTGCTAAAACTATTCACATTGATTAAAATATCAAGTCATCAGTCCACACAACTGGAAAGCTAAAATTTGCAAAGTACTAAAATCCGTAATAGAGGATATAAACACAAATGAGTAGGACATATGATCTTGATGAGCTTAAATCTCAAGGTAAAGAACATATGAAGTATAGAGTAAATCAGGGTAGAGAGAATATGATAAATTTCTTGAGAATTTATGGATTAGAATTTATTCATTTATTTTGTCACCAGGATTATTGCTGGGGTTCAGTTGCCTGCACAATTCCACCATTTCTGGGGCTATTTGTTTCCTTTTCATAAAGGGTGAGAAAAATAGAGGGAAAGAGAAAGAAGAAGAGATACCTGCAGCACTGTTCCTCCACTTGTGAAGTTTGCCCCTCCCCACCCGCAGGTGGAGAACAGGGGGTCTTGAATTCGAGTTTTTGTGCATAGTAATTTATGTACTGTATGGGGTGAGCTACTACCTGGCACCTATGACTCAGGATTTGTATCCATGAAACTTCTCATTTAATCATAAACATCTAATGAAGTCAAATGTCACCACAATACAAATATATATAAGGAAACCGGGACTCACAGTTGAGAGGCAACCTTACCAACACCACATGGACAATATGAATCACAGTTGGAACTCAGGCCTATGCCGTGATTTAATTACTATCCTACTTCTCTTAGGACTAGAGGAGTTCAGAAGAAGATGCAATTGCTCTGGATTGGAATGCCCAGATAAATCTTCAAAGAAGAGGTAAAACAGAGTCCAGACTTTAAAATATTATAGGGTTTTGATAGATGAAAAGGAATTATAGGATATTTGGGGCAGAAAAAAATGTGAAACAACTGATGGAGACGAAACTAAAGATTCCTTGGTAATCAGGTTGTCTTTAAAAATTCCCTCTTCCAGGGCAGGGGAGATTGCATAATATTTATGTAAAAGACTCTCATAATTCTATGTTCAATCCCTGGCACCACCATAAACCAGATCTGATCAATGTTCTGGTTTCAGATTTTATCTCTCTCCCATTAAAATAAAAAGCAAATAAAATATAATTTAAAATAATTCTTTATCCCATAATAATGACACATACTCATCCCGTAGCCCAACAATTTATATATTCTTCTCTCTATAGTTGCTCCAGTATCACCTGACAGCTTTGGAGACCTTAAGCAGAAGGGATATTTACAATTTTACTCCACTGTGATAATCATGTTTGCTCTTACAGCGTGTCAATTTGATATCCTTCACAACTCTGAACAGAATTGAAAATAAATGTGTCAAATAGCCACTGCTTATAGTTTATGCAGTATAAAAATTAAATCCCCTTGAAATAGCACCAGCTGAAAGGGCAGTCATTAAATAAATACAGACACTTCTCTCCTGATTAACAAAGTATCTATCTCATTGAACTGTGAGAGGTCTTTACTAATGTATCAAATGTTGACTGATTGTGAGAAACCCAATATTTAGCCTTTTTTTCATTATTTAGAAGGTCTGGACAGGCCATAGTGAGATTTAAGCTACAACTTTGTTTGCTTGGTGAACTGAGTTCTGTGGCAATGTCTCCATGGATACACTCTGACAGTGAATCTGAATTTCTTTCCCAAATAGGCTGTAGTCAAATAAACTCTATCACAAATATCTAACCTTTTAGGTAGCAGGAATGTTGACCAAATGAATAGATGCTAGTCAAGTAATTGAAGACCTGCTACTTTTTCTCACAAGGATAAGAGGTTCCTTGAATAGTAAACTCTCTTTAATGTGTCTATTTTAAAAAAATATCCACTCTCATTTTAGGGTTAAGTTCATTGAGTAATTCCAATTTGTTTGAAGAGCATCAAATTCAACTGTCCTTTATTCTTTGATAAGATAAAGTCCTAAATCATATTTAATTTGACTCCTAATCCATTTCTGAATTCTGTCTCTAACAATAATCACTTCTTCTGCAATCTACAGCTTCTTGCCTTTTCTATGTACATAAAAAGTCAAAAAGAGACATGGTCCTGGGTTATCTATTCTCTCAATTGTCTGTATTAATAAAAACCATGGCATCAGTGTCACAGAGCTGTTCTCAATTATTACATGTATGCTCATGATCTCACATTACTCTTGGCTTAGATTTTGAGTCAAATGGGCTAAAATTAGCGTAACTACATTTCCAAGTAACTCTCATAAGCAGTTTCTTGTGAACATGAACATAAAACACAGAACTCAGTTAAATGACATAACCAATATTATAAAAGTAGCACAAGGCCTAGTGACTCGTCTTACTCATGAGACTTAGATGTTTCCTAGAATTTCTTGGAGGATTAATCCATATGACCCTAAGAGGGAGTGCAAGGTTACATTTATATCTACAAATACTCTGTATTTGACCATTTCATAATCTATAATTTAAGCACTGAAACTGTTATAAAATTCTTAGTGTCTATAAAGACTTTACTTTCACAGTTGCAGATCTGCCAATTACTGTAAACTCTTGCATTTCCTTAAAGTGCAAAAAAAAAGTGCATCAAAGTCAATTTACAACATAAACATGTCTTAATAGAAGTAGAAAATCTATAGACAGATCTCTGTTTGGGTTCACAAGGTATTGAGATATGTGTTAAAATTCATTGTGCTTGGTATACTGTCTATTCATCACTTTGAAGGAATGATAGGGCTCATTCTAGTCTAGTATGTTTCTTTTCCATGAGTCCTGCTCAATAAAGGGTGGGAAACCAATAATTGGAAATGAGCTTTCTGAAAAATCTGTGGAGAAAACACAGAAGATGCAGTCAAGTTTCATTTTTGTTCAGTCTTTGTATTATCTAGATCTTCATTTTCACATAATTTTTCTCTTCAATTTCCAAATTTCACAAAATATTTTTTGTGTGTGTAGTAATTAATTTGGTAATTTTGTTGGATCCTACTATCTAAGGCATTTTCACAGTGCAAGTAGAGAGTAATGCAATGAAGGTGAAATACAGCTATTTTTTAGGAATGAAAAGGAGAGATAAAGTTGCTTGTTATTGGAATGTGACCTGCACATTTGCCATTTAGCTATCCCTATAAATTGACAAGAACTCAATCTGGCTTGACTCCAGTGGAATGTTCATTCTGTGTCTGATCAAGTCATAGGAATTGTTAAGCATGCCTTTTTTTAAAAAAAAAAATTTTATTTAAGAAAGGTTTAATGAACAAAAACATAAGGTAGGAGGGGTACAACTCCACACAATTCCCACCACCCAATCTCCATAACCCACCCTCTCCCATGATAGCTTTCCCATTCTCTAGCCCTCTGGGAGCATGGACCCAGGGTCATTGAGGGTTGCAGAAGGTAGAAGGTCTGGCTTCTGTAATTGCTTCCCCGCTGAACATGGGCGTTGACTGGTCGGTCCATACTCCCAGTCTGCCTCTCTCTTTCCCTAGTAAGGTGTGTCTCTGGGAAGCTGAGCTCCAGGACACATTGGTGGGGTCTTCAATCCGGGGAAGCCTGGCCAGCATCCTGGTGGCATCTGGAACCTGGTGATTGAAAAGAGAGTTAACATACGAAGCCAAACAATTTGTTGAGCAATCATGGATCCCAAGCTTGGAACAGTGGAGAGGAAGTGTTAGGGAGGTACTCACCGCAAACTCTAGTGTACTTCTGCTTTCAGGTATATATTTAAGCATGCCTTTTTATCTGTAAAGTGGGATGCCTTTTTATCCTGTAAAGTGGGAAAACATTTAATAGTTATTTTTTCTTTTTTATTATCTTAATTTATTTATTGGATAGAGATAGCTAGAAA
The DNA here is from genome assembly GCF_950295315.1 of Erinaceus europaeus. Classification (NCBI taxonomy): domain Eukaryota; kingdom Metazoa; phylum Chordata; class Mammalia; order Eulipotyphla; family Erinaceidae; genus Erinaceus; species Erinaceus europaeus. The sequence continues at coordinate 42,979,352 of NC_080171.1, read as the reverse complement.
TTGAGAAGGGGAAGATAAGACGGAGAAAGACAGAGAGACACCTGCTGGCCTGCTTCACCACTTGGGAAGCTTTCCCCCTGCACGTGGGGAGCAGGGCCTGAACCATACTGTAACATATGCTCAATCAGGTGCGCCAGCCCAGTCCCCTCTTTTTATTTTCCTCCAGTTGTTGGGGTTTAGTGCCGGCACTATGAATACACTTCTCCTGACAACCATTCCCACCCCCCCCCCCCACTTTATTCCACAAGACAGAGAGAAACCGAAAGGGGAAGGTGAGATAGGGAGAGAGAAAGATAAACATCTACAGACTTGCTTAAGTGCTCAGAAGCATCCTCCTTGCAGGTGGGGAGTGGAGGCTTAAACCTGGGTTCTTACACAGGTCCTTAAATTTAGTACTATATATGCTTAACCAGGTGCACCACCACCACCCCCACTCGACAGTTCTTATTGCCTTCTAAGGATTCAATAAGATTGCCTTCTTTCTCTCTGAATCTCAAGAGCCAAGTTTGTAAGAGCAATGCTTTCTGCTAAAAGGGACCAAAAGGCAAATAATGAATTCCACTTCTTTCACTAGCATGTCAGAATGCTGGGAAATGTGCTGTATCTGTGCAAGGAGAATGAATTGAAACGGCTCATGAAAATTCTATTGAGATTATGAAAAAATCAAAACTGCAGGCAGGATATACAAAGAAGATGATTTCCTTTAGATTTGATGCCTAATTTTCTTTCAACACTCTGACTTCTAAGCCCTGGGCACACACATGTATGCTTGTGTTTTGGCTGCTTGGAGGCATAATTGGTTTCTCTGGTGAATTTGCATCTTTTTTTGCCCAGGTTTCTCTTTTATTCTCATCTCACAGAAGCACTGCCATCTTTCTTTCAAGTGATAGGTACTTGATACATATTCCCTAGCTGTGATCTGTGGTGAGGAAACTGACTTTGTTTTCTTTTTCTATCTATGGGTAAAATATGTTCTTTTTATGATACATGAACTTGAGAATGCATCACCTTTGATCTGGTTCTTTTGTAAGTTTCTTTTTAAGGTAATGGATGAAATGATTGGAAATAAGGTTTGGGAAAAGAAGGAATAGAAAGATGTCTTCTTATTTCCAATAAAGACCAGAATCAGAATATTTCCCTCTGATCCTATTTGGAAAGTACAGTTATAATTGTAGATTTCTTTGCTTAACATCTTTAAAATATACTAACGTGAATTCAGAATACTTTTTTAAGTGAAGTACAGAGCATTTATATACTTTCTTTTTAATATAAATTTATTTTTTATTATCTTTATTTATTTATTAGATAGAGACAGCCAGAAATTGAGAGGTAAAAGGGTGGTAGAGAGGGAGATGGATAGAGAGTCACTTTCAACACTGATTCACCACTTGCAAAGCCTTCCCTATGCAAGGGAACCCAGGGCCTTTGTGCATTGTAATATGTGTGCTCAATCAAGTGTGCCACTTATGGCCAGATATAACTTTCCGATTATTTGTGAGAATGATTTAGCAAGATTACAAATAAGTAATATTGACTGATACACTTAGGTCACATATGAACTTACACAGGACTGACTTTCGTACGTAAATGGCAACATAAAAAGCATATTTGTTGCTATATTTTACCTCACAAAGTACTGACTTTATCACCACTTGTCCACTGCTCTCCTTCATTCTTATAACATGCATCCTTGTTAGTGTTTTCTTATCATAGATAATCATAGTGAAATAGCACATCTAATATTACTAGGTCCCAGTGTCAGATTTGATATATAATATACTCACCAACAGTTTGAAAAAGGCTGCTATAAATCCTGTTTTAGAGATGAGACTATTTAGACAGTGGGAGATAAGATACTTCCTCCAAGAAAATATATAGGGGGCAAGAATTGAAATCCAAACAATCCATAATATCTACCATTAGTCATTAGCTCAACATAACGAGAAATGTTTGAGGGGGCTGAGCAGTAGTACAGTGGGTGTTGGACTAGCTTCGCGGGCGGGAGAGAGAGATGACCAGGGACTCATGGCTGAGTGGTACGCAGTTCAGTCTTTATTCATGTGGAAAGCAGAACAATCTAAACTATCTCTAATCACAATCTTGTCCTTATATGTCCTAAGGCGGAAAAGTCAGGTCCAAAGAGGATATACGTAGGGTAGGGGGTGGGGAGAAGGAAAAAGTGTGCAAAACAGTGAGGATGCCCTGGAGGCAGGGCGGTGCTTAGTTAACAGTGGTTATGTAAATAGAATACAGTGTTAAGCAGGGGGGATTAAACCAATGAAACAGAAGGGGTCTTAGAAGCAGAATTTTGAAGCATACCAACAAGTGGGTTAAGCGCACATGGTGTGAAGCGCAAGGACCAGCGCAAGAACCCGCGTAATGATCCTGCTTCGATCCCCTGGATCCCCACTTGCGGGGGGGGGGGGGTGTCACTTCACAGGTAGTGAAGCAGGTCTGCAAGTGCTTATCTTTCTCTCTTCCTCTCTGTCAGCAACAAAAAGGGAAAAATGGCTTCCAGGAGCAGTGGACTGGTAGTGCCTGTACCCAGCCCCAGTAATAACCCTGGAAATATATATATATATATATATATGTGTTTGAAAGTTCTTCTTGTTACAAAAACGTTAGTACTCTAATATTTAGACTGGACATCAGATCTTTATACTTTTCTTTCTTTCTTTAGTTTTTACAGATTGAATGAAAAAAAAGAAAAATACTTTATTTTCATCCCATCCCTATATTCACATTCCTTGTTACAGTCTTCGAAGCTTTTCTCATAAAATCTTTTCCTCCATCTCTTGAATATGTCCTATGATTCAAATCCAAAATGAAACTGAATGTTGACTTCCTTTGATGCTTAGAATGATGCAAAACTTAGTTCTCATTCTAGGTTCTGAGAGATATTGAACCTTTCACATGAAAAAGTTTTGTCTATAGACCCGCATGCCCCTATGAAGTCAGCCTGCTGAAAGTTAAAAACTTTCCTTAAGTAAAGTTAAGCCATGCCTGTCAGGGCTGTCCTGGAGCCCCTAATCTTCTGCTGACCTGTGGCTAGACTATAGACATCAGCAAGTCTTAGGGAAAACTACTATACTTAATGTAGCTCAGAAGCACCCCCCTTGCAGACTTCCAGAATCTCCAGAATTAACAGGATTATTGTATTTATTTATTTAATATTTAATTTATTTTCCCTTTTGTTGCCCTTGTTTTTTATTGTTGTTGTAGTTATTGTTAAACAGGACAAAGAGAAGTGGAGAGAGGAAGGGAACAGAGAGGGGGACAGAAAGATAGATACCTGCAGACCTGTGAAGTGACTCCCCTGCAGGTGGGGAACCAGAGGCTCAATCCAGGATCCTTATGCCAGTCCTTGCGAAGTGCACCATGTGAGCTTAACCCTCTGTACCGCTCCATTCCCCTAGGATTACTGTTTTAAGTCACTGAGATTTTAGAATGGTTTGTTATGCAGAAATACCTATAACCAATGCTGCACTGATCTGATTAGTAAGTTTCTTTGTCAGTGAGTTTTGTTCCCCCAAAACAAAAACCAACACACACACACACACACACACACACACACACACACACACACACACACACACATTCACACACATGAAAAAGCAAGGTCTTAAAATATCAGCAGTGCTCGTTTGTATCTCATTTTTTTTCTTTCTTTTTTAAAAAATATTTTATTTATTTTATTTTTGAGAGAGACACGAGAGCACTGTTCAGCTCTGGCTTATGGTGGTATGGGGGACTGAATTTAGGACTTCAGAGGCCCAGGCATGAGAGTCTCTTTGCATAACCATTATGCTATCTCCCTTGCCCTCATTTTTTTCTTTTCTAAGACACTTCCTATTGCAACTGTTTCTTTTTCTGCTAGGTTAGAATTTATTAAAAGCTGCAGGTTAGAAAAAGCCTGTATTTCTTTAAAAAATTTTTTATCATTTATTTATTCCCTTTTTGTTGCCCTTGTTTTATTGTTGTAGTTATTGTTAGTTATTGTTGTCTGTCTTTGTTGTTGGATAGGACAGAGAGAAATGGAGAGAGGAAGGGAAGACAGAGAGGAGGAAAGAAAGACAGACACCTGCAGACCTGTTTCACTGGCTGTGAAGGGACTCCCCTGCAGGTGGATAACCAGGGGCTCTAACTGGATCCTTATGCTGGTCCTTGCGCTTTGCACCATGTGCACTTAACCCACTGTGCTACCGCCTGACTCCCAAAAGTCTGTATTTCTAAGCATAGAAAGATCATGTTAAATGGATTCACCAAAAGTAATAGTTTAACACATGTCTACATATGTCTAAATGCTGAGCATGCATACATACCCTTTGTTCTGTTTTTTTGGTGAGTGTCCAGACTCATGACACTTGTTTTTTTATTCTTCCATAGGGATCTTATGAATGGATTTGAAATATGATTGCCAACTAGACTTAGCAGATCTTATAAAAGAGAAGCATTGTGGGACTAATCCATCAACTTAACACTACTATCCTCCTTAAATCATAGAAATTCTAGAACCATTATTTATTAGCTTGTTCTTTCTGTACATCAATTACCTTAGGCCGTATATGCTACAGCTCCATCAAAAGCATTAAATAGTTCCCAGTGGCAAATTCCTGGTTATCTTTAGCTCATGCTGTTAAGTAAGTTTCCACAGTCTTTATAGCTCCAGTTTTTATTGTGTTTTTAAAATGACTTCGTTTCAGCTGTTAAAGTCTAAGATACTGACTTAAAGGGAAAATACTTGCTGGATCTGAGCACAGAATTTGACTTTGCAGCATTATCAAACTAAGTGAGCTAGAGGTACCCCTGTTAGAGTTTCTAAAAGTAGTTTGCTTGTGTTTTTTGACATTTGATTTCATTAATGTGGTGCTCTAGATCAAACCCAGGCACACTGCCACTGAGCTACATCACAAAGTCTATTTTCTAATTTTTTTAAATGAGAGAGATAATGAGGGAGGGACACACATGCATGCATACACGCACACCACTACAAAGCATCATTTTACTATGCATGGAGTTCTCCTTGTAGCTCCTGAGACACAACAGAGATAGGGCTTTACTTCCTCCTTCTAACTGCCAGCACCCTGTGGACAGAAATAAGGTAGTCTGGCTAAACTCAGGACTTCCCAAGGAGGTCATGAGCCCACCTAGAAACACATGCAGTTTCTACTCCTGATTGGAAGGCCTGGACAATCAAGTGCTGGCTATGCTGACTGGAGACAACAGCCCAACCACCTTCTGCATGGCTGGTGTGCTGATTGAGCGTCCTATCTGATCACATTTCCTACATCCATTCCTCATGCAAGTCAGTATGAGGAACTGCTGCCCCATTCTGTCTCCCTTATGCTCAAATATAGACCCAAATAAACCTTTTGTGGAAATTGGCCTTGTCAGTTTCTAGTGCATGAGAACCCGGGGTTAATATCACTCCCATGAAAGATAACAACTGAGGGCCTCATGAACGAGAGGTGGGCACTCTACTGTTGAAGCACCTACAAGGCCCTGAACAGTAGTATTTTGCAACTTTATTTCTTTTAAGATTTTTTGTTAATTAAAAAAAAATTATCTTTATTGGATAGAGACAGCCAGAAATTGAGAGGGTTGGGGAAATAGAGAGGGAGAGAGACAGAGAGACACCTACAACACTGCTTCACCACTTGCAAAGCTTTCCCCCTGCAGGTGGGAACCAGGGGCTCGAACCCGGGTCCTTGAGCATTGTAACATATGCGCTCAACCAGGTGTGCCACCACCCGGCCCCTCAACTTCATTTCTAATTAGCTGATTGTCATTTTCATTTTGCCAGGCATGTGACCACCTAGCTGACCTATCTCAGTGTCCTAGAGGACTTTGCACTTCGTAAGGAAACTTTTGTTTCTTTAACTTTGCTGTTTTGTGACTTGCATAACTAGGTATAAAATTTTTCTCTGACATCTAAGGTCTTACTTGGTCACACTGTTATGACCTTCTCCTTTTATTCGTTGAGCACTGAATATGACCAAAGTGGTATTCTTACTTAATTGATTGCTCTTGAAATATGCCACTCTTGCCTCTCTGCTTCCTCTACAATGGCCAACAACAAATTTTTTTGTTCACTTTTACATGGGTTGAACAATAGTTGAACCCAGGTCCATAAGCATGGTAAAATTTGTGTTCTACCAGGTGAACTATCTCAGAGTCCTTTAATATGTATTATTTCTTATAAATTAATATATCCAAATATCTAATATATATAATTGTAAGATATTATAAAAGTTCTGTGACTAATGAGGATGTAAAAAGTACCTTTGTTTTCTTTTCTCAAGTTTTCTAGTTGTTCTTCCTGAATAACTTATATAACCATTTTGGATATCCTTGGAATAGAGATGTGACTCTGTCCACATGTTATTTATTTTTTTTAATATTTATTTTATTTATTTATTTATTTATTCCCTTTTGTTGCCCTTGTTGTTTTATTGTTGTAGTTATTATTGTTGTCGTTGTTGGATAGGACAGAGAGAAATGGAGAGAGGAGGGGAAGACAGAGAGGAGGAGAGAAAGATAGACACCTGCAGACCTACTTCACCGCCTGTGAAGCAACTCCCCTGTAGGTGGGGAGCCGGGGTTCGAACCGGGATCCTTATGCCGGTCCTTGTGCTTTGCGCCACCTGCGCTTAACCTGCTGCGCTACAGCCTGACTCCCCCACATGCTATTTTTATGATAAAAAATTTTATATCATTTATCTCTGAAATGGTGAGAGATGAGAACTTTGAAAATAGAGCTACTTTAATTTCAGATTTACTATAGGTAGAAAAAAATTCTTTCATTTTTGTTCACTATTGGTTTATGGTATTCAACAAACTGCTTCTTAAAGAGGCATTTATTAGAGTCTATAATTTTCTATAGCATAAGAAATAACTTTTTGTTATAATAAGGTTAAAAATTGAATGTCATCACCGAAAGACACTAGTTCTAGAGTTGGTTTCTCTGCATTTGGCAACCTTTTAAAATTGTTGAAATAAAGACATCTTGCCAACGGGGAAACAGGGATTCACTGAACATTTTTTAAATATTTTTATTTATTTATTAATGGATAGAGACGAAGAAAAATTGAGAGAGAAGAAGATAAAAAGGAAGAGAGACACCTGCAGCCCTGTTTCACCACTTATGAAGCTTTTCTCCTGCAGGTGGGGACCAGGGTCTTGAACTTGGGTCCTTGTGCACTGTAATGTGTCCACTTAACCAGGTGCACCACCAGCTGGCCCCTCTGAACATTTTTTATAGACTTCTCTTTTAAGATTTTATTTATTTATTAATGAGAAAGATAGGAGAAAGAACCAGACATCACTCTGGCACATGTGCAGCCAGGGATCAAACTCAGGACCTCATGCTTGAGAGTCTAAAGGCTTATCACTGTGCCACCTCCTGGACCACCCCTCTGAACATTTTTACAAACCACTTGAAACAACTTAGCAAATACAATATTGGAGCTTCTGCTGAAGCTGATAAGAAACAAAGCAGACTAAAGATAATATATAACAAAGATTTCCATTTTTATATACATATGTTGGAAAGAAAATTGAAATGGCTTATTATTTTGATAGATATTAGTAAATTTAGTCCTACTTAAAAAGATACTAGAAATAATATTTCAATGAATTTACCAAGATGTGACTATACTTAAAACCTAAACATATACATTTACTATGGAGATCTCTGTGTGAAAACCACTTCAGGAGAGAAATATACACAGTCAGAAAGCCTGATATAGGCCACCCCATCATCTGGGGCCCTCATCATGGAATCCTTTGATTTGCACATAGCTATGATGGGCCTAGACCTTTAACAGATCCCCCTTTTCACCATCCCTGGTCACTTCCATAAGGAATACAATAACAATCCTTCATGTGGGACTCTCCACGACTTTGCCCTCACTATAAAATAGAAATGGTAAGGTGGAGCCAAGATAGCGACACCTGGCCTGAACTCTGCAAAGAGGCTGCTTCGAAACTGGGAAGTTCAACCACCAGGTTCCAGATGCTACCATAATGACAAGCGGACTTCCCTGGGCAGATGACCCCACAATGTATCCTAGAGCCCTGCTTCCCCAGAGCCCTACCTTACTAGGGAAAGAGAGAGACAAGCTGGGAGTATGGATCGGCCTGTCAACACTCATGTCCAGAGGGGAAGCAATTACAGAAGCCAGGCCTTCCACCTTCTGCACTCCACAATGGGTTCCATACTCTCAAAGGGATAAAGAATAGGAAAGCTATCAGGGGAGGAGATAGGATACGGAGTTCTGGTGGTGGGAACTGTGTGAAGTTGTACCCCTCTTATCTTATGGCTTTTGACAATGTTTCCTTTTTATAAATACAAATAAAAAAAGACTTCTATCCTAAAGCAACCAGAAGGACAGAAATCACTAAAGTTAGGGCAGAAATTAATAACATTGAAAATAAAAAAACCATACAAAAGGTATCAATGAAAGTAGATGTTAGTTCTTCGAAAGAGTGAAAAAAAATCAACAAACCTTTAGCCAGACTCACAAAAAAAAGGGAGAAGACCCAGATAAATTGGATAGTAAATGAAAGAGGAGATATCACAGCAGACACTGTAGAAATTCAACATATCATGAGAGGTTTCTATGAACAATTCTATGCCACCAAGCTAGGGAACCTGGAAGAAATGGACGATTTCCTAGATACCTACCAACTTCCAAAACTAAGTAAAAAGGAAGTAGATAACATGAACAGGCCCATCCCAGCTAATGAAATTGAAACAGTTATCAAAAATATTCCCCAAAATAAAATTCCTGGACCAGATGGTTTTACAAATGAATTCTACAAAACCTTCAAAGAAAAATTTATACCTCTACTTCTAAAAGTCTTTCAGAAGATTGAATACTCCCTTCCAGCTTCTATGAAGCCAACATCACTTTGATACCAAAAGCAGACAGGGACACACCAAAAAAGAAAACTACAGACCAATATCTCTGATTAACATAGATGCGAAAATATTGAACAAAATTCTAGCCAACCGGGTACAGCAGTATATTAAGAAGATTGTTCATCATGACCAAATGGGGTTTATCCCAGGCATGCAAGGTTGGTTTAATATTCCTAAATCAATCAACATGATCCACCACATCAATAAAAGCAAAACCAAAAACCACATGGTCATATCAATAGATGCAGAGAAAGCCTTTGACAAAATACAACGTCCCTTTATGATCAAAACACTACAAAAAATAGGAATAGATGGAAAATTCCTGAAGATAGTGGAGTCTATATACAGCCAACCTACAGTCAACGTCATACTCAATGGTGAAAACTGGAAGCATTTCCCCTCAGATCAGGTACTAGACAGGGCTGCCCACTATCACCATTACTATTCAACATAGTGTTAGAAGTTCTTGCCATAGCAATCACGCAGGAGCAAGGAATTAAAGGCATACAGATTGGAAGAGAAGAAGTCAAACTCTCCCTATTTGCAGATGACATAACAATATACATAGAAAAATCTAAGGAATCCATCAATTATCTTTTGGATATCATCAGGTAATACAGTAAGGTGTCAGGCTACAAAATTAACATTCAAAACTCAGTGGCATTCCTCTACGCAAAACTAAGTTAGAAGAAATTGGAATCCAGAAATCAATCAATTCTTTTACTATAGCAACAAAAACAATAAAATATCTAGGAATAAACCTACCCAAAGAAGTGAAAGACTTGTATACTGAAAATTATGAGTCACTATTCAAGGAAATTGAAAAAGACACAAAGAAGTAGAAAGATATTCCATGTTCATGGGTTGGAAGAATTAACATCATCAAAATGAATATACTGCTCAGAGCCATAAACAAATTTAATGCTATCCTCATCAAGATCCCAACCACATTTTTTTAGGAGAATAGAACAAATGCTACAAATATTTATCTGGAACCAGAAAAGACCTAGAATTGCCAAAGCAATCTTCAGAAGAAAGAACAGAACTGGAGGCATCATACTCCCAGATCTCAAATTGCATTATAGGGCCATTGTCATCAAAACTGCTTGGCACTGGAACATGAATAGACACACTGACCAGTGGAATAGAATTGAGAGCCCCCACACCTATGGACATTTAATCTTTGACAAAGGTGTCCAGGCTACTAAATGGAGAAAGCAGAGTCTCTTCAACAAATGGTGTTGGAAAAAATGGGTTGAAACATGCAGAAGAATGAAACTGAACCACTATATTTCACCAAATACAAAAGTAAATTCCAAGTGGATCAAGACCAAAAATTATCACATACTTAGAGGAAAATATTGGCAGAACTCTTTTCTGCATAAATTCTAAAGACATCTTCAATGAAACGAATCCAGTTACAAAGAATACTAAGGCACATATAAACCTATGGGACTACATGAAATTAAAAAGCTTTTGCACAGCTGAAAAACCCACTACCCAAACCAAGAGACCCCTCACAGAATGGGAGAAGATAATTACATGCCATATATCAGACAAGAGGCTAATAACCAGAATATGTAAAGAACTTGCAAATCTCAACAACAAGAAAACAAATAACCCCATCCAAAAATGGGAGGAGGACATGGACAGAATATTCACCACAGAAGAGATCCAAAAAGGCCAAGAAACACATGAAAAACTGATCCAAGTTTTTGATAGAGAAATGCAAATAAAGACAACAATGAGATATCATTTCACTCCTGTGAGAATGTCACACATCAGAAACTAATAGCAGCAAATGCTGGAGAGATTGTGGGGTCAAAGGAACCCTCCTTCACTGCTGGTGGGAATGTCAATTGGTCCTACCTCTGTGGAGAACAGTCTGGAGAACTCTCAGAAGGCTAGAAATGGACCTACCCTATGATCCTGCAATTCCTCTCCTGGGGATATATCCCAAGGAACCCAACACACCCATCCAAAAAAAACTGTGTACACATATGTTCTTGGCAGCACAATTTGTAATAGCTAAAACCTGGAAGCAACCCAGGTGTCCAACAACAGATGAGTGGCTGAGCAAGTCGTGGTATATATACACAATGGAATATTACTCAGCTATAAAAAATGGTGACTTCACCATTTTCAGCCGATCTTGGATGGACCTTGAAAAATTCATGTTAAGTGAAATAAGTCATAAACAGAAGGATGAATATGGGATGATCTCACTCTCAGGCAAAAGTTGAAAAACAAGATCAGAAGAGCAAACACAAGTAAAAAAAAGACTTCTAAAATGCTAAATAAAAAAATAAATAAATAAAGTGGCAATGCTAATGACTTCCCTATTCTCAAAGGGAGGCTAGGTCATCCTACCATGCTACTTGAGAAAGTCTGGTCCTAATGAATGCAGCTTAGAATGTTCCCAGCTATGACCATGAAATGCAAGGTCAGTGTGATAGGGTCTCAGAGCTTACACAGCCTTCTGTGCTAAACACGAATATATATGGGCCCTAGTTCATATCGATGGTGTAAACAGTAATTGTATTTATATATTTTCTTTGAATTTGGAAAACTGCCCTCATTCAGTTTTCTAGTCCTATTCTCAACACCATCTCCCCAGACAATATTTTTAGGTCACCTGCATGCTAGCTATCAACCTCAAGCAAAAATTATTAAAGTCATGGACCCCTAGGAACATACATGAAATAGACTTCCTAGCTTCTATCCACCCTAAAATTCCTATTCTCATCTGCTCTATTCCTACTTTATGGTTTCTATTTATTAAATGCTTTGTCTTTTTATCTTATTGCCTTTTAGGCATCAAGTTGCAGATGCTACTATGATTCCATCTTGACCTCCCTGGGCAGAAGACTTCATCAATATCTCTGGAACCTCACCTATTTAGAGACCTATCCCACTAGGGAAAGATAAAACAGGCTAGGAGTATGGATTGACCTGGTAATGCCCATGTAGGGCAGAGAAGCAATTGCAGAAGCTAGAACTCCCACTTTTTGCATCCCATAAATATTTTGGCCCATACTTTCAGAAGCAGAGAAATATTAGGGGAAGATGACCCTAATATTTTTTTATGTGAGCATTGCTCAACTCTGGCTTATGGTTCTTCTTCTTCTAGCGTTTGCCCTTCTTCTGTAGCCAGTCAACAGCATCAGGAGCTGCTTCTTGCTGGCTTTGAAAGTGACTGGGATCCATGTGGATTCAGTCAGCTCGGAAGGATCATCAGTTTCCCCAATGAATGGGTACTCACGGGATGTACCACGGAAGGTCGATCCAATGCATCCCATGCTTATGGTGATGTGAGGGATTGAACCTGATACTTTGGAGCCTCAGACATTAGAGTCTTTTTGCATAACCACTATACTATCTCCCAAGCCCTTATATATTTTTTATGTAAATGAAATAGATTTAAAACAACACTACCATATGTTACCTTGCACAAATGCCAACTCCTAGTAAGTCAAATATATGGACATTGCACCAGACACCATCAAATACATAGGAGAAAACAATGACAAAAAACTTCACATCTGTTTTGGTAATGTTTTTGAAGACTCAAGTCCAACAATAAGGAAAACAAAAACAAAAAATAAGCCAAGAAGCTACATTCAACTTAAAACCTTCTGCATAGCAAAGGAAACAATCACTAAGACAGAAAAACATCCTATGGTATGAGAAAAGATCTTTTCACATCATACATCAGGTAAAAGGCAAATAACCAAAATATTTAACACACTAAATTCAGTAATAAAAAAAAACGAACAAGCCCTTTAAAAATATGAAGAGGAAATGGACAAAATCTTCATGTAAGAAGATATCCAGAGGGCTGAAAGACTTAAAAAACACTGAAAGTCACTGATTATTATACGAATGCAAATAAAGACAATAATGAGTCTACTTTAAACCTGTGAGTTTAAAGAAAAGACAGAAACAAACATTGGTATGGATGTGAGAGATGAACACTATTAGACTGATGGTGGAAATGCAACTCCTCCAAGCTCTGTGGTAAATAGTGTAGAGATTTTTTCAGAACAGTAGAAATGGACCTACCCTATAACCCGGAGATTCATCTAAAGAAAACAACAGCAGATATCCAAAGAAAGCTATGCATACCTATGTTGGTAGCAACACAATTTGTAATATCCCCATTTTGGAAGAAATGTACATGCCAAATGCCAAATGATGACTAAGAAGAGTTGTGCTATACATGCACAGTGGACTACTACTCAATTGTTAAAAATGATAAAGTCATCTCCTTTGCTCATCTTAGATGGGTATCAGAGGACTCATGTTAAGTAAGATAAGCCAAAAAGAGAAGGACAAATAACTGATGGTCTCACTGATATGTAGAACTAAAACATGGAAAGAAAGGGAAAACAAAAGGTGAAACTAGCTCTGAGTGTGATGTATTGCACCAAAACAAAGGACTTTGGTAAAGGAGTTGTTGGGGAGGGTTGGAGATAGTATTGGAATCCTGGTGCATGTTGATTGAAAAGGATCTTAGGGTAAGAGTGTTTTGCAGACACCTATTACACAGATGAGAAAGGTATGTTTGTGTCAATAGCTGTACTGGCAAGCCATTACACCCCAATAAGATGACATGATAAACAAAAAGGGAAATTTTATACTATTGAGTAGCAACTCCGTATTTCTCCTTCCCTCAGCCCCTAGCAATTACCAGTATGCTCTCTGCTTTTGTATATTTTAATATTTTTGATATCTCCTAGTAGTGGGATCATGAAATCCAAAAAATATTATTCTTGATTCTAATCTGTGATAATTCTCTTCTGAGGACTACTGTAGCTTTGTGTGCTTTCCTGTATGTTAAGTATGCACATATACACACAATGAACCTATGTTTGGGTTGACAGCTCTCACTACACACACACACACACACACACACACACACACACCTGTGTTTGAAGTTTCCTGTTATATCAAAGGAGCATACTTTTATAGTCACTTATCAGTGTATAAGTCTTCAAAAACATTACCAAAACAGATGTGAAGTTTTTTGTCATTGTTTTCTCCTATGTATTTGATGGTCTCGGGTGCAATGTCCACATATTTGACTTTCTAGGAGTTGATATTTGTGCAAGGTAACATATGATAGTGTTGTTTTAAATCTATTTCGTTCACATAAGAAATCTATAAGGGCTTGGGAGATATCTGCCAAATTAACCTAAAATATCAATCAGTATGTATTTTTTTTCTTTTTCAGCTAGCTAGCAGCAACAAAAAGGAGGGATTTGAATCACTAAACAAATGTAATTTCAGTTTCTGGTACTATGCTTCTTTATTCATTTCTATTCCTTCTTTCTCTAGCCTTCTTTGATTATTATGTATTATTTTTCCTCTTTATTGTATTTCTGATTAGATTTGAGTCATGTATACTATTGTGAAAAATACCAAATTTTAGATTAGCATGCCTATATCCAAGTCCCAACCAAGCCATTTACTGACTTTGTGTTATCTTTTCATGATATACTCAACACTCAATATATTCCCATTACTCAGCACTCAATATATTCACATTTCAAAAAAATAAACATAAATCTTAAACTCTGAAAAACATGAAATAATTCAGAGAAAGGAAAGGAATAAAATTTAAATTATCCACTACAATTTTTTCATACATATCCTTCTTAATTAGTTTTAAATAAAAACTCAAATAAATCATATGTCCATAAAAATAATATATTTGATGAACTGTCTTGTGACTTGTATTTTTATTTTGATACTGTATGTTAGTAGCATGACTAGAGTATTTGTTTTTATTTTAGTCAATTGAGTAAATGATTTCTTGGTTTTCATTTTAAGTATTTCAAAAAATCACAAGAGAAAATATATTTGCATAGTTGTCCTGTAAATACATATGGAGAGGCATATATATGCAAGCCTATATTTAAGTTGAGTTCAGTTCATAAATTTTTTCTCAGACAAATGATGAGAAATAGTATTAATATTTTAAAGGTAGGAAAAATAGTAAGCAAGGTAAGTAGCAGTGGAAAAGGACAAAACAAACATAATATTCTGTTGTCTTCTTATTTCTTCATGAGCCCTTAGTGGATTTGCTCATTCCTAAAATATAATTTTAGTTTATAGCCCCAGTGTGGATATGAATATAATCTCTAGCATGTTTCTGTCTCGTAACATAATCACTCATGAGATACTAAGAGTTTATCTCTCACAGTATTTTCCAGGGAAATATAACCCTTGCTAAAGATTGGGAGGATAGGCAAAAAGAAAAAAAAAAAGTGGTCCGGAAGGTGGTGCAGTGGATAAAGCATCGGACTCTCAAGCATGAGGCTCAGGGTTCAATCCCCGGAAGCACATGTACCAGAGTGATGTATAGCTCTTTCTCTCTCTTCCTACGTTTCTCATTAATAAATAAACAAAATCTAAAAAAAACGAAAATCAGAAAAGGAAGCAAATGCCGAAGCAGATGGGAAAGAATTTAGTACATCATTTTCATTAGGACAACTATTATTCAAAACTGTCCTTTTCTTTTCCAGGTTGTTTCTTTATTTTAATATTTATTTATTTTTAAGAGGAAGAGAGAACCAGAACATCACTCTGGTGCATATGATGTGCAGGTTTGAACTTAGAATCTTATGCTTTCAAGTTCAAAGCCTTAACTATTGATCCACCTCCCGGACAATTCATAAAATGCCTCTTTTTTTTTAATTTAGCACTTTTTCTTATTTTTAATTTATTTTTATTTTATTGGGTAGAGACAGAGAAATTGTGTGAGAAAGGGGAGAGAGGTAGAAAGAGAGAATGAGAGACATCTGTAGCACTATCACACCATTTTGTGAAGACTCCCCTCTGTCACTGGGAGACCTTGAACCTGGATCATGCATAATAACTTGTGCACTCAAACTGGTGGACCACCACCCAGTCCCCATCATATATTTCTTAATGTGGGTTCCATTTCCATTATTATATATGGCTTTATTCATATTAATGTCTACTGTGACAGGTGTGCTCTCTACCATGGCTGTATTGTGAGGAAGAGATATCTCACTTGTAGATATTTTTAGAATTGTTCTCAGTTGTGAGTATGAAGTAGGGTAAGAGATGTCAAATAACTTGCATAGGTTGTGGCACACAGCACTTTCAAAGGTGCATGTGAAAGCAGGTTATAAATATTTTAAAGCAAGCCAGCACTACAATCTCAGTCTCTTCAGTTTTGTGTTTAGAAAACAGAACTTAGGTAGCACAAACTGCTTGTTAGCTTGTTTTCCTGCTGAATGGATTACTAGCCTGATGTCAACACTTATAAAAGGGAATGACTTTAAGTCCTCATGTATCTTAACACCTATAAAATTTGCAGGGACTCTTGAATCAATCTTCTATCTTTCTGTTTTACTGTCATTTAAAAACATGTGACTTCTTTTCCTGTGTGAAATTTCATGGCTGGAATAAGCAATACTTCTCTCTGATCCTACAATTCATCACTCTTGGGCTACACTGAATTCCAGTATTGGGAAATTGCTGCTTATTTCAGCAAGATAATTTTGTTTGTGAAATACCAGCTATCGTTTGGCTCTGGGGAGGGGCACTCATCAATATGAAGATTTAGATTGAATTAACATTTAGTAAAATCTTTCCTATATTTCTTCCTTGAACCCTGCCCACAACTAACAAAATAGTACTATTGAATCAGCTTCTATTTTTTTTTCCTGCTAATCTTTCTTATTGTTATCAGGCATCGCTGTCAAAATTGTGGGCTCACAGTGGTAAGTGCTCCTGAAATAAAAAGACACCTTGCTTGAATGATCTTCCACTAAAGGCCATAAGCATTTTCCAGTGTTTTCTTTTCTTTCTCTCTTTATTTTTCTACCCTTGCTTAGCAGATAGTGGTTTTAGTCTTCTGCTTCCCCTTTGCTAATATGTAGTTGGATCTCCTTATGCTTTTAATCAGAAAAATTTAATTTTTGTAGGAAGGTGTGCATGCATGACATAGCTGGTAGGATACTGATGTTGTCTATCAGTTGCTTAGAAAGTGTTGGAAGTCTGAAAACACAGTTTTAAAATTTCAATGTATTTCTAGTGAGTGCAAGAATAAAATTTCTTGTGGTCCAGGAGGTGGCGCAGTGGATAAGGCACTGGACTCTCAAGCAGGAGGGCCCAAGTTCAGTCCCTGGCAGCACATGTACCAGAGTGATGTCTGGCTCTTTGTCTCTCCTCCTATCTTTCTCATTAATAAGTAAATGAAATCTTTAAAAAAAGAATAAAATTTCTCATGCCTTTGCATTTTTCAAGCTTGATTAATTTGTGAGTCTCTCCACTTTTGAATTATAAGTTATATATAGAATAGTAATTTGGTTTTCCATTTTATTTAGGAAAATGAACAAGCATATGCATACATAACTTTTATAAACTACTTTTGAAATATGTCAAATTTACTCAAGAATACATAAGTATCTCATTCTCAGTTCATGTACCAAAGGAGACCAACCAGGGAATTCACTGCTGCCAGCACAGCTTAAAAGGAACAGACATAAAGCAAAATGTTTTATGAGAAAATTAGATCATGAGAGGCACCCCACAATGTTATTGAAGGTCTAGGATAATATATATTTATTCAGACAAAAAAAGTCCTCAAGTATAGTGAGACATAAAGATAATATAAATACTGAGACGTTGCCAGACAGATACAGAATTTTTCACTTATTTTCATCCAACATATAGAATGGGCACTAGAGATTATAATGTCTTAGATGATAGAATCAAATTAGTTATAAGTGCTTGGGTTTCTGAGAGGGACTCAAATAGTATCTTCCTTTTCCTACTAGAGTTTCAGGCTTTGAGCAGAACAAAGGGGTAGCAGACAAAAATCAATGCACCGTTCTTACTAATGTTAATTTTCAAGTGGGAGAACACTGTTAGTTTTGAAAGTCAGTGTCAAAACTAGGAATATTTATCATTTCAGACAACTTGGACAGAGATGTTTTCCACAAATATAGCTCATCCAGCAGGAAGGATGTGCATTATTGTGAGTTCCTACTTCACTCTCCTAAAAGGACTAAAGTCAGGACTGACCCAATCAAGTCTCTTTATTCATGTCAAACATAGTGATCACAGAACCCATCTCCTTTCTCAGTGATATGAATAAATGGGATAGAGAGTGTTGTGGGGAGGAGGGTGTTTTGGAAAATTGTCTTTATAGGGACAATGAAGTAAGTACAATATACTCCTCTTAGCCAAAGTAAAGAGCCATTTCCTGAGGATATGGAAGACCTCACAGTGACTCTATACTTTGGCTATACTTTGAAATCACCTGAGGAGCTATAAAATATTGATGTTCAGGTCTCATAAAATTATTATTTGATTTAGTTGGTCTGAAATTTAGTCTGAGATCATGAGAATTCTCAAAAATTTTCAGGTAATTCTAATGTTCAGTTGAATGTGGTTAGAAGAGTTTCAGAGTAGACTGTGTTAACCTGCCAAGTAGTGGATGCTACTACAATTCCATCCTGAACTACTTGGACAGATAACATTACCTCCTTAGAGCCCTACCCCAGTAACGAGAGATAGAAACAGGTGAAGAGTATGGAAAGACCTGCTAACACCCACGCTCAGCAGAGAAGCAGTTACAGAAGCCAGACCTTCTACCTCTTGCGTTTCAAAAAGAATTTTGGTTCATATTGCAAGAGGGGTAAAAAAAGGATGGACATTCAGAAGTAGCAGGTGTGACTTAGGAAAAGAAGGAGGATCATAGAAAAAAAAATTAGAAAAAAAACGAACCAATACATATAAATATAGATAGATAATTATAATTATAGAAATTATAGTCAATCCATATCTGTGATCTTGGGAGATCTACTGCAGTTTCCAATGAAGGGAATGGGGACACAGAACTCTGGCGGTGGAGAATGTGTGGAATTATATCCTGTTATCTTATAATTTTTTATATCACTAATACAAAAGTAGAAGAGAGAGAAACTTATGTATGCCTGTCTTCATAAGAGCACAATTTGTAATTGCCAGAACCTGAAAGTAACCCAGATGTCCAACATCAGACTAGTGGCTAAAAATCATGACACATATCTATGATGGAATACTACTCAGCTGTTAAAAATAATGAAGTTGTCTCCTTTGCATACTCTTGGATAAAACTTGAGGACATCATGTTGCATGAGACAAGCCAAAAAGAGAAAGACAAATTGCAAATTATGTCACTTATTAGAGGAACTTAATAAAGTAGGGACAGGGAAGGAGAGCACAAAGTGAAGCATGGACTGGACTTGGTGTACTGTACCAAAAAAAGGACTCTGAGGAAGTAGGGGGAGGGAGAAGAGGAAGAAACGTTGGTGGCCTGTTGCATAATGAAGTTTTATGCATATGCAAATGAATTCACTATAAAGTATTACCCCCCTTCAATAAAAAATGAATAAATACAAAGGAAAAAAAGAGTAGGATTGTGGATGTAAAAAATGCCTATGCATGTCTTGGCGATGTTGATATTCCCAATGCTGACACATATTATAGGTAATCAAAATTTCTCTTGAGTGAACTGATGAGATAGCAGGTCAAAGACTGTAAACTTTTTCATGTGACCTGAATTACCTTTTCTCTTCCATATTTGACTTTCAGACAAGGAACACACCTGAAATAATTTCTCCTCTACTTATTAGTTTCCTATTCTATCACCCCTCAGAACTTCACTTTATCGAAAGATCTCAAACACTTCTGTGACTATCAGAACTTGATTACCTACAATTATCTCAAATTTCTTTCATGAGAATGATGTTGAATTAGGCTGATTAACATGGAATTGTACATGGCAGAATTCTTTACACAAATGAGAATTATCTTACTCATTAAACATGGGTCTATTTGCTTTCTTTGTTGCTAGTTGCCTGTCAATCTAGAATTATCCCCAAAATCCCATCTTTCAGAAACAAGCTAAATAAGGCAGAATATAAAATCTTTAGTGACTAAGTATTTTGTGATCAACATATATTAAGATAATATTTATTTAATGTTCCTATATGCTAATTACTTATTCAGGCATATTATTATAATGAATGAAATAGTAATATGCCCTCTCTGAATACTATCATGTTACGGGAAATAGGAATGAGCTTCAATGAACAAACAAAAACATTAAGAAGATACTTTCTAATCTGGAAATGAGTTATAAAAATAATAATAAAACAAAGTGACAGAGATATCTCATTGATAAGCCATCTCCCATGGAGAGATGAACAAAGATCTTGTATTGAGAAATATTTTAAATGAAGGCTAAAATATGATAAGAAATAAGTTACTGGGAAATAAGTTCCAGACAGAATGAACAGCAAAGCAGGAGAATGCTTAGTGCCACTGAGAAATGTATAGTAGGCAAATGGTTGCAACTCGGTGACTGACTGGGCAGAATAAAATAAAATCATCCTTTTAAATTTATAGTTAAGATCATAGTAAGAGAAAGACCTAGAGGTCAGAAGTGTGTAGGGGAACTGGAAATCAGAAATGCAAATTAAACAAAAAAAGGTAGAGTTTCTGTTTCTCTGTGGTAGGATAAAGGAATGGAGAAAACTAAGGACTATGGGACTTTAGTTTTAATGACTCTATAAGTCCTAAGAGAAAAAGCAGGCAACCAGTCCATGTATGGAGGGTATTGGAGTGGATAGACTATTAGAATGCTAGAACCCATGAAACGTTCCACCTTCAGTAAAAGGATGGTCTTGTAAAAAATACAACCAAAAAACAACTGGTAGAGGAAGATAATTAATAATCAGTCCTGGCCTGGGTAATAGGGGTTGGGTTAAGACTCTGAAATTTTGTAACCAGAAATCTGCCTCCATGAAGGCCCACAGTACAAAATTTTATTATAGTGTGACCTGGGCAAGCTCAAATAAAATTAAATCAATGTGTAACTGATTATTTATATCTGTTAGGGAGCATGGAAAATATATGAGGGAAAGATTCCCAAAGGCTTCAAAGGTGTCACTATTGTTTTATTCTTAATAAAACATTATATATCATGAGTAGAAATTTATAATATTCAGTTAAAATATATATGTTAATTTAAATTATTGATATAAAATATAAAAATTATATTACCTAGTTTCTGTACTTGATACTTTAGAATTTGGTGACTCCCCACACCTATGAACAAAAAAATCTTTGGCAGGGGGGCCCAAGACATTAAATGGAGGAAGGACAGTCTCTTTGTTAGCAAGTGATATTGAAAAAATTGGAAATTTGAAAAAAAAATTGAAAATGTAAAAAAAAATTTGAAATATGTAAATGAATAAAATTGGACCACCATATATCTCTGTGCACAAAAATCAACATCAAGTGAATCAAGGACATAGAAATTAGACCAGAAACTATCAGATACACAGAAGAAAACAGAAAGACACCCTAAACTGTGGAAGATCTTTACACAGTTTAAATCAGATAAATGACTAATAACCAAAATACACAAAGAGCTCAGTAAACTCAGCACCAAAACAAAAAAATAATCCCATTATCCCATGAGGAAATGGGGTGAAGATATAGGCAGAAAATTCACTGATGAAGAGATCCAGAGGGTCAACAGATACATGAGAAAGTGCTCAAAGTTATTCATTATCAGAGAAATGTAAATAGAGACATCAGTGAGATACCACTTTACACCTGTGAAAATGGCTTACCTTAGAAAAGACACTAACAACAAATGCTGAAGAGGATGTGGGGGAAAAGGGACACTTCTGTATTGCTGATGGGAGTGTAAATTAGTACAACCCTCTGGAAAACAGCTTAAAGGTACCTCAGAACACTACAAATGGACCTACCCTATAATCCAGCAATTTCTCTTTGGGGTATTTATCCAAAGAAAACAACAGCACTTATCAGAGAGATCTATGTATGCCTATGTTCATAGTAGCATAGTTTCTAATAACCCAAACATGGAAGCAACCCAGATGCCTAAAGACAGATGAGTGGATAAAAATGGTGGTATACTTTTATTATGATGGAATACTACTCACCTGGTAAAAATGATGATGTTATTTCCTTTGCTTCCTCTTGGAAGGAACTTGAAGACACCATGTTAAGTGAGATAAACCAAAAGGAGAAGGATGAATACCAACTGATCTCACTTATAAGCAGGACTTAACCAATAGGGACAGGGAGAAAGAACACCAAGTGAAACCGGATGTACTATACCAAAGCAAAGGACTCTGGGGAACGAGGGAGAGGAAGGTAGGGAGAAAACTCTGGGATCCTGGTACATAACAAAGTTGTACACATGTGTTAATGACTGCACTACAAAGCATCAAAGGATTAAACTCTCAATTAACAAAGAAAAGAAAGAAAGAGAGAGAGAGAGAGAGAGAGAGAGAGAGAGAGAGAAAGAAAAGAAAGAAAGAAAGAAAGAAAGGAAGGAAGGAAGGAAGGAAGGAAGGAAGGAAGGAAGGAAGGAAGGAAAATTTTGTGGCCTGGAGAAATGGTGACACTGGAAAAACTGGCAACTACTAAAGATAGTAAACAGCTCACCTATGAGTACCCTTTCTTAAATTCTTACCACCTCCTTTAACAGGCTGTCACCTTAAAGAACAGCAATTATTTAAAGAATACCACCCACTCCAGAACCAAGTACCAGACAGCTAGGGAGAGCCACTATACCAAGAGCACATTGAGTTTATTCCAACTAGCCCAGCTTTAAGTGTCTCCCTAAACCTTCCCATGGATACCAGAAGAAACACTCTCATCCATATTTTGTGTCAATTTTTCCTCCTAACCTGCCCAGTTGCTATGCGTGGCCCTATATGCCCACCCCCCTCTGCCCACTTTCAGGAACTATCAATCTTTGGATTTAGAAATTATTTTTTCCAACAAGGGCAACAAAAGGGAATAAATAAATAAAATAAATATTAAAAAAAAAGAAATTATTTTTTCACTATAAATTGACCTCAACATAGCTGAGTAATAATAAAGCCTGTGGTTAAAAAATGATTAAAATTTTTATAGAAAAAATTAACCAGCTAATATTTGACCAGCAGGTTTTCACTATGTAAAATATCATACTCTAATAACAATTCTATAGCTCTACCATGGAGTGTAATTTACTCTTAACTACCAATGTGCAAATATTAATGTAACGAGATACTGAGCCACAGTAACTTTCAATTCTTTTCAAAAGCATATAAGGCCTCACCCCTCACTTTTTAAAATTCTCTTATAAGTAGAGCATAATAAGTAATATATAGAACCTGAAAGAAACCAGAGTCTAACAACAGATGTATGGCTGAGAAATTTGTGGTGTATATAGGCACAATGGAATGCTACTTAGCTGTGAAAAATGATGCATTCACCTTGTTTATCTCATCTTGGATTGAGATAAGCCCAAAAGAGAAGGAGGAATATGGGATGATCTCACTCATAGACAGAAGCTGAGAAATAAGAACAGAAGGGGACAGGGGAGTCGCTTCACAGGCAGTGAAGCTGGTCTGCAGGTGTCTATCTTTCTCTCCTCCTCTCTGTCTTCCCCTCCTCTCTCCATTTCTCTCTGTCCTATCCAACAACGACAACAACAATAATAACTACAACAATAAAAAACAACAAGGGCAACAAAAGGGAATAAATAAATAAAATAAATATTAAAAAAAAAAAGAACAGAAGGGGAAACACAAAGCACAACTTGGACTGGTTTGGTGGATTGCACCAAAGTAAAAGACTCTGGGGGAATGAGGAGCTTTCAGATTCTGGTGCACGATGGTGGAGGAAGAACTAGGCTGTGGGTGAAAGTGCTTTGCAGGAAATTGAAAAAATTTACACAAGGTTTTTCTATTTGTACAAATGTTGGATTAGTCAGAATGCATAATTCTAAACAAAATTTCAACCATGATTCTTACTTCAAAGTTGCTCGAGCCTTATTTTATAAAGAATCTAAATAGAGTTTTTGAAATCTATTCCTTCTTATATCTAATTTTCAGTATAACTTCAAGAGATTTCAACCATAGTTCTTGAGGCAGAATCCCATCAGATTTAAGATTTACCACTTGGTCCCCCACTACCAGGCATAGTTGTTTTCATATAGCTGAAATAACCGTTATTATAGTTATAGCTGTGATCGGTAGTACAAGATATATATTAGAGTATGATATACAGTCATTCCTTGACACTTTGCACTTCAACTTTGGGGCTTTACTCTATTGAGGTTTTTTTTTTTTTTTCAAATATATTCATTAAAAAGTTGATCTAGACAGTGAAAATGATATAGCACATGCGCTCAGTTGTCTGAGTCAATTATAGAACCCTGTATCACATTAAAATAAAAATTACTGGGAGTCTGGCAGTAGTGCAGAGGGCTCAACGCAGGTGGCACTAAGCGCATGGACCAACTAAGGACCCCAGTTCAAGCCCCCAGCTCCTCACCTGCAGAGAAGTCACTTCACAGGCAATGAAGCACGTCTGCAGGTGTCTGTCTTTCTCTCCCCCCTCCTCTCTCCATTTCTTTTTGTCCTATCCAACAACGACGACATCAATAACAACAATAACTACAACAATAATAAAAAACAAGGGCAACAAAAATGCAAATAAATAAATAAATATAAAATAAAAATTACTGTGCTTATGGACTGTAGGCCTATGTATTTGAGCAGCTCCCCCTCTGGCCCCTACATGCAAATTCTTCAACACCAGATTCAGCTACTCAACCACTCCTTGTGTGTGTGTTTGAAATCAGGTGTGAAGAAACCAAGCCAATCAGAGCATGTTTCTCTCATAGGCACTTCTACATCCCTACACGTCGGAAACACTGTTACTCTTCTAAGTATTTGCAATTTTTGAGAACCTTTATCTAAGCCCTATGATGGCTTCTAAACTTGCTTCTTTTTCTAAGCTTTATGAGGATGAACCTAAGCGCCAGACGAAGATACTCATCATCCAAGAGAAGGTGAAACTCTTAGATATGATCAAAGATGGCAAGAAAATTGTGGAGGTTGCCCACCACTGCGACTTGAATGAGTCTACCATTCACTCCATCGGTAAAGAAAAAAGGAACTTCTGTAAGACTACTGTTTCTTTCCACAAGGAAACAAAGCTAAAAGGGTGTTATTTCATGTCTAGAGGGCTCTAATAATGTTAAAAACCATATTTAGGAGGTCGTAAACAGGTTTTCTATGCTCTAACTACAAAGATATTTGATTTATAAATAAAGAATCCCACTTCTCAGAAATTCACTTATCTCAGTAGAGTCTGGAACTGATTAACCACGATAAAGGAGGGATAACTGTAGTCTAGAAGAGCTGATAATGTAATTAGACAAAGAGAACATATATAAATGCAGTGTTATAACATTTACCTGCCAGAACAAAACTTCTCTTAGAGAAGAACTGGGTTTTATTTTATATATTTTAAAAATATCTTGGTATTTGGGGATGGAAGATAAGACTCTAGTGACAGAAACATCAAGAGCTAAACAACAAGAGTAATGATTTAGGTACTCTGTTCTTTGAAATGGAAGGTTGAAAGTGGTAGGGAAAATAGAGATGCCAAAGAATGTTGAGTTTCAGGTGCATGACCTAGTCAGTAAAAAGACCCGGGGGTGAGGTGACTGTAAGAATAGGGTTGTCCACCTGCAAACTGAAGGTGTTTACGTTGCCATTATTCTCAGTTCTTCAATAATGGCTATCACATCCTGAATAATTTCATTAAGGAAGGGATACTTCATGGAAACTGAGAAGGACTGAACTTTATAATTAGATGTTCCCTAAACAAAAACAAACAAACACACAAACAAAAAAAGACATCAGTCTGCAGCAATAGGGTCGTTTATAATCTTAATTATTTCAAAAGGAGTATAAACCCATACTCAGTGGTGATCATATGAAATAAATCCTAAAGGACTTTGAGAAAATCTTGAGAAGGGCTTTGAATTTCTACTAGGGGCTAAGTGGAGTTTAAAATTTATTTCTAAAATTGCCAAAAGACCCTTGTTAACATATTGGGTACAGTTTTTAAAAGGAAATGGAAATATAAGAGAAAATACTAGGGACCAATAAATGATACACACTGTTAAAGCAATGTAGAAGTGGAAAATACGGGTCTGTTAGAGTTAGAATTCTAAGAATTCTAACTTAATTCTAATCCTTCTTAGAATTCTAAGATAATTGAGATAGGACTTCAGGAAAGAATAATACAGATGGGAAAGAAGTGCAAATAGTAGGTGAAGTACTTAAATAAAGGAAATCAATTGAGCACAGATATAAAAATGAGAAGACTAGTGACCTGATGGATAATATGTGCTCAAGGAAAGTAAACAACTTTAATAGTGCTCCAAGTAAAATGAGAATCTACTGAAAGAATCATGTAATGCATCCTCAACCAAAATATTAACCTTATTAGCAGTTTCTTATCCTTTGGATTAACTGCTTTCTGATTTCCCTAATAAGTCTACAAAAATATTTCTTATAGCCTTCATGGAGATATCGCCAGTGTGGGAGATGTGTGATAGTCTGAGTATGTGTGTAGGCTGTGTGACCAGAATGTATGTACATCAACTATACGGCATTAAAGGAGGAGTCACGTAGGAATGAATACAAATGTCAATAAAGTCTTAATGGCCTGTTCTCTAGTGATAGTCCTCGTCAGATAAATAGCTGGAACCTTGTTTTCTGACAGTAGATACATTGACAAAGATAGACACTAGACCTGAGTTTCATAACATTTTCCCTTGGACCATAACTAGCAGAATACTCTTCACATAGCCTAAGATCTGTGTTGTAGTACAAGAGAGGTTAACAGCGGGTAGAAGCTTCCAAGGAGGACTGGGTAACAAAAGGATGCACAGGCCCTTTTGGCTCTTTGAGCAGCACCATGGTGGTCGGCAAAAACAAGTGCCTTCTAACAGGTGGCCAAAAGGGAGTCAAGAAGAAAGTGGTTAATCCATTTTCGAAGAAAGACTGGCACAACGTCAAAGCACCAGTTCTTCTTCTAGCGTTTGCCCTTCTTCCGTAGCCAGTCAACAGCATCAGGTTGAAAGCTGTCAGGAGCTGCTTGTTGCTGGCTTTGAAAGTGATTGGGATCCATATGGATTCAGTTGGCTAGGAAGGATCGTCAGTTTCCCCAATGAATGGGTACTCACGGGATGCACCACAAGAAGGTCAATCCAATGCATCCCAAAGCACCAGTAATATTAAATATAAGGAATACTGGGAAAGCACTAATCTCAAGAACTCAAGGAATCAAGATCACATCTGATGGCCTGAAGGGTTGTGTGTTAGAAGTGAGCCTTGTTAATCTGAAGAATGATGAAGTTGCATTTAGAAAATTCAAGCTCGGGAGTCGGGCGGTAGCGCAGTGGGTTAAGTGCAGGTGGCGCTAAGCACAAGGACCAGCGGAAGGATCCCGGTTCGAGCCCCCGGCTCCCCACCTGCAGGGGAGTCACTTCACAGGTGGTGAAGCAGGTCTGCAGGTGTCTGTCTTTCTCTCCCCCTCTGTCTTCCCCTCCTCTCTCCATTTCTCTCTTTCCTATCCAACAACAATGACATCAATAATAACTATAACAACAAAACAACAAGGGCAACAAAATAAATTAATTAAAAAATTATTAAAAAAAAAAAAAGAAAATTCAAGCTCATTACTGAGGATATTCAGGGCAAAAGCTACCTAACTTTCATGGCATGGATCTCACCCTTGATAAATCCATGGTCAAAAAATGGCAGATCCAGAATCAGGTGGTAGCACAGCTGGTTAAGTGCACATGGCGCAAAGTGCTAGGAGCAGAGTAAGGATCTGGGTTCGAGCCCCTGGATCCCCACCTGCAGGGGGAAGGGGTCACTTCACAGATAGTGAAGCAGGTATGCAGGTGTCAATCTTTCTCCTTCTCTGCTTTCGCCCCCCTTGATTTCTCTCTGTCCTATACAACAACAATGACAAGAATAACAGCAATACTAAAAATAACAACAATGATAAACAGCAAGGGCAAAAAAAAAGGGGGGATAGCCTCTAGGAGCAGTGGATTTTTAGTGCAGGCACTGCGCCCCAGTTATAACCCTGGAGGCAAAAAAAAAGAAAAAAGGGTGTCGGGAGGTGGCGCAGTGGGTTAAGCGCATGTGGCGCAAAGCACAAGGACCTGAGTAAGGATCCCGGTTTGAGCCTCCGGCTCCCCACCTGCTGGGGAGTCGCTTCACACGTGGTGAAGCAGGTCTGCAGGTGTCTGTCTTTCTCTCCCCCTCTCTGTCTTCCCTTCGGCTCTCCATTTCTCTCTGTCCTATCCAACAACGAACAACATCAACAGTGGCAATAATAATAATAACCATAACGAGGCTACAACAACAAGGGCAACAAAAGGGGGATAAATGGCCTCCAGGAGCGGTGGATTCATGGTGCAGGCACCGAGCCCAGCAATGACCCTGGAGGAAAAAAAAAATGGCAGACCACGATTGAAGGTCATGTTGATGTAAATACAGATAGCTGGAGTTGGGCAGTAGCACAGCAGGTTAAGTGTAGGTGGTGCAAAGCACAAGGACCGGCCAGTTCGAGCCCCTGGCTCCCCACATGCAGGGGAGTCGCTTCACAAGTGGTGAAGCATGTCTGCAGGTGTCTATCTTTTTCTCCCCCTCTCTGTCTTGCCCTCCTCTCTCCATTTCTCTCTGTCCTATCCAACAGCAATGACATCAATAATAACTACAACAATAAAACAACAAGGACAACAAAAGGGAATATATATATATGGAGAGAGAGAGAGAGAGAGACTACCGGTGGCTATTTGCTTCATCTGTTCTGTGTGGGGTTTACTAAAAAAACGCAACAACCAGATTTGTAAGACATCTTACGCTCAATACCAACAAGTTTGACAAATTTGGAAAAAAATGATGGAAATCATGACTTGAGAGGTGCAGACAAATGACTCAAAAGAAATGGTCAATAAATTGATTCCTGATAGCATTGGGAAAGACATAGAAAAAGCTTGCCAATCTATTTACCCACTTCATGATGCCTTTGTTAGAAAAGTGAAAATGCTGAAGAAGTCCAAGTTTGAATTGGGGAAACTCATGGAGTTTCATGGAGAAGGTGGTAGTTCAGGAAAGAATACTGGAGATGAGACTGGTGCTAAAGTTGAGTGGGTCGATGGATATGAACCACCAATCCAAAAATATATCTAAACTCAGACTTTTAATGACAAATAAAAAGTTTTACTGGTGATGTTAGAAAAAAAAAAAAGATGCACAGAGCACCACTGAGAACATACCCATAGTCTCTTGCTGCAAGAGCAGTAAGACTATTTAGCATTTATATGGAACTTTTAGATCATTAATTAGTTAATCCACCTAACTCCCCTGTGAAGAGAGTATTTTTAGTTCTTTTTTTTTTTTTTTTTTGTTTTCAGACAAGGAGCTAAAGACATACTGAAGTTAAGAAACTTTCCAATATTAATTAACTAGTGATTTATATGTCTACACTTTACTAAGAGTGTACAAAAACACCATTCCCACCACCAAAAGACTGTGTACCATGCAACCAACCCCCCTCCACCCCCCACCGGCCCAGGAAGCCACATGTCTACTCCTCACCACAGGGTTTTTACTTTGGCGTCCTACTTTCAATTTAGTCAGATCCTGCTTTTAGTTTCCCTTTCAGATCTTCTTTCTCAGCTTCTGTTGATGGGTGGGATCATCCCATGCTCATCTTTATCTTTCTGACTTAGCTCACTTAACATAATTCCTTCTAGCTCTGTCCAAGATGGGTCACTAGTTAATTAATATGAGGGGGAAATTAATTGTATGTCTCAAAGTTTTTAAAACACAGACTGAGTCTTTTTAATATATAGGCTGTGTATTTGATATGCAGACTCTCTCAAAAGCCTAGACCAAGTAGATCAGAAGCAACCGGTGGCACAGCTATATACATGATACTGGGTACTATACAGCAAACCCTAACAAAAGGACTTTTTAAAGTTAACCCAATTACTAAATAATGTGATGATAACAATAACTATCCATTGTCTTTTTGAACCCTAAGACAGCAGGAACCTCACATCTCCACTATAAAGCCTATATTTCCCCCAGTCCTGGAACCTTAGGATAGGGCCCACTTTCCTGCATGCCTCTCCCAATCCATATCAAATAATATTGCATCTGCCGATCGCAACCTAATCAACGCAACGATTGCCACCTCAACATGCTTCAGCTCAGACTGTGTCTAGAGGTGAAGGGTGGTTCACTTTCTAACAAAGTCCCAAAACCTAGATATACACCAGGTTCTGTGAGAAAAAGCATATGTTCACACGTATCCATAAACTAGTGCAAAATATATACCTGAAAGCAGTACACTAGAGTTTGCAGTGAGTACCCCCCCAAAACTTCCTCTCCACTATTCCAAGCTTTGGGTCCATGATTGCTCAACAATTTGTTTGGCTTTGTATGTTAACTCTCTTTTCAGTCATCAGGTTCCAGATGCCATCAGGATGCCGGCCAGGCTTCCCTGGACTGAAAACCCCACCAATGTGTCCTGGAGCTCAGCTTCCCCAGAGACCTACCCTACTAGGGAAAGAGAGAGGCAGACTGGCAGTATGGACTGACCAGTCAATGCCCATGTTCAGCGGGGAAGCAATTACAGAAGCTGGACCTTCCACCTTCTGCAACCCACAACGACCCTGGGTCCATGCTCCCAGAGGGCTAGAGAATGGGAAAGCTATCAGGGGAGGGGATGGGATATGGAGATTGGATTGTGGGAATTGTGTGGAGTTGTACCCCTCCTATCCTATGGTTTTGTTAATTTATCCTTTCTTAAATAAAAGATAAATTAATAAAAAATAAGAAATTTTCCCAGAGCAAGTCACAGGACTGTGTGGTGGGAATATGGAATTTCTGAATTCCTATTTTTCAGGTTTCAGGTTCAATCCTTGTTAATTCCAGGAGGCAGGTCTGATTAAAGAAATGAAATAAAATAAATAACTGGCAAAAGAACATAATGGTTATGCAAAAAGCCTTCCATACCTGTTGCTCTAATGTCCCAGATTCAATCCCTAGCACTGCCGTAAGCCAGAGTTGAACTAGTTAGGAAAAAGATACTGAAAAACCAGAAATGATACACTTTTCTGTAAATAAGCCCCATCTGGGGGATATTTTCTTTTTGAAAATTGCTTTCCCCCACCCACCTAGAAATAAGATCCATTCTAGGACAGCATTTTTGGTGTGTCACCTGCAGTGCAGGTTTGTTTATATCTCCTACCTGTCTATGGTCTGGATCTACTTGTTATTTATGAGGATAGTGTGTTGTTCATTGTAAAGGAGCAAAAGGGTGCCTGGAGAGGGAGGTAAAAATGAAGATGGAGTCCTGTTGGAGGATGGGCCCACTGTCCTGGAAAGTCCAGGCCGTTGTTTCCATGAGGTCCGAGCGGGTTGACCCCCAATTCTCCCTCTGGGTAGAGACAAGGGATGGTTCCCCTGACCTCCTGAACTAATAATGGATGGCTTCTCCGGAATGGGAGCTACCTTCCTGCATATGCTCATCCTCACACTTTAAAACAAAGCCCATGAATTACTGTACATTGTATTTGGCCAAACTTGAAAAACCACTGCAAACTCCTTTTACTCAACCCCCTCTCCTCCTCCCCTGCCCCTGATGTGCCTGTAAGTTACCCCTGGCGAAAGATGCATTGTGAAGCTCATGATCAAATCTTGTATGGTAACTTTCCACTTGTGATCACATAGTTTGCAGGTCAAAATATGACTATGCATTGTGTTACTTTGTGTTTGGGTTAATGATTTACCTTAACCTTCTCCCTGTGCAATGAGTATAATTTGCTTGCTTTCTTTCTCAATAAAGGAGTCTCCCACCTTTCTGAGGCTGCTCCTGGAGCTGAATGAGTCTGTGATTCTCGTCTCTCCGTGCACATCACCCTTGACACACAGATTTACCTCGGGACTCCCGAGGAGCTGCTCTGACCCTCACTGCCAGTGGCCAGGGAGGCAGGGGACCCAAAGTGACAGCCTGCAGAGTCCATTTCTTATCTAGCTTCTTAGATAGTTTCTGTTGTTCTGGTTCAAGGAGGAAGAGCAGAAATTGATGGAGAATATTAACAATGGTAGGTATCCCTGTCTAGTACCTGGTCTAAATGGGAATGCTTTTGGTTTCTCACCATTGAGACACATGAAAAAATGCTCTAAGTTACTGATTGTCAGAGAAATGCAAGTAAAGGCAATGATAAGATACCACTTCACCCCTAGGAGAATGTTATACATCAGAAATAATAGCAACAACAAATGTTGGAGAAGTTGTAAGGGCAAAGAAACTAACCTGTATGGCTGGTGGGTATGAAATTGGTCCAGCCCCTATGGAAAGAACTCTCAGAAGGCTAAAACTCTGTAACTCTCAGAAGACTAGAACAGGACTCACCCTATGACCCTGAAATTCCTCTCCTGGGAATATATCCTAAGGAACAAAATATACCCATCCAAAAAGATGTGTGTAGTCCTATATTCACAGCAGTACAATTTGTAGTAGACAAAAGCTTTAAGCAACACAGGTGCCCAACAAATGAGTTGTCAGGCAGCCCCCCTGCTGCATTCTCCATTGCTGACACTATGGCCTATTTACATAATCATTGTTTTGCTTGGTCTATCTTCTTTCTACCTTGAGACTCGCCCGTTAATTAATCCCATCAGTTAAAACCCTAGCAACCATTGCTATGGAAGTGTTCAATCTTCCCACTCTTTCCTTTTCTCCACCCCCTTTCCTAGCCATTTCCTTTTCCGACTTGCCACTTCTGGTTCAAAATATATATAGGCATCTCTAATCAATAAAGACACATTGTGTTCCGCTCCACCTCGAGTTCCTGGTCTCTCTCCCGCATCGCTGAGAAAGCAGCAGCCCAGGTTGGCTCTGGTTGAGTAATCTCCAACCCAGAGAGCATGTACCTGGGAAGAAACACCCTTATGCAAGCCCATCCTGGCTGAGAAAGTTGTGGTATATATACATGTAATGGAGTAGTATTCAGCTAAGAAAAATGAATTCATCTTCTTCACCTAATCATGGATTAGAATTTGTAATAATCATGTTAACTGAGATAAGACAGAAAGAGAAGGATGAATATGAGATGATACCACCCATAGACAGTAGCTAAGAACTAAGAACAGAGGGGAAACACAAAGCAGAACTTGGACCGAGTTTGGTATATTGCACCAAAGTAAAGGACTCTAGAGGGGGTTTTCAGGTCCTGATGGTGGAGGACGTAGGCTGGAGGTGAAAGTGTTTTGTAGAAAACTGAGAAACTTACACATGTACCAATAACTGTATTTAGTGTTAGTTATAAAGCATTAATACCTCCAGTAAAAAAAATTTAAAAGATATCTCTGAGTGTTTATGAAATGATGGCACAAAAATTATTACTTCCAGACCCAGGTGTAATTCAGAGAAAAGAGGAAAGAGAGTTGAATCCTAAGGAGGATGTCTTTTTTTTCTCTCAGACTTTAAAATCACTACAAAACTCTCCAGAGCCCTGCCTCTTTCTAAGGAAAGACAGAAACAGGCTGGGAGTATGGACTAACCTGCCAATGCCCATGTCCAGCAGAGAAGCAATTACAGAAGCCAGACCTTCAACCTTCTGTACACCATAATGACCCTGGGCCCATATTCCCAGAGGGATAAAGAATAGGAATGCTTCCAATGGAGTGGAAGGGATAAGGAACTCTGGTAGTGGGAATTGTGTGAAATTGTACCCCCTCTTATCTTATGCTCTTTGTTGATCATTACTAAGTCAATAAATTTAAAAAAATCACAAGAAACAATTGAGCACAGTAGTCTTGAAAGAAAATTTGGCCTTTTTATCTTGGCACCATCAGCAGGGTTAATTATGTCTTCTCTGAGTTGCATTATTTTATTTTACTTTTTAGTTTGCAGTGCCTCAGGCATGTGTGATTTCAATGTTTTTGTTCCCCTTTAGATAGACAGGGGGAAAGAAACTATAGCACTGGAGCTTTGCTATATGCCTGGATATCCTTACATGGTGACAAGCCTTAACCTAAGCTGAGCACATGGTGAGACATACCTCACATCAGGTGAACTGTCTTCTGTCTAAATAGCTGCTTTAAAGGAGAGCAAGCAAAAGCAGTAGATGAGACACTGGGAAGAGATCTTTAGAGATTCTGACTGAAAGACTGATTTCTGAAGCATTATTTGAGAGTTTTCAGAAATACATGGCAAGTATTTTTTGGGATGTGAAAGCTGACAACTCAGAGAGATCTAGCACAAGGTAGTATGATCCAAAATTTATGGGAAAAGGCAAATAAGTCCAGGGGCTATGGTGTTAAACATTCAGCACTACAGCATTTACTTTCAATTTTTGCTCTATATCTTGCCTCCTTTCTGTCCCAATAAGTTAATCATGATTTTTGCCAATGACAGAAGTGAATAGTATTCCATATGTTTGATACTTGATGCCAATAGCTTGTAATGGCAACTGAGAAGGTTGAAGATCACTTCAGTGAAATACTGTCAGTTAGAAATGTTCTTAGAATACAATGCAGTAAAAGAGCATAAATTCAAACTCAAGAAGCCTTGATTCAAATCTCAAATCTGCTGTTTTGGAACCAGAAACATGGACAACTTATTTAGTTTAATTGGCTTCAATGTCCAGAATGGGAACATATAGTAACCCTCCTACTATATATATTCTAAGGGTCAAGTGACAAGAAATACAACAAGATACAGACAATAAGATAAGAAGTGCAATATATAAACAATACAACTAGTTAGAGACCAGAGCCCATTAGACAGAACACATGAGCACATAAGTTAAAGGAAAATATATATAACTTAATGTAAAAAGTGCACAGTAGTTTGTAGTGAATCAGTAAGTTCAGCAAGCAAGCAGAAAGACCTAAAAAAGACACATTTTGTATTAGGCACCGTAAAGAACTTAATCAAATAGTTTCTACTTAGACCTAAATACCCTCCTCACCTACTTCCTGTTTCACTTCTCTCAATCACTGCAAGGCTAACCTTGTCAGACAAGGTAAGGACTACAAAAGTTGGATAGGGGCAAGAGACTGGCATACTTTAATAATGGCTCTTTTGGCTACTACCAGGCTACCCCATCATCCAGGCCCCTAGTTGGGGAATCCCAGGATTCCCATGTAGACATGATAGACCTAAACTTCTAGCAGATTCCCCACCCCACTGTTGCTGGTCAGCTCCATCAAGAACAACATAGTGGGGGCCTTCTTGTGAGCCCCTAAAGGGCCTTGCCCTCAATGTAGGCCAACATTGGTGGGGACTGCCCCACTCTCTGAAGGGAGGCTAGGTTGGCACACTCTTCCACTTGAAGAATTCAGGTACTGCAATGAGTGCAGCCTAGAATGTTCCTAGCTATGACTATAGAGCTCAGACCTGCAGAGATGTGGAGGTTACACAGGCTCTTGGGCTGAATATGGGCCCCAGATCAAATCAATGGGGTTTACAGTTAACAATATTTGGATACTTTTCCCACTATTGGGAACTAATCTCTTCCCTGATAAAGCTTTCTAGTAATATTTCCAACTCTGACACCATCTTTCCAGAGAGTGCCTTTGGCCCACCTGCAATGCTAACTGTTAGGCCCTGGCAAAAATTAGTAAAGTCATGGGCCCCTTGGAATATATCTAAAATAGACCTACTAGCTTTTTCCAAAATGGAGACTTCAAATATCATCAGCTAAAGTTTTACATTTAGATTTCTGATTATTAAATGATTTGCTTTGCTTTATATCTTAATGTTTTTTTAGCCACCAAGTTGCAGGTGCTTCCAAGATGCCAACCTGACTTCACTGGATGGTTGAACTTACCGATGTGCTCTATAACCCCATCTCCCTAGACAAGTGGCCCTTTCCCTAGAAAGATAGAAACTGGCTGGAAGTATGGACCAGCCTGTCAATGCCCATGTCCAGTGGAGAAGCAATTACAAAAGCCAGACCTCCCATCTTTTGCACCTCATAATGATTCCCATTAATGAGTACATGCTCCCAGAGGGATATAGAACAGGAAAGCTTCCAATGGAGAGAATGAGATATGGAACTCTGGTGGTGGGAATTGTATGGAGTTGTAACCTTTTTATCCTACAGTCTTGTTGATCATTATTAAATCAATAAAAAGAAAAGAAAAGAAATATAACAAGAGGATTTGCATAGTAGTTTTTTTTCCCTCCAGGATTATTGCTGGGACTCAGTCCCCTGAACTGCGAATCCACTGCTCCTGGTGGCATTTTTTTTGTAACGTTGTTGTTGCTGTCACTGATGTTGTTGTTGCTGCCACTGTTGTTGTTGGACAGGACAGATAGAAATTGAGAGAGGAGGGGAGACAGACAGGGGAAGAGAAAGATAGAAACCCACTTCACCTCTTGCAAAGCAACCCTCCTGCGAGTAGGGAACTGGGATCCCTACTTCAGTCCTTGCT
Source organism: Erinaceus europaeus (assembly GCF_950295315.1). NCBI lineage: Eukaryota > Metazoa > Chordata > Mammalia > Eulipotyphla > Erinaceidae > Erinaceus > Erinaceus europaeus. The sequence goes on along the minus strand of NC_080171.1, from coordinate 42,943,043 downwards.
CTTCACACCCTGTGCACTTACCCCAGTGTGCTACTGCCCAGACCCCCATAGTACAACTTTTAATTACAACTTTCCCATGATTATTTGGCTTTGTAGTTATTTTATGCATTAACTCAATAAAACTCTAGGAGATAGGCCAAACTGAATTGTGAGTTGATGTTAATCAAGGACCTGGCTATAAATAAATGGCACACTCAAATGGGCACACTTTAATGATAGTTTTATAAAGGATCTATATACAGAGATATGGAAAAGTATACAGAAATCTCAAGTAATATTGTGGAGACCTGGGGTTTTTCACAGAAGAAGCAGTTACCATCCATAGATTTGAAGGAAGAAAAAAAAAGAAAAAAGAAAGAAAAAGAGGCAGTTACTAGAACCTGGTAAAAGCTGCATGGGAAAACTATTGGCTAGCACACGCGATCTTCAGTTAATGGGCTTGACCAATCTTTGGCAATACCACAATGGAAAAATCTAGGAAATTAATATCATTGCATAATTTTCTTCCCTTTGTTTAACCTGGAATTCAAACAAAAAGCAATGTGAGAGGGCAAATGAGCCCACTGACAACCCATTAAATGCATGGTCATACTTTCAGGTTTACCTGGAACATAACAGTTTCTATCCCTTTCTGGACATGAATAACCTTTTCCCTTTTATACCCAAGTTATTAATTTTGGACAGTAACTTACTTTTATTTTTTATCTGTAATAGGTGTAAAAAGTTTGAAGAGAATGTTTTAGAGGAAACAGAAGACTTAGAGGCCAAATAACCCGCCCAGGATCACACAGCTGGTGTGGGCCAGAGTGACATTGAATATAAAAAAGTTTAAAAGCAGTTTGTGCAGAAGCTGAACTTAATCACTGATAAAAGAGGCATTTGACCTGCAGAAAATATTTACCTAGAGAAGGATAAAAATTTTGTTTTTTTAGTGGTCCGGGAGGTGGCGCAGTGGATAAAGTGCTGGACTCTCTGAGGTCCTGAGTTCAACCCCCGGCAGCACATGTACCAGTGATGTCTGGTTCTTTCTCTCCTCCTATCTTTCTCATCAATCAATAAATAAAATCTTAAAAAAAAATTTTGTTTTGTTTTGAGACTCAGTGGCTCAGAACAATGAAGATTATGGGAAGAAATGTAGTTTGTATTGGTATATCTAGCATAATTAGTATATTTTGGTCTTATTATTACCTTCAACTGACATGAACATACCTCTTTACATAGAAAAAAATGAGGTCAAATCTGCAGTTCCCATGTTAGAATTTCCTGTATTGTCCTCCCACCCCATTGGAGCATATCCAATCTGCTCATTTCCACAGACCTCTTAAATGTACTAATTCAACCCTTGTACAAATAAAAAAACCTTCATTTCACCCTATATTTTGCTCCATTTCAGTCAATTCTCCATGGTTCTTTGGTAGAGTGAATCTTCCTAATGACTTACATTTACCATGATAACTGGAATAGAAGGCAATAAAAAAATGTCTGAGGATGTTTTATGGTTTTGCTTATTTTAAAATGAAGTCCCCTGGAGCTGAAAAGTTGGGTCTTACAAGCCTTACACAACCTCTTAAGAAGTTCTGCTTTAGTTTGCCTGCTACAGACGAGATACAGTCTGTACACTCTCAACCACAGCTCTTAACAGGGAGTTGTGACCTATTTAAGCACTTGTTTGTTTAAACTAAGTGTGGAAAGACTTACCATACATAAAATTGTTTTGGTGTTAATTCATTGTCACCCTCAAGATAATTAACTGAGCACATAATAGTCTCTGCTTGGAGAAAACTATACAAACAAACAATGTCTAGCTTTTGCAAGCTTAATATAATTTGTTTACCTTGAAAGGATCAAAGAGACACAAAAGTAAGAAATTGATGGGGCTGAGAAGACAGCATAATTCTTATGCAAAAATAAAAAAATAGAAAGATGTAGATAGAACCAAAGACAATAATCCTTATCTACATATTTGCATATTTGTGTAATTATAGTGCTGACTAGTATATTCACTGTTATAATAGAGAAGAAATTATGGGTTTATCTGGATTCCAATGTCATGTTTCCAACTACCTAAAGAATATCTCTGCTTCTGTGGAGGGTAGATAGCATAATGGTTATGCAAACAGACTCTCATGCCTGAGGCTCCAAAGTCTCAGGTTGAATCCCCCACACCACCGTAAGCCAGAGCTGAACAGTGCTCTGGTAAAAACAAACAAACAAACAAACAAACAAACAAACAACTCTGCTTGTGAATTAATGATCACATGAATCTCAACAAAACCCAAAACTTTCATTTTCTTTTAATCAGTTCTCCAAAATAAACTTCAATATGTGAGAGATGGAGATATTTTTCCAGTTTATCTTTGAATACTTCAGTTCTCAAAGTGTTTATTTCAGTGTTGGTCTTAGACTGCATTCCTCTATAAGATAAAATGGACTAAGAGTGAGTTTGTGGAGCCCTGGGATGAGTGAAAGGGCAGAAGAATTAATTAGCATGAAGATGGTAGAAATCTGAGTGTTCTCAGAGCTTCTTCTCAGGTATTTTAAAAAAAGTAGAAAGTCTATCATACAATCTAACAGACATATTTGAAAGAAAGAAGTCAATTCTGAAGACAAAGGGGATAATTCAGAAAAAAAAAAAAACCTGAATTAATGAGGTTCAAGCTGTGGTTAATGGACAAAGTGCAGCTGAGCTGCTGTTGACTCCCTAAACACAATAACATTTTATTTAGAAGCCTGAACCTTGCTTAAAAAATTAAATGAGTTCAGTCTAACAATGTCTGAGAAAGAAAAATGCATTTTCCTCATTTAAAGTTAAACTCTCAAACCTGTTTTCACAGTATCTTCACAATCTCCTTCAACCTCTTACAACTTTTTTTCCATCAATCTCCTTTTAATCCTTTATTTCTTTCTCTATTCATGTAAAGTTGTCTTGTATTGTTGCCAACTGTGTTGCCCTTGCAACTTGCTCCCCTTTCCTTTCCAGTTCTAAACACTTTGAAAGAATAACTGTACCCTCAAAGACTTTATTGCCTTCTTTCCCAGTTATTTATCACCTGGTAAGTTTTCACATTTACTTGAAACTATTTTTCCATTAAAGTTAGTAGGGACTCCTTACGTACTAAACTCAATGATCTTTCTGTCACAATCTTCACTTAACAGTCTATATAACCATCCCTTTCACCTAAGAAAGTTTCTTAATATCTTATTTCAATAATACTACTATTGATTGTTAATTCTTAATTTCTTCAATCATTTTATCTTTTCTTACTAAATGTTAAGGCTCTATTCTAAATTAAGGCTAAATTCCAAAATTCCAACCCTTATTAAGTATATCCTGTGTCCTCATTCTGATGGAATTTCATTATTACAGTGTTACTTTAATATTAATAGTTCTCTGTAAATAAAATTAACTCTATAGCAAACACATTTATTCTATATCTACAGCCTTGAATTTCCCTGTAAGGCCCAATACTTCCATAACAAAGATCTCAAATTCAGTATGTTTACAATGAAATTATCTATTTTCTCACATTCACTATTTCAGTACTGGCATGTTGCCATACACTTACTTAAAGCAAGAAATCTTAGTTAATGGGCTGATTCCTTCTTGCTATCCAATTTCATGATTACTTACTAGCCAGGCTTTGAAGATTCCACCGCTGCAGGATTTCTCAAATTGTACATGTGTGCTCAATCAGATGTGTCTCTAACCAATGTCCTGCCTTTGATTTTTAAGTGTCACATCTGTAACACTATCTCACTCCAATCTTCCTGTTTTTTTTTCAAAGCTGGGGTCTTGTATATGGACAATGTCACTATTCCACCAGAAGCTGCTTTTGCATTCAGATAGAGAGAGACATACAGAGATACACAGAGACAGAGAGCAATATTAGAGCACTGGAATTTACTCTGATGCCACAGCACCTCTCACAAGCTGCTTTTGAGTCTTCATAAAACAGTATCTAATTACTTAGATAATAACCTATTCTTTCTGCATACCTGTAATTATTTTTCAAAAAGCACACATAGACCTGTCCTCTCAGTTCTGTACTAACTAATATATATATTATGTAATAATATATATATTAGTAGTCTTTATTCTAGACCCTAAAGTCATGAAACATATCTGTTACTGTTAAGATTCCCTGCACTGTTTTCTATAGTATCTTGTACATAAGTATATTGTTATTCCTTTAAAATTTATTCAATTTTCCATTATTTTTATTTTACTGATGCTCTCCTCTGTCAAGGCCTTAGTCATTGTTTACTATATTTATGATGTTCATGTACCTTTCCTTTCTAGCCTATCTTGAACCAGCCATTATATGATTTCCTATTCTCAATCTCCAAACAACTTTGAATCGTTTTTGCATCCCTCTTTTTCTGAGAGCCCTTTGCTTTGGTGCACTATACCATACCCAGTTCAAGTTTTATCTTATGCATCCTTACTGTCTTGCTTCTTGATTTCTATCTTTAAGTGAAATAATATGGTATTAACCCCTCTTTTCAGTTTATCTCACTCAACATTGTATCCCTAAGGTCTGTTGAAGATGTGGCAAAGGAGAGGTCTTTATTATTTTCCACAGCTCTGTAAAGTTTTTTTTTCTTTCTTCTTTATTAGGGGATTAATACTTTACAGTCATCAGTAAATACAATAATTTGTGCATGCATAACATTTCCCAGTTTTCCACATAACAATACAACCCCTATTAGGTCCTCTGCCAGGTTTCTGAGCACACTGCCAGTCACAGATGTACTTACTAACAATGTGACTGAGAACAAGCAGGGAGAGGGGCTTCATCTCCAAGAAAAATTAGACAATAGAAGGCATAAAATATTCCAGGTAACTGCACATAATGAATGACTTTGAGAAGGTCTGCCATGCTCTGGTTAGTGATGACCAGTCCATGACTCAGGTGGACACAATGCTGAGCTAGAGAAACAGCCAGAAGTCTACCTAACTCAACAAAATAGCTTACTGTGCAAACCTCATCTGCCGATCCCATCAGCTCTAATGATAGTCAACTAATTCTATTAACTTCTTAAACCTATTTCAAGAGGAAGTGCATTATACCAAGCAACCATCATCAAGTAATAGAGTTATGCTCTTTCTACATCAGGCTCCATTGTAGCTAACCAAGCAGAAAAAACATTTTGCATTAATGTTCTCATAGAAATATACAGTTTTCACTTTTTAAAACTTTGCTCACTTTCTTGGGTCTTTTGGTTGGCAAATATCCTGAACAGTTGTGATTTTTTTTTAAAGAAGGATGGGCATAACAATATAAAAGGAGAGCATTTTATATCAAGTTGTCAGGCAAGAACCAGCCTTGACTGTGCAAAACTTATTAGCTAGAGGTAATAGAGAAGGAAAGGTGTCAGGATAATGTAATTGCTGTCTTTATGCTGTTATGCAGAACACTGTGCCTTTGGGCTATTTAAAACTACTTCCCCAATCCAGAAAGACACTGTTATTCTCCACTACCTAGAGTTCTGAAGCAGGTTAATATGAAATTTAATACAAGTGTTAGGATGAGATTAAGATGTGGAAATAATAAAGGCAAACACATAGTCTTTCTACATTTCAGTAGGTGATGGTAGTAAGAGTGAACTCTTCTTCTGTGAACTAGGAAGACATTTTAAGGGATCATTTCCAAAGACATAAAATTATGATTTTTACAAAGATTCAAAATGAGTGTGCATTAAATATTTTATCCAGTTCAAAGGAGAAAAGAAAGAACTTATGCACTTATAGATCAGACACGGTAAATGATGTGCAAATGGAGGAACAACTAGCTATTCCCCAGAGGAGGAGAGAGGTGATTTGAACCTCCGATGGGCAGAATTAGTTAAACTTTCTCAGACAAGGAAAACAAATATATCTTTCCCCGGCCTCTTTGTTTAGAATCTAGAATAGTTAATTGTATACCCTTCAGACCAAATTTAGCCCACAGGCTTGTGTGGCCTATAAGTTAATGGCTGGGAAAATTGTCAACAGAAGGGTAGAATTTCATGGCAAATGAAACTATATAAAATTCAAATTTAAGTGTTCATAAATAAAGCTTTATTGGAACACATCTACATTCATCTGTTCATGTATTATTTATGACTGCTTTCACAATGCTAATGTGGAGAGGAGTAAACAGAGGTCATCTGATCTACAAAGACTAAACTACTTACTATCTGGTATTTAAAATGAAAGTTTTCTGACCCCTGGTTTAGAATCTCACATCTACCACTTTATCATTGTACTTATTTTGGGAAAGTTACTTTGTATATTGATTATACAAAGGTTATTTGTAAAATAACCTCTGGTTATTCTAAAAAGGAGAGGACAATTGAACTTTTTGTACAATACATGAGTTTTCCTGTGAACAGATATAAACTGCATTGATAAATACAATATACTGCTATAAATGTACTTTCTCTTTTTTATGACTTAATAATATTTTCTCTAGTTCACTTTAGTATAAGAATGCAGCATGTAATACATACAAGATAAAAATACATATTAATTGGCAGTTCATGTTATCATTAAATTTTCCAGTGAGCACCAAGGAATAGAAATTACATTTTTTGATGAGTCAAAAATTATATGCAGACTTTTCACTTACTGACACCTCCAACTCTTAAATTGTTCAAGGTTCAACTGCAATAACAGTACTGCTCTCTCACTAGCTTGTTATGAAGATGAAAGAGCTAAAATAGATAAAGTACTTAGAAGAATGTCAGGCATATCCTAATTGTATTTGAACATTCAGTATTATCATTATGATTTTTTATTTTCTTTTATTGCAGCTAATATTTCTGTCATTGTTCTTATTTCCACTTATAGGGTACCATTTATGTGTCATGTAGGTGTTAATAAATTTCTCTGATTTACAGGAAAGTTGTCTTCTCCATTTCTACAAATGGGAGACCTGTCAAAATTCAATCAGCAAATAAATAAAGGAGCAAATATTCAAGTACAGTTCTAAATCCAACACCTAAACTAACGCTACCGTATCAGCACTTGTGTGTGTGTGTGTGTGTGTGTGTGTGTGATGGATTCCTTAATTATTTCCCAACTGAATTTTACTTAGTATCTTGATTTCTTTCAAGACTTAAGCAGTTTTCCCTCTCATTGATTCAGTCTACTACTTTGCCTATCCCTCTACCCCTTGTACATCAATTGGTATCTGACTTGACTTCAGAAAATGGTGTAACTCCTTGCATAAAGAACACAGTAGCGGCACAGGCAACTATGCTACATCACCTTAGATAGCAAGCACAAGATTCTTGGATCTGCTTGAAAGGCCATTGTTTGTAGGAAATAGTTCTTTCAGTAGAGTGCACATTATATCAGGTGCAAGGGCCACATAAGAGCCCCAAATCATCACATGAAAGAATCATGAAAAGGGAAGCTTTGAAAGTGGTGGAGTAGTGCTTCCCATTTCAGTTTTTCACCTTCTATCTGCAAAAAAAGAAAAAGAATCCACCAGGAACTGTTGAAGTAAAATCCTGGTAACAAAAAGGGAAAAATCAGATCATTACCTAATAATATGGAGGCATGAGAGTGAGAAGTCTCGCTGCATTCTATCTGCAGATTCATTAAACTCAACTACGACAGTGGCAGTGTGAAGTTTCATATTTTGCAACCAAAATACCTCTGTTCAAATAATAGCTATATCACTTTCTTCCTTTGTAACACTGGACAAAATCATTTTACTATTAAGTGCCCAGTTTCCTCAAATATAGGTTACCACTAACATCTGACAACTAGGTAAAGTACAAATCATAGCTAATATACATTATTTTCATTTCTAGGTTATAAAACATGCTAGCACTCTATTATATATTCCATGATACTTGAAAAAAAATTTAGAATCATCAGAGTACCATTCCAGAACATGGTGATTCTAACTCATCTGGCCAAGAACACAACTCCTTCAAACATGCTTTTCCTTTGTAACAAGGGTATCATATTTATACCATTCTCACTCATTAATTTGAGTTCACACAAGGATACCTGCTGACAACTATTAAATAATTCTCAGGGCCGGGAAGACAGCATAATGGTTATGCAAAAAAAGTTGAATGCCTGAGATAACAAAGGTCGCAGGCAAAATCCCTAGCAACATACCATAAGCCAGAGATAAGCAGTGCTCTGGTTTTCCTTCCAACATGAAGACCCTAAATCTCATCCACTGTATACTTACCTTTAGGTTACTGATTATTAAACAATTTGTTCTGCTTTATATCTTAATGTTTTTTCACCTACCAAGCTGCAGAGGCTACCGTGATGCCAACCTGATTTCACTGGGCAGATGATCTCATCAATGTGGCCTGGAACTCCGCCTCTCCAGACCCCTCCTCCACTAGGGAAAGATAGAAACAGGCTGGTAGTATGGATCCACCTGTCCAGCAGAGAAGCAATTACAGCCCATGTCCAGCACAGAAGCAATTACAGAAACTGAATCTCCCATCTTCTGCACCCCATAATGATCCTGAGTCCATAATCCCAGTGGGATAAAGAACAGGAAAGCTTACAATGGAGGGGATGGGATATAAAACTCTGGTGGTAGGAACTGTACCCCTTTTGTCCTATGGTTTTTATTGATCATTATTAAATCAATAAAAATAAAAAATAATCTTTAAACAAAAGGAATTACCGGGAGTTGGGCGGTAGCCCAGCGGGTTAAGTGCACGTGGCGCGAAGCGCAAGGACCAGCATAAGAATCCCGGTTGGAGACCCGGCTCTCCACTTGCAGGGGAGTTGTTTCACAACCAGTGAAGCAGGTCTGCAAGTGTCTATCTTTCTCTCCCCCTCTCTGTCTTACTCTCCTCTCTCCATTTCTCTCTGTCCTATCCAACAATGATGACATCAATAACAACAATAATAACTACAACAGTAAAACAACAAGGGCAACAAAAGGGAATAAATAAATAAATATTTTAAAAGGAATCTCCAACAGTACCCACATTATTGATTATATATTTAGTGGGGCTTCTTTGCCATAGCCCTGACATATAACAATTAGTTATTCTATTTGTTTTGGTAAGGTATAGTCAGACTTGACACTCTTCACACAAACTCTTTTCTCTTCTACAATGATGTGTCCTCTTTCATCCCATGTCCGCTGTGTCCCTGCCACCTGGCTGCTCACAGAAAAGGAACAGATTCTAGAACACCACTTCCCAAGGTGAGGTATATCCATTTCATTTCTAAATGAGGAAACTGCTGGTGCAGAAAATCACTAAACAAAAAAGCATCTCCTTCAAATGCCCTCATGAAAGGACACATTTCCTGGCAGTGGAGAGGAAGCAAGCAACCATTACAAATAGGCACTAAGAGGAAGAAAAGCTATTCATTCCAAAGTCTGCACTAGTCTCTAAGATCTGTTCAAGATGGGGTGTTCTTGCTAGCATGGAAGTGCTAACAGCAGGAGGAAGAGTCCAGGTTCTACTGTAGGGTCAAGAATAGTCCTCATAGTAATAACTATCTTAGATTTTTGAGACCCAAAAACCAATGTGTAACCAAGATCAGAGTCACCTTAGCTCCATCACAAGTACATTCATTCCATCTTACCATGGCATGATCTGGTGGATTTGATTTTTGTAAATATAGAGCTTGTTTTTCAGAGAGAAGTTGTGCTGTGATGGAAGTAATATTCTAATTTGATGTAAGATTTAATTTCATTGTCTAAATTTTGCCTCTGATTGACATTAAAACCCCCATCAAATTTCATGAGTAGACTTCCCTATTTTCATAAGAAAATAATAATATCTGCTTCTTGGTATTCTTGGTGAGAATGAAATGGTATATAATATATGAAACCTCTTTGTAAAAGTAACACTAACCAAGACTATGCTAAAGAGATTTGCTCTTTCTGTCTTGTGTCATCACATTAAATTAGTAATTTAGTTTAGATAGAAACAAACATAAGTAACTGAAGGTCAAAGTTGCAGACTAAACTTCCTTTCTTCTCCTAATCTTCTAGTAGTGTTTCATCATAAGTGGCTATCACCAACCTTCTGTAAAACAGCCAGGATTCCTGTATTGGGGTTGTGTTAGGTGGCACTGAGATGTGAGTATAACTTCTTAACATAGGAAGGGGAAGCTCCCTTCATACCTAGCTTCTATGATTAAAATTCTGTCTTCCTGGGGCCAGGTGGTGGCACACCTGAGCCAACATGTTACAATGCATAAGGACCCAGGTTTAAGCTCCTGGTCCCCACCTGCAGGGGGAAAGCTTCATGAGTGGTGAAGCAAGGTTGCAGATGTGTCTCTGTATCTCTTCCTCTCTATCTCCCTCTACCCTCTCAATTTCTGGCTGTATCTATCCAATAAATAAAGATAATAAAAAATTCTATCTTCTCTTGGCTCTTCAGTGTTATCAAGGAGTTTATCTGTCATCTATCTACTGTTTACTCCAGATTCACTTTTAGAGGATTACTGGCAGTATTATTACTGACTGACAAGCAAGTCTGAATACTGAGGCTGGTGAATGATTGGCATCTTTAAAGATGGTAAACATAAAGGCTTTTCATCTAGAATACACTGATTTTACTTCTGGCAGTGATGAGGGATGGGCAATGTCAAAACCAAATGAGAATCTATGAGAAAAACTCTTCCAAAAGGAGTACTCACGACTGAATCTGACTTAGTCTTCCATCTCCCCTTTTCATCTTAATTTTATTTCCTTTAGAGAATTCATTTTATTTCATCCTCTGTTGTCTGAATCCCATAATAAAAGACAAGATACAATCAGCACATAGCATCCTAACTGACTTATCTTTGAGATCTTGTCTCAAGACTTCTATTACTGAAGTTTCAACTAATTTGATGATCTAGCTGCTTGACCCTAACAGAGCTTATTTTGTCATTTCCTGATATGGAATTGGCAGTACTCTAAGTTTTCCCTGCCAATATTCATTCACATGTATTCATGCTCATTGGTTGCAAAGTTAAGAGGTAACAAGATTAAAAACCAACTATACCAAGGATGGAATTAGAATCTGGTATCTCCACACAAACAGGAAGTTACTGATCAAATTTAATGAGCTTCCAGCTCAACAAAAGAAATGAAGTTTCACACATGGGCAGGGATGAGTAATTTTGAAGGGGAAAAGAGTATAACTTCAAGTAATATCTTGATATTTGTTTTAAATTTTATTTTTAAATGTATAAAATCAGTAAATACTAAGCACATTATATAGTAAGCATTTACTCTCCTATTTAAGTTTTTTGACACTGATATCTAGTAAACTGACTCATCAAGAAATTTCACCAAATATTTGATAAAAATAAAGTTATAAGGGAGTTTCAACATCATCAGACCTAATCTATTTATCCTATCATTAGGTAAATCAATGTCTAGAGATGTAAACTGAGTTGCAGAAGTCATAACAAAGGTGAGTTAGGTCATCATATCTATATGTAGTTTTATTAATCCCTTATTCTTCTAACTACACTCAGATGTCTAGGCCAACATCATGCCAAATAAGTCAAATGATTTGGAGGGAATCAGAATGTGATTCTCCCCTACCAAAACACAGATCTCTAGAAAAGTAACTAAATTTAACTACTCATAAATTTTTATTTCACCTGCAACTTGGAAAGTTCAAGAAGCCTTGTTATATATATATATTTTTAAATTTTTTATTTAAGAAAGGATTAATGAACAAAAACATAAGGTAGGAGGGGTACAACTCCACACAATTCCCACCACCCAATCCCCATAACCCACCCCCTCCCATGATAGCTTTCCCATTCTCTAGCCCTCTGGGAGCATGGACCCAGGGTCGTCGAGGGTTGCAGAAGGTAGAGCAATCATGGATCCCGAACTTGGAAGAGTAGAGAGGAAATGTTAGGGAGGTACCCACTGCAAACTCCAGTGTACTTCTGCTTTCAGGTATATATTTTGCAGTAGTTTATGGATACGTGTGAACATAAGCTCTCTCTCACAGAAACTGGTGTATATCTAGGTTATGGGACTTTGTTAGAAAGTGAACCACCTGAGATGAAATTAGAGTGTACTATAAAAGGAAAGGTCTCACGTGAGTAATGAAGCTGAAGGGTTGTCATTCCACACGTGGAGTCTCTGGACAGTCTGAGGTGAAGCATGTTGAGGTGGCAATCGTTGCGTTGGTTAGGTTGTGATCGGCGGATGCAATATTATTTGGTTTGGATTGGGAGATGCATACGGGAAAGTGGGCCCTATCCAAGGGTTCCAGGACTGGGGTAAGTAGGGGCTCTATAGTGGAATGTGAGGTTCCTGCTGTCTTAGGGTTCAAAAAGACAATGGATAGTTAATGTTATCATCACATTATTTGGTAATTGGGTTGACTCTGAAAAGTCCTTTTGTTATGATTTGCTGTACAGTATCCAGTATCTTGTATATAGCTGTGCTATTGGATGCTTCTAATCTACTTGGTCTAGGCTTTTGAGAGAGTCCGCATATCAAATACACAGCCTATATATTAAAAAGATTCAGTTTGTGTTTTGAGAAACTTTGAGACATACAATTGATTTTCCCCCTCTCATATTAATTAACTAGTGATTTATATGTCTACATTTTGCTAGAAGTGTACATAAACACCATTCCCACCACCAAAGGACTGTGACCCATTCCTCCTGCCCACTCCCACCCCCCACTGGCCCAGGAAGCTGCATGTCTACCTCTCACCACTGGGTTTTTACTTTGGTGCCCTACTTACAATTTGGTAAGGTCCTGCTTTTAGTTTCCCTTTCAGATCTTCTTACTCAACATCTGTTGATGAGTGGGATCATCCCATACTCATCTTTATCTTTCTGACTTAGTTCACTTAACATAATTCCTTCTAGCTCTGTCCAAGATGGGTCAGAGAAGGTGGGTTCATTGTTTTGGATAGCTGCATAGTATTCCATTGTGTATATATACCACAGCTTTCTCAGCCACTCATCCGTTGTTGGGCGCCTGGGTTGCTTCCAGGTTTTAGCTATTATGAATTGTGCTGCTATGAACATAGGAGTACACACCTCTTTTTGGTTGGGTGTTATGGAGTCCTTGGGGTATAACCCCAGGAGAGGAATTATTGGGTCATATGGAAGGTCCATGTCTAGCCTTCTGAGAGTTTTCCAGACTGCTCTCTACAGAGGCTGTACCAATTTACATTCCCACCAGCAATGTAAAAGGGTTCCTCTGTCCCCACATCCTCTCCAGCATTTGTTGCTGCTGTCCTTTTTGATGTATGCCATTCTTACAGGAGTGAGGTGGTATCTTAGTGTTGTCTTAATTTGCATTTCTCTGATAATCAGTGACCTAGAGCAGTTTTTCATATGTTTATTAGCCTTTTGGATCTCCTCTGAGGTGAATGTTTTGTTCATATCCTCTGCCCATTTTTGGATGGGGTCATTTGCTTTTTTGGTGCTAAGTTTGCTGAGTTCTTTATATATTTTGGTGATTAGTTTCTTGTCTGATGTCTGGCATGTGAAGATCTTCTCCCGTTCTGTGAGGGGTCTCTCTGTTTGTTTAATAGTTTCTTTGGATGTGCAGAAGCTTTTCAATTTGATGTAGTCCCATTGGTTTGTTTCTGCTTTAGTCTTCCTTGCAATTGGGTTTGATTCATCAAAGATGTTCTTGAGGTGTAGGTGGGAAACTGTTTTACCAATGTTTTCCCCTAAGTATTTGATTGTTTCTGGTCTGACATTTAGGTCTTTGATCCATTTGGAGTTGATTTTTGTTTCTGGTGAGATAAAGTGGTTCAATTTCATTCTTCTGCATGTTTCAACCCAGTTTTCCCAGCACCAGTTATTGAAGAGAGCCTCCTTTTTCCATTTAATCCTTTGGGCCCCCTTATCAAAGATTAGATGTCCATAGGTGTGTGGATTTATTTCTGGGCTTTCAATTCTGTTCCACTATTCTGTGTGCCTATTTTTGCTCCAGTACCATGCTGTTTTGATGATGATGGCTTTATAATATAGTTTATGGTCTGGGGGTCTGATGCCTCCATTTCTGTTTCTTTTCCTCAAGATGATTTTGGCAATTCTAGGTGTTTTCAGGTTCCAGATAAATGATTATAGTGTTTGTTCTATTCTCTTAAAGAAGCTTGGTGGAACTTTGATGGGTATTGTATTAAATTTGTATATGGCTCTGGGGAGAATATTCATTTTGATGATATTTATTCTTCCAATCCATGAGCATGGGATATCTTTCCATTTCTTGGTATCAGTTTCTATTTCCTTGAGTAGCGACTCATAGTTTTCAGCATACAAGTCTTTCACTTCTTTGGTCAACTTTATTCCTAGGTATTTGATTGATTTTGCTGAAACTGTAAATCGGAGTGATTTCTGGATGTTCTTCTTCAGATTTAGTGTTTGCATAAAGAAATGCCACTGATTTTTGTACATTGATTTTGTACCCTTATACCTTGCTATATTGCCTAATAACTTCCAGTAATTTTCTACTGTATTCTTTAGGTCTTTCTATGTATACTATCATATCATCTGCAAATAGTGAGAGCTTGACTTCTTCCCTTCCAATCTGTATTCCTTTGATTTCTTTCTCTTGCTTGATTGCTATGGCAAGAACTTCCAATACTATGTTGAAGAGTAACGGTGATAGTGGACAACCCTGTCTAGTCCCCGATCTGAGAGGGAATGCTTTCAACTTCTGTCCATTGAGTATGATGTTGGCTGTAGGTTTGCTATATATAGACTCCACTATCTTGAGGAATTTCCCATCTATTCCCATTTTTTGTAGAGTTTTGAGCATGAATGGGTGTTGGATTTTGTCAAAGGCTTTCTCTGCATCTATTGAGATAATCATGTGGTTTTTGGCTTTGCTTTTATTGATGTGGTGAATGACATTGATTGACTTACGGATGTTGAACCAGCCTTGCATTCCTGGGATGAATCCCACTTGGTCATGATGAACAATCTTTTTGATGTGTTGCTGTATCCGGTTGGTCAAGATCTTGTTTAATATTTTGGCATCTATGTTCATCAGAGATATTGGTCTGTAGTTTTCCTTTTTTGTTCTTTCTCTATCAGCTTTTGGTATCAGAGTGATGTTGGCTTCATAAAAGGTGGAAGGGAGTATTCCTGTTTCTTCAATCTTATGGAATAGCTTAAGAAGTATGGGTATTAACTGTTTTCTGAAAGTTTTGTAGAATTCGTTTGTGAAGCCATCTGGTCCATGACTTTTGTTGTTGGGGAGATTCTTAATAACGGTTTCAATCTCTTTGTCTGTGATTTTGCATTTAGCCTTGTTATATTTATTTAGAAAAATGGGTGGTTACTTTAAACAAAACTGGAAGGAAAATCATAGGAAAGTGTGACATAAATGCCCTAGTGTTGTACAGATAATATTCTCCAGAAATCTCAGATTGAAAATATTATTCAGGGAAGGAACAATAGAGTTAAAACAGAGACCTAAAAGATTTCATAAGATTCACAAATTGCATCTCATATTTGAGACTCTTAATTTTATATATGTAGCACAACAAGGGCATAGAGCAAGTAGGTATGTTTCCTCCTCTATTAGAAGTCTAAGAAAGATATTTCTCATTATTAATGGACTTATATAATAAGTCCATTATTATATCTTTTAAAATTTTATTTAATTCTTTTTTTACCAAGGAATGCTCAGCTCTGGCTTATGGTGCTACAGGAGGTTAAACCTGGGATATCAGGGCCTCCAGAATGAAAGTCTGTTTTACATAACCCCTATAAATATATCCCTTGCCCCCATTATTATATTGTGACTGCAATCTTTAACCTAAGATCAGCTCTGATGCAAAAAAGTTCATCTACCATAATATGCTCATCCCAACTGATATGTCACAGAAAAAGCCATAAAGCTAATGTCATTGGCAAAACAACAGTAGTTACACATGTACATAAAAGGCATATACATGCTATATATCCAGTTCATATATTTGTCAATACATGCATGTACACCTCATTCTCTTTAATAAGAAGAATCTGTAAGCTATCAAGGGAGAGGATAGGATATGGAGTTGTGGTGGTGGGAATTGTGTGGAGTTGTACCCCTCTTATCTTATGGTTTTATCAGTGTTTCCTTTTGTAAATAAAAAATAAATAAAAATTTTAAAAAGAATCTGTTATCTTCTGAAAAACTGCAGAAATCTGAACTACTACTGTACCCTGTTAACAGACAACTCTTTGACAAGGGCCTACACATAAGAAAGGAAAGTCAATAAAAGTAAAGTGTAAGTGTACTGTTAATGACAGGTTCTTGCAAGTACTTTCCCCCAAATTATAACATTCCTATTCAAATACCATCTCAAGAGTCTCAGACAGTGTCAAGTGCAATCATTGTTATTGCAGTTGCCAAGGTAATCAATTGAAATCATAATGAAGGGAACAGAAGGAAATCAATAGAGTCTGAAATTACAAATAAAGAGAAGCTATCGTTTAAGAGCATTTGGCTGAAATCTTCCATATTAATGGAGTTAGAAATGGCTGTGTCATTCAGAAGCAGTGTGGTGCATAATTCAGTTGAGTGCCTGAGAACACCTAAAAATGATTGCAACAATTAGGGCTGCCTACCAAGAATTTGTCCACCTTAGAAGGCATATTGCTGGACTGTTTATTATAGTTTCAGTGTGTTTTCATATCTTAATATTTTCAATCATCTCCCAGGCCACCCTTAGGCAGGATTAGCTTGTTCAGAGACATTAACAGCAGATTGTTAGTACAGTTTGACTCAGAGATTGGGGAGTAGAAGAAGTAATCATGCATTTTATTTTAGAAATAAATTCTTTTTACAAAAATCCCATGGATTTTGTAGTGTAATACAGGAAGCAGAGAAATCAAGGGATAGGTCTGATAATAGATAATAAGAAAATTGATTATTTCTAATCTTCAATTACATGCTTGGAAAGTTTATTGGGCTCTATCGAGGTGATATAAGATCTTTCAATTTCACTGTTATTTGTAATGGTGAAATGAGTATTCCAAAATTGCCTAGAACTTATGAATAACTATACCCTAAGGAAAGAACAGGAATAAAATGACAATGAAGACTGAAAAGCTATCCATCTCTTTTATCAGGAAATAGTCCATAAAAGGGATAAGGAATCATGAAAAAAATATATAGGCTTTCTTATACTGAATTATCATTAGAAACTAAAAATGACAGGTTTACGGATTTTAACAGAAATATGTTTATTAAGTTATTCAATATTCTATGACAGGCTCTCAATATTTAAGTCCACTGCTTTGCAGGCTTTGCCTTACAGGCTGTCTATCTGAGAAATCTTGAACTTTTGATCTCAATCTATGATAGCACAAAAACACAAAAAGCTGACATGTTTGTCATTGATATTTTGAGAATAATGGAACTACATACATGATTTATACATACTTAACTATATCCTCTCATTTAGAAACAAAGGAAGAAAAGAAGAAAGTAAGGGAGGGAGGGAGGAAAGAATGAATATAACAACATAGTATAAGCTCTTCTAGCCATTCTACTTAGAGAGTTACAAAGGATTTGGGTATGTATAGAGATTATAGTGAATGCTGGCTTTCTTTTTTCTTTTCTTTTCTTTTCTTTTCTTTTCTTTTCTTTTCTTCTCCTTCTTTCTCCTTCTTCTTCCTCTTCCTCTTCTTCTTCTTCTTCTTCTTCTTCTTCTTCTTCTTCTTCTTCTTCTTCTTCTTCTTCTTCTTCTTCTTCTTCTTCCTCTTCTTCTTCTCCTCCTCCTTTTTATTTTTTTGCTTTATTTAGGCTGAGATAGATGGGGGAGGAAAAAATAGGAAGAGATGAGACTGAAAAATATGGTAAAGGAATATAGACTTTACAGTTGTGACATTACTACAAGGGCCAAAAATACCTGGTAGTAATCTCAGGTTGAGATTCAAATTTATTAAAGCTGATATGATGAGTCCATTTTTTAAAGTTTTACCAAAACCACTTATGTAAAATTATACTTGCATGTTAAGGCTAGATTGTTGAAAAAATCAATGACTGGTCCAGCAAATAAAATTGAAAACCTTGTTCTCAGAACACAAAATAGATTATAGTATTTGGATTTTTTTCCAAGATAAAATATACTAGGCAGTACATCGAATCTATACAATATTAAAACAGTTGCTGCTTAGCTTTCAAATATATAAATGATCTCAACTTTAAATCACTAGCCTACCATCTATGAATATTCAAGTCTTTCCCAAAATACTTAAATACCACCTAAGGAATATTTCTTCATATTATTTTCTGTATTGGGGGTTCTTGCAGTCTCATAGATAGTGAACTTTGCCAACCTAGACAAGTATTCTGGGAGATAGTTCAACTTGCTAGAATAATGGCTTTCATGTTGAGTCCTTAGAGGCTATAGGGTCAATCCTTGGCATCTTACACCAGAGTTAAATAGTGCTCTGATACTTTTTTCCTTTTCTCTCTCTTCTTCTCTCATAATAAACATTTCTATAAAGATACCTTTAAAAATTCACGCAAGAAATACAGTTCTACAAGTTTTCATAAAAAGGCAGCTATTCAAAACATTTTGACATGTCTGAAAATCGAAGAGAGAATAACACCACAAACCACAGACCACAAAATTTAACACTATCCATGACCCCTTTCTCATCATTAAGGCCTTTACTCAAGGAAAATACAAATACTTTCTCCAGTACTAAAGAAGGCAGATTCCTCCCCATTAAGAGTTCAACTTTTACTCTAAATATTTCCTACAGCAGTTTTCAAAAAAAGAAATTATTTTTTCTCTCAAAAGACTTATGATAAAATCCATTAATAGAAAAATTGTTTACAATTACATATATATTTATCTGACATCTATAGTCACATAACAGGAAACTCATTTTTTACTTTTTGACCAAAGTTTTAGGGATGAGGGATGCAAAAATTTCAAGAGGGTTGAGATGAGTGAAGTGACATGTGAGAAAGTCTGATCTGGAAGCATGGAGTTCTGAGATGCCTATCACAAAGACAGGGCACATTTGAATGATGGAAACAGACATCTGAGTAACTGAAAGTTAAAGATCTGAAGAATTTTGAAGTTATGATTCTAATGAACTTGGAAGTTGAAGAAGTCATTAAATAAATAATAAATTTATAAATAATAAATAAATTCAGAGAATTGGTGGGAAGGAGTCAAACTTCATCTTGAAGCAGAATCAAATAAGAATAACTTGTTTTTGTTCTTCCCATTTCAAAAAGACAATGTGAATAAAGTGAGAAAAATGATGAAGGAAATAATGGATACAGAAAAAGGAGAAAGGATGACAGGGAATGTCCAAAGAAAGGGTTTTCCAAGCTGTTTAGAGCATTTCCATGCAGAGTGCCAGATGGATTTGAAATCTCTGCCCTCTGTGCCTCAGCTTGGGTTGAAATATGTCAGTGCAACCCCAGGCTAAAAGTCATGCTTTTATTCTTCTGTGTAGTTCACGTGGCCTTAAGTCAATTACCATATTATGAAGTTATGCCTTTTCCTATCCTTGGCTGTCAGGAATCATTGTGAATAACTAGGATTACTAGAGGTAAAACCAGGTTGTATTTTAGGAGACACAGAAGAGAACCAACAAAGATGGACCTTGGCCCTCAGGTATGCAAGTTTTCTGCTCTAACTCACTGACTTAATCTCCTCAGCCTTATTTTTCCACCCCAACTCCCTACTTGGTTTTCTCCCTGCCTCCCACCACCAGGTCTTTGTGTTGCTCAAGTTCACAGAAGACTTATTTCTTCTTATTGTTAGACAGAAGATGAGAAACAGTAAAGATAAAGAGAAGAGAAACACTGTAGTATTGCCACACTGCTTGTGAAGGTCCTGTTTACACAGGCTCCCACGTGGTGGTAGGGAGGGTCAGTCACAGATCCTCATGCATAGCAAAGTGTGTCCTTCATTGGATGAGTCATCTCTAGACTTCTGTTATTACTATTATTACTACTATTAATGAATAATTTAGTTAATTTATTTTGCAGTGCTAGGAACCAAGCACATGCTGATTTCATCATACCTGGGAAAATCTTTTATTTCTTAAAAACAATTTAGATAGTGGAACAGAGAGAAGGAAAGAAAGTGAGATGTATCAGAGTACTGTTCTTTCATCTGTAGAGCTTCCCTTGGCTCCATGGTGCTCCCATGTAGGGTTGGTTTGCATTTTGCTAGATGAATTGTAAACTATCTCCCAGTTCAGAGTCCATGTTCTTAAGCATCTCACTTTATACTTAATCTGTATGCACATGCAGTGGTCCTTTATTTTTTATCAAAATAATCAACAGCATTTATATCATGGTTTATATCTTACAAAAGCGTTGCCTCCATATGAATGAGATTACTTATAGAAACCATATTAATATGAATAGCTTCAATAACAAATTTATTGCTCTCTACATTCTTGTTAAAATTTACATTGCATTCTACTTGAGAAATATTAGCATCACTTGGAACTAAATTATTGAATTAGAATATAAATTTATGAGGTCAAGCAGTGGTATAACCAGTTGAGTGCACAGGTTACCATGTGGAAGGACATGAATTCAACCTCCCTCTCACTATCTACTTGGGGAAGCTTCATGATGGTGCTGCAGGTCTGCAGGTGTCTGTCTTTCTCTCTCCCTCTTAGTCTCCCCTCCCTTCCCCAAATCTCTCTATTTTATTCAAATAAAGGGGAATGAAAAGGACCAGTGGGAGATGTGGATTCATCATGAAGGCAATAAAAACTCTGATGGCAATAAAAAAAAGAATTTAAATTTTAACAAGCTTCCCAGGATTATCAGCATTAATGTTCAAGAAATGTGTGACTTATACTATCCTATGTTGTACTATATTGGCAAGAGGACTATTTATTTGAAAAATAAGTTGAAGTAAGAATTTACCCCACTTTCCTCTCTTGGGATCTATATCAGTTTGAAAGCTTTCAGAAGCAAACATCAGAAAGTCCAAAGTATAATGGGCTTCAGCTACTAGGAAGTGAATTTTCTCATGTAGTAGAATGCCAGTAACTCAAGAAAATTTATTCAGTGGGTTACTCCAAGCCACCATCAACTTTTTTTTTTTCCATGAGCATTAACCACAGACTCTTGTTAATGAAATAGCTTCAGGAATTCCAGGTTTCACCTTACTCGAAAGAACTACTGAGCATAAAAATGTAAAACGAACATTCTTTCATCTCTTCTTTTTTTCTCTTTTTAAAGACAAAGTTAGAGAGACATAGAGAATGAAAGAAACCTTAGAACCAAATCTTCCTTCAGTGTGGTAGTGTCTTGGCTTAAACCTGGTTTATGCATCCAGCAAAGAGGCACACTATCCAAATGAGCTATTTCACTGGCTTAATTCTTTGTGTCTCTTCTGTAGATGGAAACAACATATTCCCTAGGAAATGATTCCTCCTGTCTTATTTACGAGAATTAAGCTCTTTGCTGCTTCCTAAACAAATTACTGGATAAGAGGAAGAGATTGTTTGGACTACTTTACACAAATGTCCACCGTAAGCTGGATGTTGTGGAACCAGCAAGCATAGTTATTATAAACTATGTTACCCATACAGTTATTGGATGCCAGAAGTGTACAGATCACTTCTGCCACCCTAATGTGTTGGCTTTTTCCCCTCTTCTCCTTCCTGGCTTTTGGCTTGATGCCAAGATACTCCCATAAGCTAATTCATAGAATATTAATGACTAGTGAGATTTGGCTGGCATAATCTATCTGATGAGCAAATTCAATTCTAGAAGACTGGTTCCAGCTGTTTCTCCCTCTCCCTCCCTCTCTCTTTTTCTTTCTCTCTCTCTCTCTCTCTCTCTCTCTCTCTTCCTTCCTTCTTTCCTTCCTTCCTTCCTTCCTTCCTTCCTTTATTTCTTTTTTTCTTTCCTTCTTTCTCTTTTTTCCTCCAGGGTTATTGCTGGGGGCTTGGTGCCAGCACTATGAATCCACTTCTGGCAACCATCTTTTCTATTTTATTGGATAGGATAAAGAGAAATTGAAAGGAGGGGGGAATAGAGGGGGGGAAGACACCTGAAAACTTTCTTTACTGCTTGTGAAGCATCCCCCTTACAGGTGAGGGGGTGGGGGTGGGGAGCTCCAGGCGGGATCCTTGCGGGAGTACTTGCTTAATAAAATGATGTGCGCTTAGCTGGCTGTGCCACCACCTGAAACCCTTAGCAGTTTTGATAACAATATCCCTTACATGTCAAACTTAGTCTATCAGGAAACTATAACTAGATAGGGAAGCAAAATAAAAATGAAAAGGACTGGCAAAGAGACAGTTCATGGAGTAGGATATATAGTATGCCATGTGTGGTATTGAACTTTGAACCCTAGCATCACATGGGAGGCGCTGTAGCTCCAGAAGAAGTCACGTGCTGTGAAATGTCTCCTTCCCTCTCTCTATTTAAATGAAAAACTGTCCCAGGACAGTGAAATCATGCAGCATGAGGTCCTCACTACATATATACATACATGCATGTATACAAACAAATTTAGAAGAGTATCATGGCCTTCATGATGCTTGGAATGCCAAGAACACTGAGCCCAGGAACTGAGAATAGATATGCTAAGTCTGGAGAGACAGTGCTATGCAAATATGCATGAGTCAGTCCACTTATCTGAGAGCTAGTTTATTGATCTCACAAGTGCTTGTGTTTGACTTTATATATCTCATACTCATAAGGATAAGTGATAATGCATAGGAAGAATGTTAGAAAGCAGATGTAGACTATAATTACTTCTCTGAATCCTCTTGGCACACTTCATTAAGTGCACATATTACAGTGTGCAAGGACCCAGGTTCAAGCTCCTGGCTCCCACCTGCAGGGGGAAAGCTTCACGAGTGGTGAAGAAGGGCTGCAGGTGTCTCTCTGTCTCTTTCCCTCTCTATCTCCCCCTCTACTTTTAATTTCTCTCTGTCTCTATCCAATAATAAGTAAATGAAAATTTTATAAATTGCCTTTTCTTCTTCTCTAATACAGGGTGCTTCTCTTGATGCTATATATTTAAATTTTATTAGTGATTTAACAATGATTAACAAGATTGTAAGATAACATGGGATAAAATTCCATACAGTTCCCACCACCAGAGTTCTGTGTACCATTCCCTCCACTGGAAGGTTCCCTACTGTCTCTCCCTCTGGGAGTATGGACCAAAATTTTTTATAGGGTGCAGAAGGTGGAAGGTGATGTTAAATATAGGTTTATGATTGATTCTGTTGTTGTTTATTCAGAGAAATACATTGTAATTTAACCTAACACAGCACAGCATATTTTAGTGTCCATCATGCATAAGTAGGAAGTGTGCAGGACCATTTCCAAAGCTTCGTAAATCACCCTAATCTAGTTCTGAATGTTTGTTTCTACTCTGGCCATAGATTAAGGAAAATAGTAAATTCATGTGATCTTGAATAAAAATTTACATGAAAAATCTTATTAAAAGGTGAAGACATGCCCTTCTTTTATTTTTTTGAAGAAAAAATATATTCTTTTGTCTCTAGAAAGTAATACTCATCACAAAACGAATGTAGGAAAATATGAAAGACAAAACTTAAGGCTTATACAATTCTAACACCCAGATGTAACTAGTAATAAAATCTTGACACAGTCAAGGTTGCTAACTTTGAACATATATCAATTTCTAAACTATCAATATACACATCATTGTAAAGTTAAAATAGAAACATACCCCTTATGCTATTTATCAATAAACTCACTAAGGCCTTTGATTAACTATATATGTTAAATTAGTAAATATGGTTTCATATTATCATATTTGATGGTGATTCTTTATGTCAACATAGGATGATTAATGTGCTTAGTCATCTGTAAATGGAATATTAAGGTTTTTTTTCTCTACAGAATTCCTTTCTCTTTCCAAGAAGGGCGGCACTTATTGTAATTTTAAGAAGCATGTTTTGGGAAAGAAGATGAGGTTCAGAAACCCTGCTTCTTCCCACCTGAATGACAATGTGTGCTGCTGCAGAAATCAGCTGTTGAGGAGCCAGAGAGATGAGCGGCATCTGACCAAATAACATCTGTGTAATGGCAATTACTCTGCAGCCATTATCTGAAGTGCTATTGTGGCTCTGAAGAGCAGTAGAGAAACAAACACACATAATGCAGCCAGCCATCAGCTCATCAAGCAAAGCATGCTTATTAGAACACTACAGAATTAAATCATTTCAGAAGAAAAAAAAAAATTTCCTCCACTTTGGGCACCTTTTCTTTAAGCACAAAACTCACTACAGATAATTTTCAGACATCCCATTTTATCCATCAGTACCAGTTTTGTAAAATATTTATTTATTTATTCCCTTTTGTTTTCCTTGTTGTTTTATTGTTGTAGTTATTATTGTCATCATTGTTGGATAGGACAGAGAGAAATGGAGAGAGGAGGGAAAGACAGAGGGGGTGAGAGAAAGATAGACACCTGCAGACCTGCTTCATTGCTTGTGAAGCGACTCCCTTGCAGGTGGGGAGCCAGGGGATCGAACTGGGATCCTTACACCAGTCCTCGCTCTTTGCACCACTTGTGCTTAACATCAGTACCAGTTTTAGCTACAGAGCATAGGTTAAACATGGAGGCTTCCTAATCTATTAAATTCTATTAAAATTATTTATAAAATAAAAATATCAACAAGATCACAGGATAAGAGGGGCAAAATTCCACACAATTTCCACCATCAGAGTTCCACATCCCAACTCTCCCTTTAAAACTTTCCTATTCTTTATCCCCCTGGGAACATGGACCCACAGTCACTATAGGATGTAGAGGTTGGAAGGTCTGGCTTCTGTAATTGCTTCTCTGATGAATATGGGCATTAGCAGATTGATCAATACTCTCAACCTGTCCCAATCTTTCTCTAGTGGGACAGGGTATTTAATTCTTTTTATCCCTGAGCTTGGAGTTCAGTTCTGTGACTTACCAGATTCAGAATTTAAGACATGTTTTCCTGCTTAATTTAAATGTTTCTCATTCTCAAATGTTAACATACTATACACCAGCTGAGGTCCATCTTTTGTTTTAAAGGTGTCAGAGAAATCATAAGAAACCAAGTGACACAATAGTTATCTGCTGTTCTCTTCCCACCAGTCTCTAGAGTCTCGTGTGTGTTCCATCCTTACCTGGGCACTGTGGTCTGTATTTTCCTACACTAACCATATACTGATTCCTTTTTACTTTCTTTACTAGAAGATGATAGAAGATGACAACTTTTCTGTTCTCTTTACTCCTTTGTGTATCAAAACCTTTTCTTAATTTAACTAATTTTTTAAACATTTTTTTTCTTTAATATTTATTTTATTTATTTATTCCCTTTTGTTGCCCTTGTTGTTTTATTGTTGTAGTTATTATTGTTGTTGTCGTTGTTGGGTAGGACAGAGAGAAATGGAGAGAGGAGGGGAAGACAGAGAGGAGGAGAGAAAGACAGACACCTGCAGACCTGCTTCACCGCCTGTGAAGTGACTCCCCTGCAGGTGGGGAGCCGGGGTTCGAACCGGGATCCTTATGCCAGT
The DNA here is from genome assembly GCF_950295315.1 of Erinaceus europaeus. NCBI lineage: Eukaryota > Metazoa > Chordata > Mammalia > Eulipotyphla > Erinaceidae > Erinaceus > Erinaceus europaeus. The sequence continues at coordinate 42,917,598 of NC_080171.1, read as the reverse complement.
CCTTGTGCTTTGCGCCACCTGCGCTTAACCCGCTGTGCTACAGTCCGACTCCCTAATTTAACTAATTTTAAAAACACTTTTGAGAACATATTTTTACAAGATTGTAGTTGTCTCAGGGCTATAACTTTAAATCTCCACCAAATATATGTTGTTACTTCTTGTCTTCTGCCACCACCAAACTGTCATTTTGATGGGGGGTTGAGGGTATTGAACTCTCTACTTACTTTTATTCCACTCCCCACCTCCTTCAGATTTGCATACAAGGAATTAATATATCACCCTATCTTTTCCCTTGATATGTTTGTTAAATCCCATAGAACAGTGAAATCACCAAGTATTTGCCATACAGTTTTATAAAGTTTCAGGAAAATTTAATTTAGAATAAACACTTAAATATTATACTGTCTGGAGGCGAGTCATACATACATAAGTGGGAGAAACACATACAACATATAATTACGCAAACCCCTTACTTTCCACTTAGACATTTTAGCCACCAATTTACTTAATTATGTAATTTCTATAATTGTAGAATAAGTAAAAACTGAATATATGATTTCAAAAGTTCCCATTTTTGAGGAGCTACTCTCTGCTCTAATCCAACTTTCTAGCCCTTTTCTAGACTCTGACACCATTTTCTCAGACAATATTTTTATCCAACTTCAGTATAGCTATCAAACTCAAGCAAAAACTAACATAGTTGTGGGTTCCCAGAAACATGCCTAAAACGGACTTCCTAGCTTTGTTCTACCCTAAAATCCTTGATCTCATCTGCTCTGTCCCTATTTTTTGGTTCCTGTTCATTAGCCATTTTTGTCTTACTTTATGTTCTACCACCTTCCAGACACTACATTGCGGAAGACACTACCATGATTCCATCCTGACTTCTCTGGGCACATGACCTCACCAATGTGTCCTGGAACCTCTCCTCTCCAGAGGTCTGGCCCACTAGGGGAAGATAGAAACAGGCTGGGAGTATGGACCGACCTGCCAATGCCCATGTTCATTGGAAAAGCAATTATAGAAGCCAGAACTCCTACCTTCTGTACCTCAAGAATAATCTTAATCCATACTCCCAGTGAAGGAGAAGTGATAGGACGAAGAGCATAAGAGAGCTCTGAACTCCAGCTCTCTCAGGACCCGGAGAGAGAAAAGGAAAAAGAGGGACATTTGGATGTAGTAATAGAGTTATGTGTGACTTGAAAGGGAGGAATGGGCTGGATCTGGAAGATAAAGGGGGCAATTGTGTACAAATTTAGACAGATAGTTGTAGAGATGATAGTTAACCTATGTCTGAAACCTTAGGAGAACTGCTGTGGCTTGCAGTGGAGGGATTGGGGATTTAGAACTCTGGTGGTGGGAACAATATATAATTATACCTCTGTTGCCATGTAATTTTGTAAATCAATATTAAATCACTAATAAAAAATGTTCCCAGTTTTTTCACCCAACTTTAGTATCACTTTATTAGGCAGATGAGATATTTTTACTTAGAATGATTATTTCTAATACCACCCATGTTGTAACAAAAGATATCATTTTTTCCTTAAAGCTTAGTGGTAATACAGAGTGTTTATATCATCTGTATCTATTCATCTGTTATTGGAAGCTTGAGCTATTCCCAAATCCTGTCTATTGTGAATAACACTGAAATGAACTTAGGTGTATGAATGTCTTTTCAGGCAAGCGATAGAGAAGCTGGGAATGGATAAAAAATTTTCCCACTGTGAAACTGAAAATATTCCCAGAAATAAATTAGGTCTAACGTTATAATGATGGCATGTGTTTACATATTACTTTTACTAGTTCTATGCTTTATTACTAAAACTTAACTCCACATTTAAATTGAAAATTAATTATAATTACTTTTTAGGACTGCTGAGGGGAGAAGGTTACACATTATTACTTTGTGTCTAATAAAAAATCTCTATATAGGGGCTGGGTGGTGGTACACCCAGTTAAGTGTGGATAGTACTATTCACAAGGACCTGTGCAAGGATCTGGGTTTAAGACCCCAGTTTCACATCTGCAGGGGGGGATGTTTCGTAAATGGTCTGCAGGTGTCTTTCTTTCTCCCTCTTTATCTCCCCCTTCTTTATCAGTTTCTTTCTGTCCTATCCAATAAAATGGGAAAAATAGCCAGCAGGAGTAGTGAATTCATATTGCTGGTACTAAGTTCTAGTGATAACCCTAAAGGCACACACACACACACACACACACACACACACACACACACACACATATAAACACACACATGTATATTAATTCCATTAATATATATTTCCCTTTCAAAAAAGAATGAACATGCTTGCTACATTCTGCAGGTGAAGGTGGAGTAAACTACACTTGTTAAATAATTGATCCAGAAGCACAAAGCAAGGCTTAGTACATTTGCTTTGTGCATTTCCTATTGATTCTCATATCCATTTCACTGAAATAGCTTCAACACAGCCATCTAATCTGTACAAACAATAGCTGCTAGTAGATGGTCTTTAGGTACATTAGGTACACACTTCACTTGAAAGCTAAAGAAAACTGGTTTAAAATGCAGAGACACTTTGTCATAGCTAGTAACTAAGCTATGCCTAACTCCATGAAAAGCATTTCTCCTTCATTTCTGAAACTACTATCCATGGCAGATACTTGAAGTGGGGAGCACTATATTTTCACCTCAAAACCAGTAGCCCACTAACCATTACTTTCACTTTCACCAACTCCTCATACATTATTTTAAATCAATTCAGTCTACAGTCTGTAGGTGAAGTTTCAACACAACATATTAGATGAAATGTTCTTAGTGAAATCATCTAACAAAATGCCTAATATGAAGTAAAATAGAAACTTATGATCTTTTTGAATCTTGGTAGAAGATCCAAAATGCTTATTTAAAATCATAACAATAATAATCTACATGTGTAATTTACAATACAGAAATCTATAAGGTATATTATTTTCAGTAATGCTTAGGCGTGTGGCATTTAAAGGAGGCCAGCAGACTTACGGAGAGCAAAATCATGTAGTTAAAGGACTGTTAACCAGGGATTTGTATGCAGGCCTTCTCACCCTAAATTCAATAATGCCCTTCAATCTCAGCCACTTCTTTTCAGAAGTCAAGTTTATGATTTAGTCTAACCTGATCACAAAACCACAGAATAGCATGATATAATTCATGCACTACTACCACGGTTTTAGGAAAGATCAGCTATTTTTAAAAAATGCAATGTGCTTTCACTTATCAACATAGCTCATTGAGCAGTAAGGGGAGTGTAACACCAATAGGGAGAGACAAGCTTGACAATAATTTAATAAAATTTAATAAAACATTGTTTTAGATAAACTTGCAGAACTCTGGTGAGTTTGGGAAATACCAATTATGATCTGCAGATCAAGTTCCCATTCTAATTGAAAAAATATATGCATTGTGTGGAAAATGTGATTCTTTCATTAGTATGCATGCATTTCATGCAATAAATGGTCTAGATACTGCATATAAATTTTACAAACACAAATTATTATATGCATACACTGTGACAGCTTGAGGCTTTATGCAATCAACTAAATCTGAAAACTAGGAAAAGTCCTCAGAGCTTTATGTAAAGTTCCATTTTACAAAAGAACATTCAGACTCAGAGAAATCAAGGGAATGGTCCAGGTACACAGTAATAAATTAGAATCCTAGTGTTTTGTACTGTTGCCAAGTTTTCTTCTCAACTGTGCTAAGATGAAAACAAATGAATAACAATCTTTATGATAAATCATTTAAAATAATTTGACACTTTGCATATATTTGATATTAAGGTACTTATTCTGATTCTTGATGTTATAAATTGAATTGCTTTTAAATAGCATGTACTTGCATATACAAATACATTCATCTGTATTTATTATATTCTGATTTCCACAGTAGCTATTTGCTTGTCTCAAATCATTAGATCCTCTGCAGCATGAGCTAATTTTTTTCTAATCCCCAACAGTCCCCAGCACATTTATGATATTGCCATATGCATACTGGGTATTTAATAAATATTTGTGGCTGTTGATGGAACTGCCCCTGCTGATAAAGTACTGTTGGAAAAGCCTGAGGTCTATATTAGAGAGAAGCTTTTCTCTTCTAAACTATTGATTGACTCTTGCATGACATTTAATAAAACCTTTCCATTACCAGTTGCATAACAGCAATTAAAACCCTCATCAAATCTATCTTAACTGCTTAGAGTCTTCCACTGGGGAACATTTTCCTTGGCAAACATCTGCAATAAAAGGCTATTTAATCTTCATAACTGAAACAGTCAGTTATGCTAATTCGTCGCTTTTATTGTCAGTTTACATTGGAATCACACACAGCTCTGGTCTGTTGAAAAGGTACAGAAAAAAGCACAGCTCCTCTAGGAAAAACAGCCAGTAGTGAAGACCCTGTCACTGGATTCAGTCACATATCTCACAGATGATCATTTGTCAATAACACTATAGAAAAGATTTCTCACTGGGAGTAAAGCTGGACTAATGAAGATCTATGATGCCTTCTAATTAGAAATCCTTTATATCTAGAACCTCCTAATTCAAAGAAATGCTCTAATTTACTGAACCATTTCTTCATAAGATTCTGAACTGGGGAAGCAGATCAGTGGTAAATTTACAAGGATGAAGATTTAGGTTTGGTCCAAGAAATCAGAATATAAACAAAATCCAAAACATTATTCTAGATGCTGGGACCAGCTTTCAGAGATGGGTGAAATTCTGAATTTACATATCATTTCTCCTTTCTTTCTTTCTGTCTTTCTTTCTTTCTTTCTTCCTTCTTTTTTTTCCTTTCTTTACCAGAGTACTTCTCAGTTCTGGCTTACAGTGATGCATGGGACTGAACTGAGACTCCAGACCCTCAGACATCAAGAGTCTCACTGCACAACCGTTATGCTATCTACCCCTACCCTATATATCATTTCTTTAAATTAAATGAAATTTGTTTTATTCCATAATATTCTCATTGTTGAGAATTTAAATGAAAATGAGGCAAGGTATAAAATGACATATGAGATAACTTTCAGGAGGTGTGTGTCGGGCATTAAGTCAGCCCCCCCCCATTCTGCATTGCTGATAATATGGCCTATTTGCATAATCATTGAAAGATTCCCACCCATTGATCTATCTTCTTTCTACCTCGAAACTCGCCCTGCCTGCTGGGTAACATTGATCCCACCAGTTAAAACCATCACAACAGTTGCTAAGGAAGTTCCCAGCGTGCCTTTTTCCTTTCTCCACCCCCTTTCCTAGCCATTTTTGTTTCCGACTTGCCACTTCTGGTTTTATCCTATAAAAGTCACTTCTGTTTCTGGTTTCTCCCCTTTTCCGTGTCCTGACCTGGAGGAGGGCAGGCGTGTAGACTGGGAGGTGGACACCAGCCATTGCAGTTTTTGGCTCGACCAGCAGTGTTCATGCCTGACTCTGGGGCTCCCGCATGAATAAAGGATTACCGGGAGTCAGGCTGTAGCACAGCAGGTTAAGCACAGGTGGTGCAAAGCACAAGGACCAGTAGAAAGATCCCGGTTTGGGCCCTGGCTTCCCACCTGCAGGGGAGTCACTTCACCAGAGGTGAAGCAGGACTGCAGGTGTCTATCTTTGTCTCCCCCTTTCTCTCTTCCCCCTCCTCTCTCCATTTCTCTTTGTCCTATTCAACAATGATGACTACAATAATAAAACAACAAGGGCAACAAAAGGGAATAAATAAATAAACTAAATATTAAAAAAAAAGAATTGTATTACCATTCCTGGTCTCTCTCCCACAACGCTAGCCCGCCATTCTGGCGCACCAACATGGGGCCTACCCCCCCCATCCCCCAGATAAGTATATAGCCACTTGTCTCTCTGCAGCCTAGTGTTTTACGAAGGCACTGTGGTTCTTTTTCTCCCTCTTCTTATTTTCCTGAGACCCCTCTGTCATAGGCAACCTTCCTCCTTATCAAGAGGATTCCCAAACCCTCTACTCCTTTTTTCTAGACAGTTTCTCTGTCTCTGGGACATTTTGCTCTGGACCACACTTGGTTCATCTTGACCGTGATTGTAGTGCTTGGGAGATGCGTGGGACCCCCTCCCATATCTCCCATGGAAAAGGGTGACTCTAACTTGCAGAACCTTTTCCAGAACCGTGGCACTCCCTAAGACTGGAGACACGTGGTTTGTTCCACCCTCCCAAGTCCATTCTTCCATCAATGGGAAGCAATTTTTGGGAATGGGTGCCTGCAGCAATCCCACAGGAACAGTCAGAACCAGCCTAACTGAGAGTTTGAGGCTCTTTTTGGAGTAGGTGTCCTAACCTGGAGGAGGGCAGGCATGCAGACAGGGAGGCAGATGCTGGCCATTGCGGTTTTTGGCTCCATGTGGCTTAACCTGCTGCACTTATGCCAGACTCTGGGGCTCCCGCATGAATAAAGAATTGTATTACCATGCCACCACGAGTTCCTGGTCTCTCTCCCATGACGCTAGCCCAGCAGCTTGGAGATGGAGTAACAGGGACTGATTGGCTCTCCCCCCAAAACAACAAATAAATACAAGAGACACAAACAGAAGTCACCAAGTAGAGCTGAAACACCTACAGCCTTAGGTGGGTGCTAGTGCTCAGTTGGGGAAAAAGGGGGCTCTTACTGAAAGTTCATCACAGTCAAATCAGAACTTCAGGCATTGTAGTGCTGAGCTGCACCTGTCATTTTGCGCTTATATGCAGCAAGCAGTGAGGGTAGTTCCTAGTGCTGGAGGAAAAGAGAACAGAGCTCAAAACCTCTGTCTTTGACTCAGGTTTTTTTAAACTTTCTGAACTTAATGCAAGAGCACAACAAAAAGCAGAGACCATGTGCAACAAATCAACCCCCGCTTCATCAGAGCCCATGGTTCCCCACCCACAGGGGAGTTGCGTCATAAGTGGTGAAGTAGGTCTGCAGGTGTCAATCTATCTCTCCCCCTCTCTGTCTTCCCCTCCTCTATTTCTCTCTGTCCTATCCAACAACAGCAACCAAATGGAAAAAGAAATGGCCGCCAGGAGCAATGGATTATTGTATCTGTAAGATGATCAAACTCTGACAGATCAAAATCATAGTTTTTTTTGGCCCTGTCAGTATCTAAATTACAAAGATGTTCAGATACCACTAAAATAGCACAAAGCATAGTGAGATCAAGTATATTATTATAGATGATAACCATTGGGTTATCATAGAAAACAAACCCCCAGCTTACGTGGTTATAAAATAATTAATTATTGCTATTATAAACTTTTTCTAAGACTACAAGAAACTCCTTGCATTCTCTTTAAGATCCTCATTTCTCCTAGTCCTAGAACCTCTAGGACCATGCCCATATTTCTTGATATTTTTTCTCTCTGATTCCTTACCAGCATATCACCTCTGTTGACCTCAACCAAATTGCTTCTAGTGCTTCCATCCACATCATGCCACTGGTGAATTCTTACAGTGGACTGTAACCAGAGATACCAAGCCTGAGATGTCAACCTTGCAAGTCTTCAAACCTAGTAAGATCTTTCACAACACATGGGACTACCTTCATCCACATTAGACAGCACATTATTCAAAAAGCTACAGATACTAGATATAGGTAGAGTTTAGGGTACTGGGTAAAGGTGTACATATATCCATAAGCAAGGGGAGATCATATAATTCAAAGTAAAATTCACTCAATAGTCTTCGATGATTAGTCTTAGACCTAATAAAACCTAGAATCCTAGTTGAAGTGCCTAAAGGAGGCAACATAAATTCTCTAATGGATTAGACTTAGACCAAATTAGTTTGACAGTCTAGGAGAAAGGCCTAAAGAAGACAGATCCCAAAAAACTAATTCTGGTTGGGTTCAAAAAATGACACTCAGTGCTTAAACAACTAAGAGAAATTCTAAAGTCATTAAAGAGAAGACTATAAAAATTAGATAAAATAAAGACACTGCTTACTTAATAATTCTGGTCAATATCAAACCACCTCACATCTGGGGCCCTAGTTAGGAAGCCCTTCAATTCCCACACACATATACATGATGGGCCTAGACCTCTAATGGACTCCTCTTTGCACCACAACTGGTCACTTCCATCAAGAATGTCATCATAAGTCCTCTTGTGGGCCTTCCTAGGATCTTGCCCTCAACATAAAGCAGTAATGGTAGGGACTTCCCCAGTCTCCGAAGGGAGGCTGGGTTATCTTGTCCTGACACTTGGGTAAGATTGGTTCTGAAATGAGTGCAGCCTGCAATAAGCTTATGTGACCATAAACTGGGAGCTTAGACCAGTAGAACCTTAGATATTACACAGGCTCTGGTGCTAAATACATATATATATATAAATAAACAGGCCCTGGGTCAGGTGGATAAGGGAAATAGTTAATTTTTAATTTTATCCAAATAATTTTTTCAGGAATGGGAACTACTCATTACCTTAATCCAAGTTTTTAGCCCTTTTCTCTAATTTGACACCATTATCTCAGACAATATTTTTATCCAACTTCAGGATAGCTGTCAAACTCAAGCAAAAGCTAACATAGTTGTGGGTCCCTAGAAATATGCCTAAAATGGACTTCCTAGCTTTCTTCTACCATAGTCCCTAATCTCACCTGCTCTATTCCTGCTTTTTGGTTTCTGTTCATTAACCATGTTATCTCACTTTATGTCCTGCCATCTTCCAGACATCAAGTTTCAGAAGCTACCATGATTCCATCCTGACTTCTCTGGGCAGATAGGTTGACCTCACCAATGTGTCCTGGAACCTCACTGCTCCAGGGCTCTGGGCCACTACAGAAAGATGGAAACAGGTTGGGAGTGTGTATTATTTCTAGGATCTGCCAACACCTACATTCAGCAAAGTAGCAATATAGAAGCCAAAACTACTACCTTCTGCACCTCAAGAACAGTCTTGATCCATACTCCCAGTGGGAGAAAAGTGAAAAGGACGAAGAACATGAGACCCCTGAACTCTAGCTCCATCAGGACCTGCAGAGAGAGGAGGAATGAGGGAGGAACATTTGGATGTAGTAATAGGGCCATAAATTACTTTTTCTGGGGGGGGAAGAGAGGACTGAACCTGGAAGAAAAGGGGGCAATATGTACAAATGTAGACAGACAGTTGTAGAGATGATAGTTAGCCCATGTTTGCAACCTTGGGAGAATCGTGGTGGTTTATAATAGAGGTATTGAGTATTCAGAAGTCTGGTGATGGGAATCGTATAGAATTATATCCCTGTTGACATGCAACTTTGTAAATTAATATTAAAATTACTAATAAAATATAAAATTCAATATGCAATACAGTTTATAGTAATGGTAAGAGTGTACATATATTGAACATGGACTATTGAACACAGTGCTGGGGCCTCTGACTACTTGTCCATCCACACATTATCATACATGTGCCACTGAATCTTTACAATCCTGGAATAAGTGACATTTAAGTAATTTTTAAATATTTGTATGTACTTACATATATAAGTTTATTCATGTATACATGTGTATTTATCTACATATATGCATGTATGTGTATATACATATACTGGGATTGGCGACTAAATTGGGATTGTATTCATCCTTGTTGAACATGATATTTATTTTCCATTGTGTGTCTTTATGCATACTTATTTATCTCAGTTTATTGATCTATTCACCCATCCATAAATTTCAGTTCCATAGCTTGGAATCAGTTTGTCTCCATATTTGGATATTGTAGCAACTCTTCAGAAGGAGTACTTTATCAGGAGAAAATTGTGGCACCACTTCTTCCCAGTGGTAGGCTCAGGCCTTAGTCACACCTTCCTATTACTACATATTAATGAAAGGATTGGCAGTCCCTTTAGGGTCCAGTAGCTACAAGCCTTCTCTAGTGCAAATGTGGTGCTGCACCTCCATCCCCAAAGTTTCATAGCTTACACAAATAGGGAGATCATACAACAGTCCCCACAGTATTGTTCTTCTCTACTTGGAGATGCCCAACCTTGCTCCAGCTCTACCTTTATGTTTGCAAGGTCTTCTCACAATAGTTGACTGTTTGCTAACTCTGCAGACTCGCTGGAGTGACTTACTAGCTTTCCTTGGTCATAATTTCATAATTTCAGTCATAGTCTCACTTCCAGTTACTCACTCCCAAGTAAATAAGCTGGTACAGCCCTAGACATGATTATCATAGCCCAAACTCTACACCATTCAAAGATGGTGTGACCCCAACCAGATGGCTCCAAGAAGCAGTCTCCCACCCCTCTCCAAATTGTTTTTTATTGCCACCAGGGTTATTTTTGGGGCTAGTTGTCTGCACACCTGGAGGTCATTTTTTGCTTCTCCCACCCCTTATTTCTATTTTATTAGATAGGATTAAGAGAAATTGAGAAGGGAGAATTATATATAAATAAAGAGAAAAAGATAGACACCTGCAGATGTGCTTCACTGCTCATGAAGTGTGCTTCCTGCAGGTGGGAAGGATAGGGTGATGCCTTCAACTCAAGTTTTTGAGCATGGTAATGTGTATGCTCATAATGTGTGGGTTCAACCCAATGTGCTACTACTGCCTGGCCTCTCCAAGAGGCTCTTAAACTACTTTCAGTACTACTACTTTAACAGCTTTTAGTTATTATTCTTGGGAAAACCTCATTTCTACCCAAGATTAACTCACCCTTCACAGAAAATTTATCCCTAAGTCAGTGGTCCAGAGAAGACCACCAAAAAATACCAACCATACTGTGGAGATAGAGAAAATAATCCTAAGCAATGAATCCAAGACAGAAGCCCCAAACACACTAGAAATATGTAGGCCTCTAGAGAAGACTTCAAAGTAATAGTACTGACTAAAATCAGATCAATTGAAATAAAACAACAGCAAGGAGAAAGCAAGTATGCTGGTAGGATATGGAGAGAAAAGAACCCTGTGGTAATGTAAAATAGTTAAATTCCCATGAACACCAGTAATTTTCTCAAAATATCAAAAATAAACAGATATCTACCAATTCATTTCTTAGATATTATTCCAAAGGACATTAAAAAAAAGTTCTTATGGACATTAGACCAAAAACCATCAAGTACATAGAATAAAATATTGGCAGAACACTTCATGATCTATGCTTCAGAAATATCTTCAAATCCTCAAGTCCAACAGCAATTAAAACAAAAACAAATCAATGGGAATACAACAAACTAAAAAGTTTCTGCACAGCAAAGGAAACCATCACCAAAAGAGAAAGACATTCTATAGACTCTGATATATTCATACACCATCATCATATATGAGATAAAGGATTAATAATCAAAATATGAAGAAAACCTCACTAAAATTGTCAATTAAAATATTTAAAATGAGGAGAGAACAAGGACAGACTCTTCAAAGAGATCCAGAAGTTCAACATACATACAAAAAAAATGCTCAAAGTCACTGATTATCAGAGAAGTGCAAATAAAGAAACTAGAAGATAATCACTTTACACCTGTGAGAATGTCTTACATTAGAAAAGAAAGACACCCTTCTGCATTGTTGTGGGGCTGCAAATTGGTATAACCTCTGTGGAAAACAGCCTGGGATGTCCTCAGAATACGAGAAATGGACCTAGACTATGACCCAGCAATTTCTCACCTGGGGATTTATTCAAGAGCAGGGGTACACCTATACAAAGAGATTTATGGACATCTATGCTCATAGCAACATAGTAGCCCAACATTGAGAGCAACCCAGAAGTTCAACAACAGGTGAGTGACTAAGAAAGTTGTGGTATACATACACAATGGAATGTTACTCTTCAGTTTAAAATGACGATGTCTCTTTACCTCATTTTTGAGAAACTTGAAGGAATCATGCTAAGTGAGATAAGCCAAAAAGACAAGGATAAATGCTGGATGGTATCACTTACAAGTGGAATTTAACAAATTAGGACAGAAAGAGAAAATACAAAGTGAAACTTGAACTGGGTGTGGTGTACTGAATGAAAGTAAACGATTTTGGAGGGGAAGTGAAGGGGTGGAAAGGTATTGGGGCCTTGGGGCATGATGGTGGAAATAGACCTAACTTGGAGGTGAGAGTGTATTACTGACACCTATCACAGGGAGATGTGAAATAGTCATGTGTCAACAACTGTATTGTAAATAATTAATACCCCAATAAAATAATAAAAAAAATCACCTTATCAGAAAAGACATATGTACACCTACATTTATCTCAGCACTATACAAATAGCCAAGTTTGGAGCAACTCAAGTGCCTAATGGCAGAGAAAGGGATAAAGAAATGTGCTCTATATATTTAATAGACTATTATTCAGTTGAAAGACAAAAATGAGATCTTGTTTTCTTACAACATGATAGAACTGGAGGACATTATGCTAAGTGGAATAAGACAAAAGGAAAAATACAAATACCGGATTATCATGTTTCTGTGTGGTATTTAAGAAACAAATCCAAGGGAAAAAATAAGATAAAACACTAATATTATTCTGTGATGATGAAAGTAATGAGAATAAGACAACACTGGAAGATGGGGAGGGGGAGGAAGAACTCTGTTAAACTTCTGGTGGGAATGCAAATTGCACAGTCATTATGGAAAACAATATGGGGAATTCTTAAATCAACAAAAATGAAAATACCTATGGTTCAACAATACCTTTCTTAGGCATTTAACTGAAAGAGCTGAAAACACTACTTTGAAAGAACATATGCCCTTCCATGTTCATAGCTACATTATTCACAGTAGCCAAAGAGTGGAAATAGCCTAAGTGCCCACTGACAAACAAGCAGATAAAATATATTTTTATCTTATTTTTAAAATAAAAAAAAAATTATTTATATTTATTTTTCCCTTTTTGTTGCCCTTGTTTTATTGTTGTAGTTATTGTTAGTTATTGTTGTCTGTCTTTGTTGTTGGATATGACAGAGAGAAATGGAGAGAGGAGGGGAAGACAGAGGGGGAGAGAAAGAGAGACACCTGCAGACCTACTTCACTGCTTGTGAAGTGACTTCCCTGCAGGTGGGGAGCTGGGGGCTCGAACTGGGATCCTTATGCCTGTCCTTGTGCTTTGCGCCACATGCGCTTAACCTGCTGCGCTACTGCCTAACTCCCTAGATAAAAGATCTTATGAGGCACTATTCTACAATTAAAAGATGTTACTGTGTCTTTTTGAACAACATGGATGGATCTGGAAGTTATTCTACTTGATGGTTTCACTGATACATTGAATATAAAAAGTTGAGATCCACTGCAGCCTATAATAGAACATTAGAGAAGATCACCTAAGACCGCAACAAGACGTGACTAGGACTACTTTGGGAACCCACCAAGTCACCAGTGAGTAAATACACGTGTGGCTCTGGGCAGAGCCTAAGGAGAGATTCCTGGGGGTAAAGCCCGTATCTATTCCCAAGCAGCTAGTAATAGTCCAGCAGTTTGCCAGTTGAGGAGCCACCTCCAATCTGGTTCACCAGCAAAAAGACCACTGAAAGAAGGAGAGAATTTCCCTAAGGCTGACCAAATGCAACTGCGAGTCTCCACTGCTACTGGCCAGGGAAGTAGCTCCTCTTGTAGTGCAAATGTTTGTATGTGTGGGGCCTCAGGTTAAATCCCGGAACCACATATGACAAATGATTCTCTGGTCTTTCAGTATCTCTATATATATGTTTATTTCATAAAATAAATACATCTTTAAAAATCTATTACAGAAAGAAACACTTTCCTAAAGAAATCCACATCTTTAAGTATTAGTTGAATAAAATTTTAATGGCAAGAATTTATTGAAACTGCTTGGATAATTTGACAGTTAACTTGACATTGTAATACATACAATAGATAATGCACGTAGTATTACTGAAAAAAATCCCAAAGACATCCTAAAAATGTAAGAATACATAATGATGTCATTTATATGAAATTTAAAGCAGGGCTAAAAATTTATATAGTAACAGATTACCAAACAAGATAAAACTGCTGATTTAACTAAATGAGAAGGTGAACACTGAATTCTACTTCACTTTCTATTGATCTATGTGATAGAAGGAAGATAGTCTTATTTCACTGTATGCCTTCTCAGATGTAACTAGATCATCTTTTTATCCTTTTGGTCTTATTTACATTCTCATAACTGAACTGTCCCACCTCATTTTTCTCTCTTAACTAATTAAAACCTGTACAAAGAAAACTAGCATGTATATCACATGACTAGTGTGTTGTTTTTCTGAGGAGTTCCAGATAAGCTTTCCTTGTCCTTTTTTCCTTCCCATCACTTGATATTTAAAATTGAAAGTCAATTCTTAACAAACCTCAAACTCTAGATATAGACCGGGGCCCTTGAGATAGGGCATATGTACATGTATTTATAAGTTAGGGGAAAACATATAACTTAAAGCAAAAGCGCACAATAGTTTGCAGTGAGTCAATAAATGTAGCAAGCAAGCAGAAAGACCTAAAAAGACATCATAAAGAACGTAGTGAATTAGTTTCTACTTAGTCCTACATACCCTCCTCACCTAACTCCTATTTCACATACCTTAATCAGTCCAAAGCTAACCTTGTCAAACAAAGTAAGGACTACAAAAGCTTAATAAGGGAGAGGGACTAGTAAACTTTAATGATGACTCTTTAGTCACTACCAGGCCACCCAATCACCTAGGGCCCAGGTCAGGGAGTCCTGGGGTTCCCACACAGACATGGTGGGCCTAGACCTCTACTGGATCCATCTCACCACTGTCACTGGTAATCTCCATCAGGAGCAACATAATGGACCCCTTTGTGGGCCCCTATAGGACCTTGCCCTCAGTGTGGATCAAGAAGGGTAGGGAACATTTTATTCTCTGAAAGGAGATTGGATAATATACTCTGAGGATAATGGATCCTGTAATTAGTGCAGCCTGGAATGTTCCTGGCTGTGACCACAGAATACCAGCTTAGACTTACAGAGACGCAGAGGTTACCACAGGCTCCTGTGTTAACTATGGGCCCAAGATCAAATCGATGGAATTTACAGTTAATTATATTTATATACTTTTCCCCTATTTGGTAGCTACTCTCTACCCTGATCCATCTTTCTAGTACCTTTTCCAACTATGATACTATCTCCCCAGACAATAATCTAGGTCACTTGCATGTTAGATGTCAAGCTAAGGCAAAAACTAGTAAGGTCATGGGCCCCTTGGACTATACCTAAAATAGACCTACTAGCTTTTTCCAAAATGGAGATCCCAAATCTTCATATGCAATATTCTTGTCTTCATGATTAGTCAACAATTTGTTCTGATTTATATCTGAATTATTTTTCAGCCACCAGGTTCCAGATGCTATCATGATGCCAACCTGACTTTGCTGGGCAGATAGCCCCACCAATGTGTCCTGGAATCCCACCTCCCCAGATCCATACCCCACTAGGGAAAGAGAGAGACAGGCTGGGAGTATGGAACGACCTGTCAATGCCCATTTTCAGCAGGGAAGCAATTACAGAAGCCAGACCTTCCACCTTCTGCACCCCATAATGATTCTGGGTCCTTACTCCCAGAGGGATAAAGAATAAGAAAACTATCAAGGGAGTGGATTGGATAAGGAGTTCTGGTGATGGGAATTGTATCCCTCTTATCCTATGGTCTTGTCAATACTTCCATTTCATAAATGAAAAATAAAAAAAAAAGATGACTTACAAAAAATTGAAAGTCAAACAGCTTCATAGATGAGATCTAGGTAGTGCTTAACAATAAATAAATTAATTAAGGAGATTCGAAGAAAAGAGTGAGACTATGTTACTAATGTTTTTATATAGATAAGAAAAATCAAAATGGTTTTACACTTTAAATAATGCACTGAATGTTTCTGTACTGTAAACCCTTCATAGCAGATCAATACCATTTACAACACTTACTAGCAGCAAGCAGTAAATGTCTTTCACCTCACCTGTTTCTAAGCATTTAGTATTGTTAAAAAGATGGCTAGAAACATCAATTGAGGTGATTTCTCTTAAACTGAAAATGGGTCAATTAGTCTTGGTGACATTCACTGCATGAAAACAGAACCTACAGAACAGAAGAAACAGAGAAGGGAAAAAAATCACACAATGAATGGAAATACATTCATTTTCCAAGTTCATAAAAAGTTAAGCTGGCCTTCAGGGTTCAGGAACACATGCTGGAAAAAGGGGGCAGGACATATATGTGCACAATATTCCTAATTTGTTTGATACATTTGTATTATGGATTGCCTAAAATATCGACTATGCTATAAGTATGTCAAATTAAACAACTTTGAACCTCTAGCCCTGGACATTTGTCATGTCAAATCTCCTCAGCAGCAGTGGAAATTGGTGATCAATGCCATTTAAAAAAGAACAGATATTCATTATTAATAAACATGGCAAGGCTAAAATGAGGTAATTAAGTAGAAATAAATTAGGTTCTACTCTATTCCAGAGAAAAACCTGCCAGGATTGATTACTACATTCATTTAATTAACATTTTAGTAGAATGACTGAGGAGTTGCATATGCTGTATAAAGTTCCAAAAAGGAAATGGGAATATTTTAGGATTAAAAAATGGCTTCTTTGTGAAGCTTTATATTACTTTCATTAATTGCTGAACTTTGATAAGTTGTCTGAGTAGACTTTATTCTCTGCAGCCCCGAACCCATTTCTACTGTGTAACTTGGCTAAAGGAAGGAGTGAAACCTTAATTTTTTTATCTAAGTAAATTATGAGCAAGTTCATTTATGGTTTAGTTTGTGAATGTTTTCAGTTTTTTGGACACCAAATAGAAAATTTGCTGAATAATAAAATAAAATATTTGTATAATGGTAGCTTAACTTAGCAATTAAACATCACTGCTTATTCCACTGCATCTAAATCTATCTATCTATCTGTCTGTCTGTCTGTCTGTCTGTCTATCTATCTATCTATCTATCTTTCTCTCTTTAACATTCATAGATTTTTTTTCCCTATTTTATTTAAAAGGACACAGAGAAACTGAGATGGGAGAGATAGAAAGGGAGAGAGAAAGATAGATACCTGCCGATCTGCTTCATTGTCCATCATGTGTCCACCCCCTACAAATGGGAAGCCGGGGAGTTGAACCTGGATCCTTGAGCATGGTAATGTGTGCACTGAACTAGGTTTGCCCCTACTCGGCCCACCACATCTAACATTTCTAAAGTTGGAAAATAGGAGTCCAATAATTTACAAACAGATTTAGTGATTAAAGTAGATTTTCAGCAAATCTTTGAAAGATTCCAATTTTACTCTCATAAATAAATTTTAAAAATCCAAAATTTTATTAATATGTGAAAAGTTTGTAGCTGAAAAAGTCTTCTTTGGGACAAAGATACTGCTTGGCCTTAATTCTCTGTTTTTCGATGATTAATGTGCCTACTTTCTTTTGCTAAAACCCTTCATTCTTTGAATACAGACTTGTTTCTCTTTTCTTTTTCAGACTCCTCTAGCTGATATATCAGTAGTATAATAACTGGAATTCTCTTTATATTATTAAATCTATTTTTCTTATTTTGATATATACTTCATCCAGATATGAGCACCATCTTGGATACAGTGGTAAGATTACAAATATAAGAATCTTCCTTGCCTTGATCATTCTAAACATAAAATGACACCTACTATCTCATAAAGAGCACACAAGGGGGCTAGATGGTGGTGCTCCTGGTTAAGTGCACACATTAGAGTGTGCAAAAACTTGGTTTCAAGCCCCCAGTCCCTACTTACAGGGGGAGAGCTTCACAAGTGGTAAAGCAGGTCTGTAGATGTCTCTCTCCCTCCATATCTTTCCCTTCCCATCTAAATTTCTCTCTGTTCTATCAAACAAAACAAAAAGTTAAAAAAAGTACAGATAACAATCAACATGAACATATTTTGTTGCATATTAAAACTGTCTCTGTCTTGACAATAATAGCCAGAGTAGTGGTATTCTAAGGGTGAGAGTAAAGGCAAAGAAGAATTCAGAAAGACGATCTAGGACATGAAGCATTCAATGGGATTAAGGAAAATATGGCAGAAGAGAAACAGTGAACATATGAATCAGAGAAAATGAAATATTTACAAAGGGATATAAGTAAGAGGAGACAACTGGAATGTGAAGTATGACTAGCTGGTAAAAGTCTTATCACTAAATACCAGTGTAATTAGAATTATTCTTTTAAGAGTCTAGCGAATTTACAGCCATTAACTTACTTAAAATGCATTTATTGTACATTAATATTATCCAGTAATTGTATTTATGATGAACAAAATGGACATGACTGTCTTGTAAAGTGTTTTCCTAAGAGTCAAAAGTCCAACAAAAATAAAATCAAAAGTCATAATGGAGAAGTAATTATATAATATGACTGGATTATACCAATGTAATTAAACTAAAAATCATTTCTAATTCAAAGGGAAATTTGAAAAACATATTCATCATAGAGACAGTATTTTCTTTATACACACACATATATATATATAAATTATTGTTTTCTCTTTTTATGGTTCAGGAGCACTGCTTAGCTCTTTTTAAAAATTTATTTTATTTTATTTTTATTACTGTATAGAAACAGAGAGAACTTGAGAGGGGCTGGGGAGACAGAAAAAGAGACAGAGAGACAACTATAGCCCTGCTTCCCCACTTGCAAAGCTTTCCCCCTGCAGGTGGTGGGACCAAGGGATTGAACCTGGGTCCTTGTGCACTGTAATGTGTATGCTTAACCAGATGTGCCACCACCTGGCTCCAAGACAGTATTTTCAAAGCCCTTACATATTCCTATAACCATCTTTGTTGCCCACTGTGGTAATAATGGATGTTTTGGGATAATGGGAGGTATTTCTTGCTTTGTCAAGTATGTGGCCCAGATCTGAGCCCTCAGTACATCACATGGAAATATTATTGCACTGAAGGAAATTTTGGTGTTGTAGTGTCTCTACACCATAGATAATATTATATACCACATCTATATATTATGTACATATATGTTATGTTCTTTTTTATTGATTTATTTTTGCCTCCAGGGTTATTGCGGAGGTTCGGTCCATTTTTGTTTCCCTTGTTGTTTATCATTATTATTATTATTTTTGTCACTGCTGTCATTGTTGTTGGGTAGGATAGAGAGAAATCGAGAGAGGAGGGGAAAACAGAGGGGGAGAGAAAGAGAGACACCTGCAGACCTGCTTCACTGCCTGTGAAGTGACTCCCATGCAGGTGGGGAGTAAGGGGCTCTTACTGAGATCCTTATGCCGGTCCTTGTGCTTAACCCACTGTGCTATTGCCCAGCTTTTTGTTTTGTTTTGTTTTTGCCTCTAAGGTTATCACAGGGGTTTGGTGCCTGCACTATGAATCTAAGGTGCCTGGCAGCCATTTTTCCATTTTTGGTGTTGTTGTTGGGTAGGACAGAAAGAAATTGAGAGAAGAGGGGAAGATAGAGAGGGGGAGAAAAAGATAAACACCTGCAGACCTGCTTCACCACTTGTGAAGTGACCTTCCTGCAAGTGGGGAGCCAGGGCTCAAACCAGATCCTTGTGCAGGTCATTGTGCTTCATACTATGTGTGCTTAACCTGGTGAGCTACTGCTCACCCCCTATATGTTATGTTAATCAATACTCTTGCTTACACGAAACAAAAGTAACAGTTTAATTATAAAAAGTATTGATCATTAAATCATCCGAGTTTTGCAGCTTGCATTTCCAGAAGCAGATAGCAAGACAGAACTTGGCATATAGGAAATATAATAGTGTTCATTACCTGTGAAAACAATAGGGCAGCTGTAGAAATGATCAGAGAGGGAAAATGAAGAATGTGAGCATGAAAGAAAAACCTTTCGAACTCACAGTAGACTATAGGATGTGTGCATAGCCTCTGAGAATTTCCTTTTCATGATCCTAAGTGATTGTGACTTTATCCTCCTCTGTGATCAGAAATGCATGTGTCTTCCTACTAAGGTGAAATTTTGGGATAAGGCAGCTATCTGCAGTTGAAACAAAACCTGAAGGAGCTGCCAGCATGCTCAGAAGTTATGGAAAAGTCCTTTCTTGAAAGGTGAGGTAGCTATCATATGACTACTGTACTAAGTCCTCTTATGTCCCCCAAGAAAACAGAATATTCAGATCTCCTTGAAAGTGGAGGACTAGGGCAACTCTGGACCACAGTACCATTGTGTGAACATTGCTTCTACATCTCTGCCTTTTAAATTCTAGTCCCCAAAGGAGAATCTTATTGATTTAAGTCTGATCAGGTGACCAATCATGATCCAGTATTTTTCAATCAAGCTCCAATTGTACAAATATGGCTTTCAGAATGTCATTTACCCATGTACATAGTGGTATTGGCAGGAAGGTGGTCTTAAGGGAATGACCTACATCAAAAATGACAGAAACATGCTGATGAAGATATGGCAAGCAAGAAAGCCTTTACATGGGGGTCAGGTGGTAGCACAGCAGGTTAAGTGCAGGCAACACAAAGCACAAGGACCGTCATATGGATACCAGTTCGAGCCCCCCGGCTCCCCACCTGAAGGGGGGTCACTTCACAGACAGTGAAGTAGGTCTGTAGGTGTCTATCTTTCTCTCCCTCTCTCTGTCTTCCCCTCCTCTCTCCATTTCTCTCTGTCCTATCCAACAATGAAAACATCAATAACAACAATAATAACTACAACAATAAAAAATAACAAGGGCAACAAAAGGGAAAATAAATAAATAAAAAAGAAAGCCTTTACAATATTGGTAGGTGTAAATTGATCCAACCATGACTCAGAAACTTCTCTCCTAATGACCTATCCAAATAACATGATAACACTTCTTATTTGAAGAGATGTATGCATATCTATGTAAATGACAACCATATTTATAATAGCCAAAATATAGAAACAACTCATGTGTCCAACAACAGTTGAGTGACTAAGGAAATTGTGAGACATGTGTGTGTGTGTGTGTGTGTGTGTGTGTGTGTGTGCACATGTGTGTGTTACACTGCTATAAGAAATTAGAGGTTTGAGTGGTGATGCACCTAGTAGAGCAGGCATGGTATAATGTGCAACAATAACATGTTCAAGCCCTCAATACCCACATTCAGGGTGGGAAACTTCACAAGTGGCAAAGCAATGCAGGTCTCCCTTTCTCTCTCCCTTCCCTCTAAATTTTTCTCTAACAAAAAATAAATATGTAAAATAAAAATAAATATAAAAGAAATTACAGAACCTTGTTTGCTACAAAAAATCAGTGAATCTGAGGGAATCACACTGAATGAAGTGACAGAGTGAAAAGAAATACTGGATGACTTTACTCATAGATGAAACCTAAGAAACAAAGCAAGGGGTAACTATAGTAAAATCTCAAGAGATTGTGCCTATTGCAACGGATATGGGGACTCATAATGGGAGTGGGGGGTGCTATCAGGGGACTTATTGGAGGATGTTCTAGAGAAGAATGATGAGTTGACCACAGCTTGGCAAATTGACACCTATCTTGTGGAAATACTGAAATATACCCATGAGATGACAATAATTCTTCAAAGCATCATAATTCTGCAATAAAGTGATATTGAAGATGAAAAACAAATTAGTAGTTCTCAAAGCAGCTTCCCAAGCTATTCCTCGTGGGAGACGTGCTAACTATATGCCTTGACTTGATGCTGAATGTGAGCAACTACTAAAGCAGTATGATGAGTCAGGCGACCCAGATGTGGCCGACCATCTCATTGCCTCCCTGGATGCAGCACGCCAAGCCCGCTGGCAACAACTCACGGAAAGTCTGAACTTCACCCACTCAAGTAGGAAGGCCTGGAAACTTCTTCATATTCTGGGTGCCGGTAGCCAACCCTCTCCCATCTCCCATCCTCCCGTATCTCCAAACTCAGTGGCCAGTCACCTAACTCAAGTTGGACGCGCTAAGATCGACCCACTCTGGAAAAGAGAAATTTCCCATGAGTGGTCATCCCACTTCCGTTTATCTTGTCCATCTCCAAAACTCTCTCCCTTTACACTGTCTGAACTGGAAGACGCTTTGAAGAGGGTTAAACCGGGAACGGCTGCTGGCTATGACAACATCAACCAGGAACTCATTCTTAACTTGGGCCCAGCGGCAAAGAAGTGGCTCACTACATTCCTGTCCCACATCTTGGAATCCGAATCTATGCCCAAAATTTGGCGTCATGCGAAGATAATAGCAGTTTTGAAATCAAAGAAAGACCCAACACTGGCCACCAGCTATAGACCAATTTCCTCTCCGTGTGTTACAAACTCCTTGAGAGGCTGCTTCTGTCACGTATTTCTCCTCTTACAGAGAAATTTCTATCACCCGCCCAAGCTGGTTTCCGCCCAGGAAGATCTACCTGCGAACAAGTCCTGGCCCTCTCAACTTACATTGAAAATGGATTCCAGAAGAACTTAAAGACGGGTGCTGTCTTTGTTGATCTCACAGCAGCCTATGACACGGTCTGGCACCGTGGTCTCCTAGTCAAGATCTCAAGATGCCTGCCTCCATGGGTGGCCAACACTATATCATTTCTTCTCCAAAACAGAAGATTCCAGGTGCATCTGGGTGACAAGTCTAGCAGATGGAGACTTGTCTCAAGTGGCCTCCCCCAGGGCTCTGTTCTGGCTCCTACGCTATTTAATATTTACATCAATGACCTCCCAGAAACTTCTTCAAGGAAGTTCATCTACACTGATGACATCTGCTGTGCAACTCAGGCATCCAAGTTTGACATCCTCGAGGAAACACTCATGAAAGACATGTCTCTGATATCTGATTACTGTAAAAAATGGCGACTAATCCCTAGCACTGCAAAAATGGTATCATCTGTTTTCCATCTACACTATGCCTTGGCCTCGTGTGAGCTTAATGTGCAGCTTGACGATACGAGAATCCGGCATGAAGCCCAGACAGTCTATCTTGGCGTTACTCTTGATCGCACTCTGTCATTTCATGAACATCTCATAAAAACTGCAGCAAAGGTGGGCACGAGGAATAACATCATTGCCAGACTGGCCAGCTCCTCATGGGACGCGAGCGCTTCCACACTATGATCATCATCTCTGGCATTATGCTATTCCACTGCAGAATACTGTGCCCCAGTATGGTTCCGTAGCCCTAATGTCCACTCGGTCGATTCCAAATTATATTCCTCCATGAGGATAATTTCTGGAACCATCCATTCCACCCCAGTTCCATGGCTGCCAGTTCTTAGTAACATTGCCCCGCCAGATATTCGTCGGGATGCGGCGTCATCTAAGTTCATTTCCCATGTCTACGCTTGACCGGACCTGCCAATATACGCGGATATCTTCGCTCACCCTGCCCAACGCCTTGGCTTTCTGCAGCCTCATGTTTACGAAGGCACTGTGATTCTTTTTTTCCCTCTTCTTATTTTACTGAGACCCCTCTGTCATGGGTAAACTTCCTCCTTGTCAAGATGAATCCCAAATCCTCTACTCTTTTATTGCTTAACAGGTTATCTATCTCTGGCACATTTTGCTCTGGGCTGCACCTTGGTTTCTCTTGATCATGGTCGCAGCTTTTAGGAGATATGCAGGGCCCCCTCCCAAAAGGACCGAGGGCAACTCTAATTCAGGAAACAGCCCCAGTTTCAGGGACCTTGAGGTTGTGATCCAAGAGTTAAAGGAGATGGTCATTCTGATTACCCAGCACCATACATGCTTTCTAGAGAAAGTAAAGCCTGCCCCGATTGTGACCAACACTAAGCCCTCTGCATTTCGTCCAGAGGCTCCCATTTTGGCAGACATATCTCTGGCTGCTGCTGCCACTTCTGTGGCTCCACCCCCCGCCGCTATGCTATCAGACACAGAATATCATTGCTGGCTTCGTGACACAGCGTTTCCTCTGGAACAAGTCCACACATTCCGGTAAACATTAGCCCCAATAGACAGAGACCTAAGGTGCGGTACCCATATTCCTCCACAGATCTTAAAAAACTTCACCAAGCAATTAAGGAGGACGGAGTTCATGCTCCATGGACCAGATCCATTTTGCATGGCCTTCTCCAGAACCTTAATACCCCCCAAGACTAGAGGGACACAGCTCATGCTATGCTCCCAGGCCTGCTCTTCCTTCAAGTGGAAGCATCTTTTCAGGGAGGAATGCCTGCAGCAATCCCACAGGAACAGTCAGAACCAGCATAACTGGGAATTTGAGGCCCTTTTTAGGGTGGGATGCTGGGAGACAGGACTTCAGCAAGCAGATGGGAATTACACCCGGTATTTTAATCAGGTATGCACCTCTGTGCGTTACAAGCATGAGAGAGATTAAACCCCCCATGGGAGAGGCCTCAGCTCCCATTCTCTCCCTTCACCAAGAACCTGATGAAGCCCTAGCTAAACTCAACACCAGGGTCCAATCAGGTTGAGAAAGAAAAAATTCTGGCCCAGACGCCCACCAATTTTTATTAAAATCTATTGTCTTGGATGGCCTGACTTCCATCAGGCATGCATTGGTCTTAAAAACAAACACCAGACTCCTGGATTATACTGACACAGGAGATTGGATCACGCTCTTGTCAGGCAGCTATTATGATGCAAGCCTTTGCAGCTGCCCTAGAAAAGAAAAAGGGGCTTGCTTCCAGTGTGGATGGCAAGGGCATTGACATAACCAATGTTCAGAAAAAAAACTGTGACCCTGCTTCCAGTCAAGGAACCAGAGGCCCTGAACACCTTGTTCTAGATGCCAGAAAGGTTTTCATTTGAGGAAAGATTATTGGTCTAAGTTTCATAAAAATGGCATGCCCATGCCAAATATAGATTTAAACAGGGATTTAAACTAGGCGTGGGGCATCCCTCAGCCTCGCCTTCTAGAGGGAGTCAAGCAGGTTGCCCCCTTAGTGCTGAGCCTTTTTTCTGTAAACAAGAGCCCAGCCCAGGACCCAACCCGTCGCTCCACCCACCACACCATGTAACAATAGCAGAGGGTGAGCAGGAGGAGGAGTGCGAGGTGTGTGGGAATTCCCAGCATAAAAATGGCCAGCTGGAGCAAGAAAACGGTGTGGATTCAGAGCCTGAGATTTTGTGGACCACCCCTGTTTTAGAAAGGGGTCACCCTACTATGACAGTAAGGACTGGTAAAATTCCTTTTAAGTGTTTGATTGATAACAGAGCAGACAAGACTATTTTAAGGCAAGCAGAGGTTCCCCAGAGTTGGGAACTCCTTCCAGGACCACATATACATGGTGTGGGAGGCTTGACACAAGATTTCCTCACACGAGATTCACTTGTGTGGGAAGACCCAGAAGGGACAACCAGATGCTTTTGTTCTTTGATAGCTGATATTAGCACCAATTTACTAGGCAGAGACTCTCTGGAAGTTCTTGATGTGGTAATATCCTCAGACACCTTTGCAGGGTGTCTCTCACTCCCTTGAGACTTCTAGATCTGACCAGCACCCCCAATACTAACAGCCACTGTTCATAACGAAACTCCCTGCTTAGATTGGCTTTCTAACAAGCCTGTCTGGGTGGAGCATTGGCCTTTGCCTAGGGAGAAGCTAGAAATTTTAAAAGAGCTCGTCCAAGAGCAGTTGTCCTTGGGACACATTCGCCAATCCAGAAGCCCATGGAATACTCCTGTCTTTGTGATTAAAAAGTGCTCGGGAAAATGGCGCCTCCTCCAAGATCTCTGTGTGGTTAATAAAACCATGCAGGTTTGGAGCTACTCCCGAAGGGGTTTGCCTCTTGCTTTGGCAATTCCCATGGGAATTCCAATCATAGCTATCAATATAAAAGATTTTTTTTCTCTATTCCCTTGCACACACAAGATTGTAAATGTTTTGCCTTCTCTGTTCCTTCTATTAATAACGCCAACCCTGCCGATAGATTTGAGTGGGTGATACAGACCCAGGGCATGGCCAATAGTCCTACTATTTGTCAAGAGGCTGTTAAATCTGCTCCTTTTCCATAATTCATAAGGGCCTTAAGATTTTCCACTATATGGATGATGTCTTAATATTGGGAAAATTAGATACAGATCTCTCTGCCCTACATGATTTTCTTATTCCTGCCTTAAAGAAAAACAGCCATAATGTAGCTCCTGAGAAGGTACAGCTAATTCCTCCAATATCTTTCTTAGGCTCAGAGATTTCTCTAACACAGATTTATCCCTTAAAACCTTCTGTTACTATTCCTTCTAATCTCAGTCTTGCTTCTTTACAAAGTTTTCTTGGAAATTTAAATTGGTTTAGGCAATATTGTTATCTCCCCACTAGCTGCAACCACTGTTTGATCTGTAAACAGTAAAAGGAGACAAACAGCCCTCCTCAAAGTGTACTATAACCGCCAAAGCCTCCTTAGTGCTAGAAAGGGTTAATCAGGCTCTCTAGGACATGCACCTCTTTAGGTTCTCCCCCTCCTCTCCCATAAATCTTTTGATGCTTACCTCCTCCCCTACCATGGTGGGGCCTATATAGCAGAGTCACGGTGTTCTCAAATGGCTTCATATGCCATTAGCTCCAAGACTTCTTACTGAGATTGATTCCTTAGCATCTATGATTTGCCAAGGAAGAAACAGATCAATTCAGGTCTTAGGAAGGGAACAAGATTCAATTATTCTTCCTTTTTCTCTCACAGATACAGAGTGGCTCATAAGCCAC
The DNA here is from genome assembly GCF_950295315.1 of Erinaceus europaeus. Lineage (NCBI taxonomy): Eukaryota > Metazoa > Chordata > Mammalia > Eulipotyphla > Erinaceidae > Erinaceus > Erinaceus europaeus. The sequence goes on along the minus strand of NC_080171.1, from coordinate 42,891,056 downwards.
CATTCTCGTTTTGGCATAAATTTAATGGGTTTTCCAGGACAATTAGATACTCATATTCTTTCTAATAAATTTACAGCCTTTTTACCTCTTTTGCCTCTACTAGTACCTAGACTTTTCTCTCAAGATCCCATTCCCTCTGCTCCCACAATTTTACTGATGGTGGCAAGAAGGAAGCTGCTGCCTTTATATATTATCCAGATAAACAATGTCCCATGTCTCTCTTTACTGAGCTTTCTGATAACTCCCCTCAGTACAAAGAACTCTATGCTGTTCTCCTAGCCTTAAAAGCTGTACCAGAACCCTACAACCTTCTTTCTGACAGTGTGTATACTGTTAACTTACTTCCATGGCTTGCTCATTCTTATATGAGAATTGATGACAACTCACTTTCTCCTCTCTTAATGCAACTTGCCTCTATGCTCTGTTCTCGAACTCAACCACTATATGTTCAACACCTTCATTCCCACAGCACTTTTCCTGGTCCCTTGTCTTAAGGGAATGCTTCAGCCTACCACCTCGCCTCCACAGGAATTCTCCTAGCTTCTGTCTCTAATCCTGCTAATTTTCTTTCCTTGACCCATGTTAATCTTAACATGGGTCAAGGAAAGAACCCATGTTAATCTTAAAGGCCTTCGACCTCGCTTTCCTGATGGCACAGTTGAAATGTATTCTTGCTATATACTCCTCCTGTGCACATCTAATCAAGACATCTGTTGTTAACCCCTGAGGCTTAAAAGCCAACACTCTTTGGCAAATTGATGTCACCCACTTACCCAACTTTGGCAAACAATAATATGTGTTTGTCTCAATTGATACCTTTTCTAAATTTATATGGGCGACAGCTCAGATAGGAGAAAGCTCAAAAAAGCTTATAAGCCATATGCTCTCCTGTTTTGTTGTAATGGGAATTCCTCTTGAACTTAAAATGGACAATGGGAATGCTTTTACCCGCAAACAATTTAAAGACTTTTGTTCCCTCTGGAACATTATTCACACTACAGGCATTCCTTATAATCCACAGGGGCAAGGCATTGTCGAGAGGGCCCATCAAACTCTCAAGGCTCAATTAAATAAACAAAAAGGGGAATTATACCCCCAAATATCCAGCTGGAAAATGCATTAACTACATTAAATCTCTTTAATATTTACAAAAACTCAGACCAACCTCCTATTATTCTTCATTAGCAAACACCATCCACCCTCCCAGCTATTAAGGTTAAATGGAAAGACCAACTCTATATAATTTGGAAAGGACCTGGCCCCCCTATTGACCATGGGGAGGGGTTTTACATGCGTGTTTCTGCAGGATTACTTAAAATCTGTCTGGCTTCCTGCCTGCCATATCCAGCAATACCCGCATGATGGTGCTGCTATCCCTGAGGAAGAAGAAATACTGCAAGAGGACTGGATGCAGGATGCACCCCAGGACCCATAATATGACATGGCGGGATCTGAAAAATCTGGTTCACAGAGCCCTTTCTTCCCGCCCCCTTTCTCTGAATATCTTATGCTATGACTGGCCAGTTGTGTTTTGTGAGTGAGTGTATGAACCATTTTGTATGAACCATTTTGCTCAGAGTACTCTGAAACTTAACTTACTTTATATAAAAATGCTGGACACAGCCATGGTTTCTGGAGATGTCCAGAAACAGTCAAAAAATTGTTTTTTCCTCTTTTGATTTTTTAAAAAATCTTGGTATAAATGTGAAACGCTTAATCTTGAAAACTGTGTGAGTAAAGATGGTTCAAATAAGACAGATAAGTTTCTGGTTTCTCTCCCATGTCACTGAGTAAGCAGCAGCCCAGATTGGCTCCGGTCGATTTCTCTCCAACCCAGAGAGCATGTGCCTGGGAAGAAACACCCTCACGCTAGCCCTTTAAGAACTCCTACCTTCTGTACCTCAAGAAAAAATCCATACTACCAGTGAAGGGAAGTGATAGGACAGGAGCATAAGAAAGCTTTGAATTCCAGCTCCATCAGGACCGGGAGAGAGAAAGGAAAAAGAAGGACATATGGATGAAGTAATAGAGTGGTTTGGAGGGGAAGAGAGGACTGGACCTGGAAAAAAGGGGGCAATATGTACAAATGTAGACAGATAGTTGTAGAGATGATGGTTGGCCATGTCTAAAACTTTAGGGGAACTGTGGTGGCTTGCAGTGGGGATACTGAAGATTCAGAACTCTGGTGGTGAAATGGTGTAGAATTATACCTCTGTTGACATGTAATTTTGTAAATAAATATTAAATCACTAATAAAATTTTTAAAAAATCAGCAAGTTAGGCAATAAACATCAGGATATCATATGTGAGTTAAAATAAAGGGAAAATTATTTAATGATAGAAAATTAATATATAACAGTGATAACTCTAAGCCAGGTAATGGGGTACTTGGTAGAGTGCAAGTGACACCATGTATAATGATCCAGGGCCCTTGGTCCCAACCTGTAGGGTGGGAAACTTCATGAGTGATAAAGCAGTGCTCCAGGTCTCTCTTCCTTTCTCTCTCTCCCTCATGTACATGCATTTTTTACTATTAATTTCTTTGTATCAAAAAATAAAAAGAAGAAAACATGTCTGCTAGGATTTGGTGGATTCGTGGAGTAAGCACTGACCCTAAGCAAAAATGCTATTTGTTATTGTTCTTTATTTCTCTGAAGATTTTAATGATACATTTTAGAAATTTTTCACCTAGCTTATCTTGTAGTCATTTTTTTTCTTTCAAATTGCAAGTTATTTGTTTTTTTTTTCTGTATGTTTTGGACTTTATAATTTATATTGGAGGTTTTCCTTGGGTATCCAAGACTCCTCACATGTATATTAATAATCAAGACTTACCTGAAAGTTAAAAAAAAAGTCCATCTGTTTAAAAAACATATTCAAATACAGAGTAGGCTACATTAGATTTATTATTCACTATATTTGTAATTACTGAAAAGCAAGAGAAGGATTGTTTGTTTCATCAAGGGAACCTTTGAGCATTCGTAGTGACTGGGACATAGTAAGCAGCAGCTAAACAGTTGTACCCATGATCAGTGGGGAAACAATTACAGAAGTCAGATCTTCCACCTTCTGCATGCCACAGTGACCTTGGGTCCATACTCCCAGAGGAATAAAGACTAGGAAAGCTATCAGGGGAGGGGATGGTATACGGAGATCTGGTGATGGGAATTGTGTGGAGTTGTACCCCTCTTATCCTATGGTTTTGTTAATGTCTACTTTTTTAAATAAATAAAAAGTTAAAAAATAAATAAATGAATGGGAGAAAGATGGAATTGGAAATTTGTATCTACTGGAATACATAAAACTAAGTTACCAAATTTTAATTTATGGACTTATATTTGAAGTGATTGAAGGTTTAGGTCAATTTGTATCAATTTAAAATAATTAATAAGAGAAAATATCAATTATTATTTGTTCATATGATAAGAAAAATAACAATAAAGCTTGTTTGACCATTAATGCCACCAGCAGAATTTGTTTACTAATATTTAAAAAGCTTTCATAGTTGAGGTACTATTCAAATAAACATTTAAATTATGCAATATTATAATTATAATGTTTTTAGCATATTTATATGATTATGCTGATCTTATTTTGGTGTAGTGTGTCATTGCTAAAGAGGAGCTCATCCTGTTATCTGTATCTCATCATTCTGCAACCCCTTGTCACACCCTTAGCTCTAAGCAGCCACTAATCTATTTTGTTTCTCAAGAATTTACCATTCTGTTAATTTTATATGAATGTATAAAAGTTTATTTATTTGTATAACTCCTTGACAATACCATTCATCATTCACCTCCAAATCTCCATGTTATATACCAAAATGCATCTTTTATACCTGTTAACATTTTAGAAGTAAAATAAATAGTTTGGAAAAAATGAGTGAATGATTTGCTCCTATTAGTAATTAGATAATACTCTTCTTTGGGAACTTACAACACATATTTTTGTCATTTTCACTGCATAAATAATTGTCTCAAACTATTATTCAATCATGAAATGAATTTTTTTTTTTTTTTGTCAAAAAAGCTAAGCATGGACAGGGAAACAGAGCACCTGGTTTTTATGTTTGAGACTCAGAGGTGGCAGGTTTAATCCCAGACACCACAGTAAGTCAGAGTTAAGCAGTTGTCTGACTTCTCTCTCTCTTTGTCTCCCTCTCTCTCTCTAAAACAAACAAACAAACAAACAAATAAATCATGAAAAACAACCAAGCAATCCCAGAGGAAATAAATTAAAAAATTGCATGTGCCAGACTTGGCTCTGCAAACAAGACCACTAAGAAATAAAAATGTGGCACATGCTGACATCAGGGGAGATGTCTACACCTCCGGGAGGCATGCCTATGGTGTAGCAGCTACCGGATCAGACTCTTCCCCAAAACAACAAATATGCACAATTATTGAATTTAACAATTCACTAACTACAGCTGAGACATCTGCAAAAGCATCAGGTGGGTGATCACCAGCACATGACTGGGATGAGAGGGGGCATGGGACTGAAGGCAAACAGAAACAGTTACCATTTTCCCTCTATACACAGCAAACCATCAAGGCAACATACAGTGCTGGCAGTCAGACAAGAGAATTTATGACCTTTTAATCCATGACATCAGGGTACATTAGCACTGAATTTCAGGCAAGGACACACTATAAAAAGCAGAGGGCATTTGTGCCCAAAAGAAGTCTGATCTGTTGCCAAAACATAAAGGTAATTTGTAGCAGCTGGTAGCAGCTGCTTCTATGAACATGGCCACAGTTCTGACCCCCGAGGCTTTGCTTCAGACTGAAATCACACAGAGAAACCATACACATGCACCATATGGAGCACAAAACAGCTCAAAGAAACAACAACAACAACAATAAAAATCTAACCCTAACTCACACCTCTGCACGATACAAAACATAAATAAAGTGAAGCCCAGAGACCACGACACTAATGCTGCAGAAATCACCACAAATCAGAGCTGAGAAGTGCTCTTCCAAAAAAAAAGGAAATGAAACATAAGAAAATAGAGGGACTGCAGGGTTGGGCGGTAGCACAGCAGGTTAAGTTAAGCACACATGACTTAAAGAGCAAGGACTGGTATAAGGATTCCAGTTCGAGCCCCTGGCTGCTTACCTGCAGGGCGGTCACTTCATGGGCAGTGAAGCAGGTCTGCAGGTGTCTGTCTTTCTCCCCCCATTTCTGTCTCCCCTCCTCTCTCTCTTTCTCTCTGTCCTATCCAACAACGACAAAAACAACAATAATAACAACAACAAAATGATAAACCACAAGGGCAAGAAAAGGGAAAAATGGCCTCCAGGAATAGTCAATTTGTAGTGCAGGCACAAAGACCCAGCAATAACCCTGGAGGCAAAAAAAAAAAAAAAAATAGAGGGACTATCAGAGAAAGGCTACAGAAATCTCATTATGAAGACTCTTTAAGAATCCAAGTATGGAGAAGTATATTCAAGAGTTGAAAGAATATTCCATTAAGGAATTAGGAAACACAAAAGAAAAGCTTTGAAAAAAGTTCTCTAAGCAGTTAGAAAATATGAATGAAGAATGTCAATCAGAGTTCACCAAGTAATTAAGAAGCATGAAAGAAAAATTGCAAATAGAATTACAGGGAGTGAGAAACACTGAGTGCAGTTCAAGCTCAGGTAGAAGGTTTAGGAAGTAGACTCATTCAAGTAGAAGACAAAATATTTAACATAGAAGATACAATTAGCCTACTTTTTACATTTAAAGATGAGGGATTGGAAAGGTTTAGAAAGAATTAACCAACTGTGAAATTTCAGACTCCATCAAGGGGTCAAATGTAAGAGTGATAGGAATTCCTGTGGAAAAGGTCAAGGTGAAAGGAACAGAGACCATATTCAGGGAAATTGTGGTGGAGTATTTTCCTTATTTAGGTAATTCTGAGAACATAGTCATTCAAGAGGTAAAGAATATACCTAGGTAAATGAATGCAAAATGACCAGCACCAAGGCACATCATTGTAAGGTCGCAGTAAACCACTTTACTAAATTGTGTAAAGAAAGAAAAAGGAAAGTGTGGTGTAAGAGGTGAATTATCTAATTTGAGGAAAAAGTTCACCTACCATTTTGCAAATAATATAAAAGTATAAGAAAAATATGAATTTCATAATGACATATATGATACTTTTCATGACTGATAATAAATTGCAAATTATTAAACTAATGCCCCTTGACCGCACATTCATTATTTTCTGCTTTTGTTAATATTAAGGCTTAACTTTTGAAGACTAAATTTCACCTTTGACAGCTGTTATAGTTTATCAGTAGAAAATTATTGGTCACTATCAGGCAGATCATCAAATAGGAAAAGAAAGAAGACACTCCTTCCTGTTTGATTTCTGATCCTTACTATAGAAATTGTTGGTTACAATAGTGTTTCTATACTTACAGAATAGCTTATATGCTGTTCCAAGTTATCGATACTAGTGGATAAAGAGTGTAGCACTCTTCTTGCAAGCTCAGAATCTCTACTATCAGATAATCAATATCATGTCTAGGAGATTTGAGTCCTGCAATTACTGCCTCCATGATTCCTTGTAGATGTACTTTAAAAAATATTAATTAGAGACAGCTGAAAATCAAGAGTGAAGGGGTAGGTAGAGAGGGAGAGAGACACCTGCAGTACTGTTTCACCACTTGCAAGGCTTTCCCCCTGCAGGTGGAGACCAGGGGCTTGAACCTGTGTCCCTGTGCATTATAATATGTATGCTCAACCAGGTGCACCATCACCCAGCCTCTATAGTTCTATTTTTAAAGTCTCAGTTCTTCAATGATCTATTAACATCTTTTATATTAAATTCCCTCTGTTGGTATGGTTTCTATTTCCTGTCTAGATCCTTCTGGATAAGTGAGTGGAATGCCTCATTAAAAAAAAGTTAAACCAACTATTTTCACTTATTTTAATCTTAAGAAAAGGTGGCCAAATACCCAAAGATAAAAGTAACTTCAGGAGAGAAATTCTTGGGGAAAGTATGTAAGGAACAGAAGGAAGCCCCAGGTTTCTTTGTTTCCTGACCGTGAGGAATGAAAAAATAAGGTATCACTGACTTCTGCTTTTGCTCCCTGGATCTCTAAAACAACAATTGAAATCTTGATTTTCATGATCTTACTACCAAAAATAAATTAGTAGTTGATATCAAGTATAGGAAAAAAAAGATATTAGCACTAACATGAAAAAATTTCCTTTTTTTAGAGCTACTGCTCTCATATTCCAACTATTTAAGAATGAAACTGCAACAAGCAGGAGCATTTGCTTTATATTCATTGCACTTAACTAAGTGCAATGAATACCTATGGAAATTGACTTATTTTAGTCTTTTTTTCTGTACATAATATTAAGCATGTGGCTTTCAGTTCTGCACCATATTTTAAGCAAAACACATATATGGAACATCAGAACTATTCCGTTCCTAAGAACTGATCAGAATCATGTGATTCCACTCCATATAGGGGAAGGGTTGTGTGATTGTAAGGAGAAATGGCAATTGGAGAGGCTATCAATTCAGACTTTCCTGAAAACCCTGAGGTATTGAGCTAGTGACTGCTGTAGTATACAGCAAACCATTTTCCCAGATAAGAGGTTACAAGGCCATTTCACATATTTCAGAGGTTTAATGGATGGCATAGTTAAAAGTGACTGAGAATAATTCCTGTTTTGTAGTAGATTTTTCAATTTGAAAGAATATTATTTTTCATCATATCATTAGTTTGTTTCACTTGTAAAGGTATATTCTTCCTGTATTTGTGTTCTCATGTTGTGACAATTGTCAGGTAAAATTTAGAATACAATTTGGTAAAGTAAGATGGAACTTCTAGCACATAAGTGAAATAAAGTTGAAGAGAAAGAGATCAAAGCAACTCTTAATAAATAAGTTAGGCATATTTCGATGTATGTGATTGAGCACAAATAAATATATAAATAAAAAGTATTTTTGAGAATTTGAAATATCAAGTATCAAATAGAAAATGTAAATGTTGAGACACTATGCATAGCTATTAGGTTTTTTGTTTGTTTTTGTTTTGATCGTCACAGGTTCTTCACCACTCTGAGTGGACATTTTTCTGAGATTGAGATAGAAAGATAAAGAGAAAGTCACCAAAATTTCCCCAGTATGGGGGAGCTTGGCTGGAACCTGGGTCATGCACATGATAAAGCAGCATGAAAAAGTCACTGAACTATCCAGACAAGCTATCTTGCCACCTTATTTAGTTTGTTTTTAAGGAATTCTTGAGTGAGCATTTAGGCTGTCCTAGAAGACGATCAGTTTTAGTCTCTAATAAATATACAAGTATGGAGTACTGGACCTGACCTTTGTTTTGATGTCAGTGGTATATTTATGCTGTGGAGAAACTTCCATCTTAAAGTGCAAACAGAACTGTCTTTCAACACTGTGACCCTCCTGGGTGAGATATTTATCAACCCACTAGATTCTTGGAGGATGTCAAATTTGCTTCAACATGAACAGTAATAGCAAATGAAGAAAATAAATTCTCTTGATAGACATTTTATTGAGTTTAGTAAGTAGATTTATGATGACCATGTCGTTTCATCTTCTGTTCTATGATACTCTGCATGTTTCTGTTCCCCCATCTCCGAATTCACTTGCTAGAGTCCTAACATTTGATACAATAGTTTGTTATTTATTTATTTTTATTGGGAAGGGTAGATGGCTTACATCAGTCTTTAGTACTTACATCAGTACTTAGGTACAACAGCTCATCTCCCCTTGACTGGGGGTTAGGAGACACAACAGGATGACACACAATGCCTCTTCACCCTGTCCCTTTCCTTCCTTCTCCATAGTCTTTTGTCTTGATGTAAACTAGATACAATGGTAAGGCCTTGGGGAACAGGAATGCAACAAAATAAAATACCTCAGATTGACTCTCACAAAGGAGGTGAAGGGCATTTACAAGGAAAATTCTAAGGCATTGTTAAAAGAGCCAGAGTCTTAACAATGCATGATATTACTGCTCCAGGATGCTTCTTTATTCAGAGACAGAGATGCTTAGATAGAAAGAAAGAGAGGGACAGAGACCACACACAAGCTTCTTCCTCTGCCAAATAATCTCCAACATGGTGCTGGGCCTCAAATCTGGATCCGTGGCTTGGCATTGAATTCTCCTGAGTACACATGTTATAATGTGCAAGGAGCCAGGTTCAAGTCTCCAGTCCCCACCTGTAGGGGGAAGCTTCACAAGTGGTGAAGCAGGGCTGCAGGTGTCTCTCTGTTTCTCTCCCTCTCTGTCTCCCCATACCTCTTGACTTCTGGCTGTCTCTATCCAATAAGTAAAGATAATATAGTAATAAAAAAAAAAGAAATTCAAACCATGATGTAGACTGAGAGAGTTACTGGTTGCTGTAATAGGGGAAAGCACAACATGAAGTGAGAGCCCAAGAATGGGATATGTGGATGTTTCAGTGGAGTAAGATAAAAAGAATTAATAACATAAGAACATAAGAGATCCTAAAAAAAAAAAAAAAAGATGTCTGAACTGAAGGTTAGAAGATGAGAGTTGAGACCAAAAGAATAAATAGCAGCTTGTAGAGTTTAGAAATTACTCTCAATTTTGCCCTGTCAAAATTTTCTAGTTCTATACTTCGTAGTAACTGACTTAATAAACAACTTCTTTTTTTATTTGTTGGGGGATTAATGTTTTATAATCAACAGTAAATACAAACGCCTGTACATGCATAACATTTCATAGTTTTCTACTTAACAATGCAAGCTCCACTAGGTCCTCTGCCATCATGTTCCAGGACCTGAACCCTCCCCCACCCTACCAATCTAAGAGTCGTTTACTTTAGTGCAATATACCAATTTCATTCCATGTTCTGCTTAGTGTCTTCTCTTCTGATCTTGTTTTTCAGCTTCTTCCTGTGATTAAGATCATCTCATATTCATCCTTTTATTTCTGACTTATTTTACTTAACATGATTTCTTCAAGCTCCATCCAAGATGGGCTAAAAATGGTGAAACCACCATTTTTAATACCTGAGTAGTACTCCATTGAATACACAACTTCTTTATATTCTTTTCTTCCTACATGTCCATATTTTGACCTGAAATAAGAGTTCTTTTTTTGCCCAGTAAAGGGCCATGCCCACACATCACTACCTTCTCAGACAAAGCCTTTGGAAAAATGGCAAAATACTAATGAGTGAAGTTTGTTGTAGTAGTTCACAAAAAAATATTTTACAGGTGTTTCTTGAGACTGGTTACATCACAAATAGACATATATCCTTAGACTCAGTGATTTTCCTTTTATGAATATATCCTCGGTGACTCGGAGAAAATGCATGGCCTGAGCTCTGCAAGGAGGCTGCTTCAAAGTGGGAAGTTTGGGTGAGGGTAGGAATTCTGGGTCAGTATTGCCATAGGGGTGCACTGGGTGGTCAGACAAGAACTAAAGAAGAGTCCTATAAGAGGCCAAAAAGGGAGAAGAATCAGGGAGATTGGCTGGGAGTTTTCTGTTTTGCTAGTTCCCAACCCCCACACCAGCTACTCCTGGTGGGACTTCTGTGGAAAGAATTTCTTTAGCAAGATTCTTGTATCAGCAGTGGTGCCTTTCAAATGCGTGTCATTCAAAAGACATTGAAGGTAGTAGGAACTCTTATCTGTGTGACAGAATACCTGACCAATCAAGGCCTTGGTCTTGCTTTGGTACCTGTGTTTTCTGCTAATGCCTGAGTTTGCCTGATAGCTACCTCTTAGAATTATTTATTTTTAGCCTGGTTTAGGAAAGAGATGAAGCTGTGTGGAGCCAGTCAGTACTGGTTCAAAATGCAGACTGTTAGGGAATTTTATTTAATTTTATTCTATTATCATTATTACTTGTACTTGTCTCTTTTCCCCCCTATCCAACTTGAGCAAAAGTAACCATTGCTGCTTCTTCCATTGATAGGTGATTTGGTGTGCTACACATTCTGGGAGGGATTTCTCTCTCTCTCTCTCTCTCTCTCTCTTTTCTACTTCTCTTTTTCTTTCTTTAAAGCTGATCTGAAAAAATCTTTCCTTTAACTGGTTTTTTCTTTCTTTTTTATTCACTGGCACTCATTTGTGAATTATCTTGTAGAAGAAGTCTGACTGAGAGTAGATTATTTCTTCTCTCTCTCTCTCCCCCTGTGTCTCTTTCCTCTTTCCTTCTCTCTTTTCACACTATCTCTAGAATTTATAGTTGACAGCTTATTTTCATACTTGTTTATTCTTACTTTTCCTTGCTTCTTTTCTTTCCTTTCTTTCTTTCCTTTTTTTCCTTTCCTTTTTCTTTCCCTTTGTATTGTTGGTTTTTGTTTTTAGAGTGGAGGCGCTGCTTGACTATCTGGTTTTGGTTGAACTGTATTAATCTTTGCTTTGGCTGCTATTGTACTTTCTGAGGTTTGTGATTTCATCTGAGAAAAGACTCCACTGTGGCCTATACTCACACAACACAACTGAAGAGCAACAGGACAGAAAAATACAAACTACACCAACTAAAAAAAAAAATGATCAAATTGAGAGCAAATAAAACTACTAGCACAATGAATGAGGACAAGACCCCAGAAGAAACTCAAAATAAGTCAAAAGCAAGTATAGATAAGAGAACTATCCAAACAGTAATGGAACTATTAGTTACAGAAATGATGACAACTATTGAGAAAAGGGCTATTAGAATTAGGAAAACAATAGATGAGATACTCAAGGAAAATACCAGCTACCTTGAGGTAATTAGAGAACTGAACGCTGACATAGCTGAGCTAAAAGGAAAACTAGCAGAATAAACTAATTCTGTAACTGAATTGAAGAAGGAAGCTGAGGGAAGGGAAATCAGATTAACAGAAGCAGAAAACAGAATTAGTCAGACAGAGGATGAGCTAGAGAAAACTAAGAAGGAAGTAAAAGAGCTAAAAAAGAGATTGAGAGACACTGTAAACAACTACAGGGACATATGGGATGATCTCAAAAGAAGTAACATTTGCATAATTGGCCTGCCAGTGGAAGAGAGGTAGGGCAAGTAAACATCCTAGAGGAAATAATAGAAGAAAACTGCCCATCCATAAATAAGAGAAAGGACTTGAAGATGAATGTATCCCATATAAATTGCATGCAATCACAAATACCACCACTGTATGTATAGTATTTTTCTACTGAAAACTTCTAATATTGACATCTCTCCATATTCCTCATCTTATATTTCATTAATGCCATCTTTTTCAGAAGAATTCTTTGGATTTTAATGTGACGCAATATAAAGGTTGAGAGTATTGTAAGAAGAAACATGTAGAAAGCCTCAAACTCTTACTAGAGCAGAGAAAGTACTTTAGAGGGAGAATTAATTATGAAAAACATTTTTATAATAAAAACAATTATGTCTATCTACTTATGCATCAATAGATTTATAGCTGAGTCAACTCATATACACATACTTTTAATTATGTATATTCATAAAATGCATATACATATACCTTCCACACTATTAACCTTCATTTTAAGGGATGAATTGGATTGAGGTAGGGGAGCGACTGTCACATTTTATATTGTACTCATTTTGAAATAAGTATACACTAATAATAGTTTAATAGAATCAATAAGGAATTTTTACAGAAAGGCACAGATTCACAGTACAAAAAAAAAAAAAAAAAAAAACCTCTATGGCATTAATTCTGCCTCTACAAAAAAAAAAAATCATAGATGCCTAGAGCTGAAAGGAGCCCAAGAGACAACCCAGCCCAGACAGAACTGTGTCTAGCCCATCCAGCAGATGGTTACATATTCTTTCCTTTATGTTCCCCAGGAATGGAGAGAGTCCCATGACAGTCTATTCTTGGGTTCAATTATCCTTCCTCACTTGAAATTTTCACTTCTGAAGAAGTCAATTCCCAAAGCTAAGAGACATTGTTAGTAAAGGATTATTTTTAGTTATTATTCAGAAGTATATGGGTTGAAAGATGAAGGGTAAAAAAAAAAAATCAAATACCTGATACCTGTGCCAAACAGAAATTATTTGTTCAAGTATTTCTACTTGCCCCAGTATAACAAAGGATCTGATACTTTAGCAAGTCCCATGGGAAAGCGTATAAGTAAACTGGAAAGGCTTCTAACTGTGAATGAAATACGGAAGTCTACAGAGCCTTTGTTTGGCTTTATCACGTTTTGGATGCCTGGACATTCCAGTATAAACCTTCACACATTGTAACTAAAGACAACCACTAGTTTTAATCTGTCTAATTGCATAGGTTAGGTTTTTTGTTTTTTGTTTTTTTTTAAAGAATCTCATAATCGCCGCAGGAGCCTATGTAATCTCTGCTTCCCTGTAGGTCTGAGCTAGCATTCCGTGGTCATGGCTAGGAATGTTCTAGGCTGCACTAATTTCAAGACCCATCTTCGTAGAGTGGTAGAGTATGTTGGCCCAACCTTCCTTCAGAGAATGAAGCTGTCTCTACTATTGTCGATCCTTATAGGGGAAAGTTCCTATAGGGGCCCACCTAGGGGTACACTATGTTGTTCCTGATGGAGATGTCCAGTGACAGTGGAGAGAGGGATCTGTTAGAGGTCTGGGACCATTATGTCTATATGGAAATCTCAGGACTTCTTGACTAGGGCTTTAAATGATAGGGTGGCCTGGTAGTAACCAAAAGAGCCATCTTAAGAGTATGCCAGTCTCTTGCCCTTATCCAGCTTTTGTAGTCCTTATGCTGTCTGACAAGGTTAGCCTTGGAGTGATTGAGGGAAGTGAAACAGAAGTAGGTGAGGAGGATATTAGATCTAAGTAGAAACTATTTGATTCAGTACTTTATGGAATCTTTTTTAGGTCTTTCTATTTGCTTGAGTCACTATAAACTATTGTGCACTTTTGCTTTAAGATATATATTTTCTCCTAACTTATGGATACATGTGCACATGTACTTTATCTCATGGGCCGTGGTCTATATGTAGGTTTTGGGACTCTGTTAGGAAGTATACCACCTGAAATGGAATTAAGGAGTCCTATAAACTAGGAAAGGTTTCACCAGAGTATAGAAGCTGAAGGGTTGACTTTCCATGACTGATGTCTCTAGACACAGGCTGAAATGAAACATACTGAGGCAGGACTGGTTGCATTGATTAGGTTGAGATCTGCAGATGCAGTATCAATTGGTATGAATTGAGAAAAGCATGCCAGAAAGCAAAACCCACCCCAGAGATTCCAGGACTTGGAGAAATATGAGTTTTATAGAGAATGGGGATGGTTCCTGTTCTCTTAGGGTTTAAGGAGGCAATAGATAGCTATTCTTTTTTAATTTTTTTATATTTATTTATTTCCCCTTTCATTGTCCTTATTGTTTTTTAATTGTTACTGTAGTTATTATTGTTGTTATTGATGCTGTCATTGTTAGATAGGACAGAGAGAAATGGAGAGAGGGGAAAACAGAGGGAAGAGAAAGACAGACATCTGCAGACCTGCTTCACCACTTGTGAAGCGACTCTTCTGCAGGTGGGGAGCTGGGGGCTCGAAGTGGGATCTTTATGCTGGTCCTTGCGCTTTGCACCACATGCACTTAACCCACTGCAAGATAGTTATTCTTACAACCAAATTATTTGGAAATTTGGTTTACTTTAAAAGTTCCATTTTTAGGATTTGTTGTATTATACAAGACCTAACCATAATTTATGTCCTTTAATGCTTTCAACCTAAGCTCATATCTGAAGTTCTTCCCATCCTATTCATTCTCCAAAAATGAATCCCAATGATGCAGTGAGGCTTAAAGACAGAGTAAGAATGCTTTTGTTCAGTACAGCCTAGAATGTTCCTAGCCATGACAACAGAATCCAACCTCAGACCTACAGAGAAGTAAAGGTTATACAGGTTCCTGCAATGAATATGGGCCCCAGATCAAGTCAATGAAGTTTAAAGTTAACATTATTTATATACTTTTTCCGTATTTGAGAGCTCCTCTCTGCCCTTTCTAGTCCTATATCCAATTCTGACACCATACCTTTGGTCCACCTGTATGTTAACTGTTGGGCTCAGGCAAAAATTAGTAAAGTCATGGACCCCTTGGAATGTAACTAAAATAGGCCTACTAGATTTTTCCAAAGTGGAGACCCCAAATCATCTGCAATATTCTTGCCTTTAGGTTCCTGATTATTTAACAATTTGTTCTAGTTTATATCTTAATGCTTCTTCAGCCATCAAGTTCAGATACTACCATGACACCAATCAGACTTCCCTGGGCAGATGCAGTCACCCATGTGTCCTGGAGCCCCACCTCACCTGAGTCCTGCCCCACAAGGGAAAGAGAGAGGCAGGCTAGGTGTATGGATTGACCTGCCAATGCCCGTGCTCAGCGGAGAAGCAATTACAGAAGCCAGACCTCCTACCTTCTGTACTGTATAATGATTCTGGGTCCATGCTCCCAGAGGGTTAAAGAATGGGAAAGCTTTAAAGGTAGGGGATGGGATATAGAGTTTTGGTGTTGGGAATTTTGTGGAATTGTACCCCTCTTTTCCTATAGTCTTGTCCATATTTCATATATATACCAGAAACCTACTTTTTGGGAATTCAACTGGAAAACTGATCAAATCCCCTTAATGCACTCCTGAAGAATTCCAGGGTTTGTTTCTACTTTGTTCTCTATCCAAAAAGTATTCCTGCTCAGATGTTAAGTATGTCAAGAAAGCATTACCTAATGAGAATGCTGCCTTAGTCAAGGAGGAAATGACGGTTTAAAGATGAAACTAAATCTCTAAATATTGGGTACATTTTAAAGTTTATACCTGCTCTATATTTTTTAATTATTCTTTTAAAAAACAGTTGTGCTAGAGAGGAGCTATTATTGTACTACTTATTCATTTTACAACAAAAGATAGTTTCTAAAGTTGCGAATCACATTAGTATAAAGAATAGATAACTTGCTAGTATTATAAAACACTGAGAAGCATTTTATGAAGGTTGCTATTGTCATACTTGGCTACTAGCTCTCACAACCCTTGTGACCTAACATATAAGAAACAGTTTTACTTTCATTCCAATATTTATCCATTTATAATGATGGATCAATATTATTCAACAGACTTTTCACTGAATGGAGATATTGCTTTATATTCTGAGGACAGAAATAAAGACACAGGCCTTATGGTTTAGTACAGAAATCATAACTGACATTTGAAGTTAGAGGACTCAGATGTTTCAGTTTCTTATTTTACATATCCAGATACCATTCAGACCAAGAGGTGGGCAGTGAGGTCAAACGATAAGACACTTAAAATCTTTCAAGTGTTGCTTGAGAAGCACTATCAAGATCCCCTCTACCACTTTTTATTTCATGTACAACTACTCTATTCATGTACTTGCTTTGGCGTCACATACACTGAAATTGGAATGATACAGAGACAATTAGCATGACCCCTGTGTAAGGATGACACTGAAATTTGTAAAACTATTCTTTGCAGATGGAATAGTCTTTTATGTTTCTTTATTATCTTTATTTATTTATTGGATAGAGACAGCCAGAAATTGAGAGAGAAGGGGACGATAAGGAAAGAGACAGAGAGACACCTGCAGCACTGCTTCACCGCTGTCAAGGCTTTCCCTCTGAAAATCAGAACCAAGGACTCAAACCTGGGTCCTTGTGCACTGTAACATGCTCCATCAAGCAGATGCACCACCACTTTTCCCCTTGTTATTTCTTTTAATTATTATTTTTGATAGGACAGAGAGAAATTGAGAGGAAAGAGAGAGAAAGATATACATCTGCAGCCCTGCTTCACTGCTTGTGAAGCTCCCTGCCTCCCTACCCCAATTCTGCAAGTAGAGAAGAGGGACTTGAACCCAAGTCCTTGTATATGGTAATGTATGTGCTCAACCAACGGTGCCACCACCTGGCCTCCACAGATGGAAAAATCTTTCTCCTCATTCCCTTGTCAAGGTTAGGGAATCAGAATGTTTGGAAACAGCTTTCACAGTTGGGGTAGGTAGGTGCAACTGACATTTATAGCATAAAGACTATGGATGATCCTAACCATCTTACAGTACACTGGACAATCACCCACACCAAAGAATTATCCCTTTCAAAATGCTAATAATGTTCAG
The DNA here is from genome assembly GCF_950295315.1 of Erinaceus europaeus. NCBI lineage: Eukaryota > Metazoa > Chordata > Mammalia > Eulipotyphla > Erinaceidae > Erinaceus > Erinaceus europaeus. The sequence goes on along the minus strand of NC_080171.1, from coordinate 42,873,981 downwards.
GTTGAACTCCCCTTTATTACTTTTCTACCTTTCTAGTCTTTACAAAACTCATGACCATTCCATTGGATGCTTCCTGTCCACTGGAAGACTCATACCCCAAATCTTCACGTTGTACCTGTTCTCAGTCTAAATATCATTCATCACAGGGCTTCATCCCTGATATACTCCAGATTTCACACTTTAATTCTCATTTCAGCCACTCTACCATATCATCTATATTTCATTTTCTTCATGTAATATACCATTCATTCTCGTTTGCTTCTACATCTCCTGTTACAAGAACAATGTTGCCATCTAACCTAATAGGCTTTCAATAAATACCTATACTAAGCGTGACTCTCTCTCTATATATATACATATATATGTATATATATTCACATTAATTCATATTCACACACAGTATTTGGTAAGCCTTTATCTGGGAGTAATACCTTTTTCCAATATTTATTGTGCACTTGCTGTGGGATAAACACTCCAACAGCTTTGCATGGATTAGCTCATTTAATCCTCGCAACAACTCAATCAGGTAGGCATGTTAACAATTTCTATTTTCATCATGAGAAAACTAAGGATAAAGTAACTTACTAAGGTCAAATAGTCAGTACATAAATATGTAGCTCCTACCCAGGTAATGTCTGTGCTCTGAACCAGGAAGTCTATGTAAGCTCCTTTATTTGTGAAATGTGAGCTAAAAATTCATAGATGAATTTTCATGTTGGTTACAGAAGCCTTAATCATATGATTATTTTTGTTCAATGCAAATCCATCCAAGAGAAATATATCGCTTATGTAAGGTCCCAGTGTTATCTATGTTTCATCTACTCTGTATGTGAAAATAATATACCCTAAGCATTTTCTGGCATTTAATAATCCATTATGGTAAGTGTTGTCAGAGTCTTATTATATATATATATATATATATATATATATATATATATATATATATATATATATATAATGACCAAACAGAAAAGTCTTGCTCCTCCATTATTTTTTAAATGATATGAGCATACAGAAGACACACGTATTATGTATGGGTTGATAAAAACAGCTGATATATAATATAGCAATCTGGCTAGGGGGATAGCTCAATTGGTAGTGCATCTGGCCTGCATTCCTGAGGCAGCTGGTTTGATCTCTGGTGCCTTATATTCTGGTTTCTCTCTTTGTCTGTCATAGGAAACTCTCTCTCCCTCTCTCTCTCTCTCTCTTGCTCCTGCTCCCCCCCGTATCTCCATCAGATGTAATAAATATAATAGAGTAATTTGAAGTGCTAAAAGAGCAGAAGTTGTACTAGAGAATGCTGCCCATGTCACCAGTCCCTTATACTTTTTAAATTAAGAAACTTCTCTCTCTTAACCTCTTAAAAATACAGTTCACAATTATATTGAATAAACCCACAGGCTGTTATTTGGAAACATAAAACAGGCACATGAACAAATTCTCAACAGGGTGACAATTTTCTTTTTCTTTTAACCTCTTGCAAATGCCAACTTGCCATTCCTCAAATTACTCTTTGGAGAAAATAAAGGCAATACAGTTAAAACAGCTGTCTCTGAATTCCTAAGTGTGCTGTCAGGAGCAAAGCATAAACTTTGTTGTTTTCTTTTATTGTTAAGGAATAAAACTACTTTGAGGTTCTTTGCCTTCACCCATAAAATACAGATGTTCAGAAAAGAAACTATTTTCCTGACCACAAGGAACATTCTTTCCCCCCAATCCCTCAAAAATAAAATAAAATAAAGAATCCTATACAAGGACTGCTGACAATTATCAAGTATTTGAGACGTGTAATAGTGTCCCCTTTGATACGGCACACATTTCAAGATTCTGCATTAGTCTTGTCTAATGGAAACCCTACATCTATTTACTGTACAGAACTTTGCATGCTGTGTTTTCAGATGCATTCATATCTATACTAAAGTTTGATTTGGTAAGATATTAACTGTAATAACTATTAACCAAATTGAACAACTAAACAAAACACCACAATAAGCACTATGTTATTGCAGCCTTCCTCAAAATATCACATTGTACTGCACTATTGTGATGTGTGCTTCCTCCTATTATGTGATGACGCAATACCTCCATGATCAGATGAAATGAGGTGTCTGATACAGGCATTATATGACCTATGAGAATATTAGCTTACTATGTACAATTATATTGTGAATTTATATATCACAAGTTGAACAAAGGGGGACTTCACAAGACATTATCAGGCCTACTAAGATGGTGGAACAAGTAAAGTTTAGGAATTGTTTATTTCTGGAATTCATTATTTAACATTTTTAGACTGAAGCTGCAGGAAGCTAAATAGTGGGTGGATGGGTAATTGAGAAATGTATTACCAAACTTTTTTCTTCTCTCTCATTTCAAATATGAGAAATAAATGATTCACTTTGAATCTCACACATATACTTTGTTAATATTGCATATTTTTTATCAAAGACCAGTTAACCTTTCTTCCTTTTCAAGAAACAAGTTATACTATTAGCTTTTTCTTCTTAAAATTTCTTTCTGGCAAAATATTCTTTAACATAGTTTTATTGGCATCTTCCCCTTCCCCATCCTACTCAGTATCAAACACCTATTAATATCAGAGAGGTAATTCTTTTGTCAAAGTAAATTATCTTAATACTCAATGCAGATTTCTGTCTTAAGTATATACAAAAGTATATATTTCTGTCATCCAAGCTTATAGCATAAGCTTATAGTAGTGAAATTTACTGTAGTATTTTAGATGTTTACAGATGACTTTTATATACGATGTCTCATTTGAAAGTCAAAATACCTTGTCTCATTTTAGACAAAAGAAAATTGACACTCTCAGAGGAGAATGTCAAAAAGCTACCATGCAGTAAAATCAGAACTTAACTAGAGTTATGCTGGCTTTTTCTTCCCCCTTTAGGGAAAAAAAAGAAACTTCCTTCCGTCCTTTCTTTCTTTTTCCTTTTATTGGTAAAACAATGATTTACAGGACAGTTGTGGACCCCAAGATAGGAGTCTACACTGTCAGTTGATTTAATGGGCAATATAATGCTGCCATTTTCTCATTTCCTGAGGTTCTCTTTTGACAATTCACCAAATATTATTTTATATTATCTTATTTCATATAGAAATTATTTCAGACACTTTGAAGATAATGAGTGAGGAATTCCTAAAATTCAGAATTCTCAATATGTGCATTTGGGAGCAGCTCACAATACAGTAGAGTTATAAAGTGAGTTGTATTAGTAAACTATTTTCTACTATTAAATAACCACACATTTTAGCAGAATACATGAGTCTTGGGATCTCATTCCCTTACTCACCTCAGAAATGAAAACGGAGAATTTTCTGTTCATGAAATGTGAGATGTGAGAGTGAACTAGGATCCCCTCTGAACCAATTTCTTGGACCTGATGCCAGTCAATGAAGACCTGTAAAAAATTGTTGAATTTTATTATGCTTTGAAGAGATGGAAGCCTGAAGAAAATGAACTTAACCAAAGTCACACAAAGAGAAGACTAAAGGTTTTTTTGTTATTTATTTTTTATTTTTTTAATTTATTTTTTATTTAAGAAAGGATAAATTAACAAAACCATAGGGTAGGAGGGGTACAACTCCACACAATTCCCACCACCCAATCTCCATATCCCCTCCCCTCCCCTCCCCTGATAGCTTTCCCATTCTCTATCCCTCTGGAATACTATACAGCTATCAAGAACAATGAACCCACCCACCTTCTCTGAACCATCTTGGACAGAGCTAGAAGGAATTATGTTAAGTGAGCTAAGTCAGAAAGATAAAGATGAGTATGGGATGATCCCACTCATCAACAGAAGTTGAGAAAGAAGATCTGAAAGGGAAAATAAAAGCAGGCTCTGACTAAACTGAAAGTAGGGCACCAAAGTAAAAACCCTGTGGTGAAGGGTAGACATGCAGCTTCCTGGGCCGGTGGGGGCAGGTGGTGGGTGGGTGGGATGGGACAGTCTTTTGGTGGTAGGAATGGTGTTTATGTACACTCCTAGTAAAGTGTAGTCATATAAATCACTAGTTAATTAATATGAGAAGGGGAAAATTAATTGTATGTCTTGAAGTTTTTTAAAACACAGACTGAGTCTTTTTTTTTATATATTTATTTATTTTTCCCTTTTGTTGCCCTTGTTTTTTTTTATTGTTGTATTTATTATTGTTGTTGTTGTTGTTGGATAGGACAGAGAGAAATGGAGAGAGGGAGGGGAAGACAGAGAGGAGGAGAGAAAGATAGACACCTGCAGACCTGCTTCACCGCCTGTGAAGCGACTCCCCTGCAGGTGGGGAGCCGGGGTTCGAACCGGGATCCTTATGCCGGTCTTTGTGCTTTGCGCCACCTGCGCTTAGCCCGCTGTACTACAGCCCGGCTCCCCAGACTGAGTCTTTTTAATATATAGGATGTATATTTGATATGCGGACTCTCTCAAAAGCCTAGACCAAGTAGATCAGAAGCAACCAATGGCACAACTACATACAAGATACTAGGTACTATACAGCAAACTCTAACAAAAGGACTTTTCAAAGTTAACCCAATTACCAAATAATGTGATGATAACATTAACTATCCATTGTCTTTTTGAACCCTAAGACAATAGGAACCTCACATCTCCACTATAGAGATAATATTTCCTCCAGTCCTGGAACCTTAGGATAGGGCCCACTTTCCTGCATGCCTCTCCCAATCCATATCAAATAATATTGCATCTACTGATCGCAACCTAATCAATGCAACGATTGACACTTCAACGTGCCTCAGCTCAGACTGTGTCCAGAGACTTCACATGTGGAATGACAACCCTTCAGCTTCACTACTCGGGTGAGACCTTTCCTTTCATAGTATTCTCTAATTCCATCCCAGGTGGTTCACTTTTTTGCTTATTTTATTTTATTTTATTTTTTTGCTTCCTAGTTTTTGTATTATGGTTATATCACTTGATCACTGAATAATGCTTCTTTTAAAAATCCAACATTGTTCATCAATCCATCAAATGTCCTAAGTTTAGATAGCCATTCTTTAAATTGCATTGGGTGTGTTACTTCTCTGTCTTGTTCATTAGTTGTCTATAATAGACTTCCCAATGCTTACTCAGACTACAACTTTTTGTTGACATATGTAAACTCAAATTCAAGTCATTTCTCCACACCTAGTAACAATAAATCCAAGACTGGTTGCTCCTTCTCCAGAGACAAGAAAGACTTAAAGAACTATTTAAATTATTTTAGAAGTTTATTATGAGAGGAGAGAAAAAAGCAAAACAAAACAAAACTCTTAAGAGATAGTGTTATCAACAAAAGATATTAGGCTAAACTTATTAGAATTTCCAGCATAACCATATATGCATTCCACAGTATTGTGTTGTTTTTCTCCAATTCACCTATTCATCCATTTTTTCATTTCACCCAACAATTACTGTAGCAGTAAGAAGACCAGTTCAGATTTGTTGCTTTCCTTCAATTTAATTTCGGGCAAGTTATTAACCAATTCTAAACTTCATTTTCCTAATATGTAAAATTAGGAATATTAATGTTACCTAATAAAAAGTTGTAAGGAGGCTTCCCGAGGAAGATGGCGGCCTGAGAAGTCGCTAACAGCGAGTGCTCTGATCGCATCGTCGGCAACGGTAGGATTTTCTGCCTTTAGCAGGCCAGTCAATAAGGGGAGACACCAAAGAAGTGATTACAATTTAATTTGGGTTAAGAATTAGAGTAAAGGTGACACGGACTAGCGGGGCGCCAGAATTCCCAGGGCGCCGGGCAAGGCGAGTGCGCCGGGCATTGTCCTCCGCCAGCCCAGGAAGGCGGCTCCTCGGCCGGTTGCAGAGCGCGGCGGGCAGAGGACCCGGAGAGAGCACTTTAGCTCGGGGGCTTCCTCTTGGGAGTCTCCAGGGTCCACTGTGACCCTGAGGGCGGATCCAAAGACTTCTTGAGTATAGCTCTCATTGGATCAAAGGACTTGGAGCTAGTTTTCATTTTTGAGAAATCCTTTAAAAAAGTCGGGAGGGGGGGTTTCCCGGAAGATGGTGGACTGAGAAGCGGCTAGCCTTGGAGCTCCGGACACATCTCTTGTAAACAATAGGATTTTCTGCCTTTAGCAGGCCAGCCAATAAGGGGCCATAGTGGTAACAACAAGGAGGTGTCTATAACTTAATTTGGGTTAAGAATTAGAGTAGGGGAAAAAATTCTATTTTCTTCCTTTTAATTTTCAAGCATACATCCTTCCCGCCGCCCCCCACACCCCCATAAGCAGTGCCTGGGACCAGCTACTAGCAGGATACCCCATACCACCAAACAGGGTGTTTTTTTTTTTTAAATTCACTGATACACATTTGGGAAGTTCCTCGCACTGCTCTTTAATTACAACTCTTCTTCTTATCTTCTCCCTTTTCTCTCTCTTATCTCTCTCTATCTCTCTCTTTTTTTTTTTAATCTTGTCATACACTTCTTCCCTCTTTGCCTTTCTGAATTTGTGAATTACTTTGGGGAAGAAATCTGACCCAGAGTGGACTCTCTCTGTGTGTATCTCTGCTCTAGTTCCCTTTACACTCTTGTTACCCCTAGAATATACACTGGATAGTAGATTTGCATAACTGTCTATTCTTGCTATCCTCTCTTTCTTTTCTCTTTCTTCACTGGGATTTGGTTACTATTTTTTCACGGTCTGGAGAAATTGTTTGGCTAACTGGTAACGATTAAACTCCTTCAATACTTACTTCAGTTGCTACTGTTATTGCGGAGGTTGGTGAATGCAATTGTCATAAAGGTATTTAGTACAGTGTTACTTGTGCTCAAAACACAACAACTGAGGAACAACAGAGCATAAAAAAAAAAGAGAAACACATAAAAAAATGGGTAGATTAAAAACAAATAAAACTGCTACCCCAATGAATGAAGACAAGAGCCCAGAAGAAACCACAAATCAGTCAGAAGTAACCATAGATAAGAAAAGTATGCAAGCAATAATAAACTTATTAATCACAGAAATGAAAACAACATTGGAGGAAAGGAATGGCAGTATTAGGGAAACAACAGTTGAGACCCCCAAGGAAAATACTGATTATCTTGAGACAATTAGAGAACTAAAAGCTGAAATAGCTGTAATGAAGAAAGAAGCTGAGGCAAGGGAAAGCAGACTAACAGAAGCAGAAAACAGAATTAGTCAGACAGAGGATGAGTTAGAGAAAACTAAGAAAGAGGTGAAAGAGCTTAAAAAGAGATTGAGAGACACTGAAAACAACAACAGAGACATATGGGATGATCTCAAAAGAAGTAACATTTGTATAATTGGCCTGCCAGAGGAAGAAAGAGAGGAAGAGGAAGCAAACATTCTAGAGGAAATAATACAAGAAAACTTCACAGACCTGAATAACAGAAAGGATATCAAGGTTCAAGAGGCCCAGAGAGTACCAAACAGAATCAACCCAGACCTGAAGACACCAAGACACATCATAGTCACAATGAGAAGAAGTAAGGATAAAGAAAGGATCCTAAAGGCTGCAAGAGAGAAACAAAAAGTCACATACAGGGGAAAACCCATAAGACTATCTGCATATTTCTCAACTCAAACTCTAAAAGCCAGAAGGGAGTGGCAAGATATCTATCGAGCCCTGAATGAAAAAGGGTTTCAACCAAGGATAATATATCCTGCTAGACTTTCATTCAAGCTAGATGGAGGGATCAAAACCTTCTTAGACAAACAACAGTTAAAGGAGGCAACTATCACCAAGCCAGCCCTGAAAGAGGTACTAAAAGACCTCTTATAAACAAGAACATCACTATAATACTTGCAATATATCAGAGTAAACAAACTGTTTATTAGAACAATGGCACTACAATACAATAAATCCATAATGTCAATAAATGTCAATGGCTTAAACTCACCCATCAAAAGGCACAGGGTGGGGGGATGGATCAGAAAACATAACCCAACCATATGCTGCTTGCAAGAATCCCATCTGTCACAACAAGATAAACACAGACTTAAAGTGAAAGGATGGAAAACTATCATACAGGCTAACGGACCACAAAAAAGGGCAGGAACAGCCATTCAAATCTCAGAAACGATAGATTTTAAATTAAATAAAGTAATAAAAGATAGGCAAGGACATTACATAATGAATAGAGGATCAATCAGCCAAGAAGACTTAACAATTATTAACATCTATGCACCCAACGAGGGACCATCTAAATACATTAAGCATCTACTGAAAGAATTTCAAAAATACATCAATAGTAATACAATAATAGTGGGAGACTTCAATACCCCACTCTCACACTTAGACAGATCAACAAAGCAGAGAACCAATAAAGATACAAGAGAATTGAATGAAGAGATTGACAGACTAGACCTCTTGGACATTTTCAGACTCCTCCACCCCAAAAAACTGGAATACACCTTCTTTTCAAATCCACATAACACATACTCAAGGATAGACCACATGTTAGGCCACAAAGACAGCATCAATAAATTCAAGAGCATTGAAATCATCCCAAGTATCTTCTCAGACCACAGTGGAGTAAAACTAACATTTAACAACAAACGGAAGATTATTAAAAGACATAGAATTTGGAAATTAAACAACATGCTCCTTAAGAACCACTGGGTCAGAGACTCACTCAAACAGGAAATTCAAATGTTCCTGGAAACTAATGAAAATGAAGACACAACCTATCAAAATATTTGGGACACAGTGAAAGCAGTACTGAGAGGGAAACTTATAGCCATACAATCACATATTAAACACTAAGAAGAAGCCCAAATGAACGACCTTACTACACACCTCAAGGACTTAGAGGAAGAGGAACAAAGGAACCCTAAAGCAACCAGAAGGACAGAAATCACTAAAGTTAGAGCAGAAATAAACAACATCGAAAATAAAAGAACCATACAAAAGATCAATAAAGCCAAATGTTGGTTCTTTGAAAGATTAAACAAAATTGACAAACACCTAGCCAGACTCACCAAACAAAAAAGAGAGAAGACTCAAATTAATAGAATTGTAAACGCTACAGGAGATATCACAACTGACACCACAGAAATCCAGAGAATTCTGCGAAACTTCTATAAAGAACTATATGCCACCAAGCTAGAGAATCTGGAAGAAATGGAACAATTCCTAGAAACCTATGCACTTCCAAAACTGAACCAAGAAGAACTACAAAATCTAAATGCACCAATCACAGACAAAGAAATTGAAACCGTTATTAAGAATCTCCCCAACAACAAAAGTCCTGGACCAGATGGCTTCACAAACGAATTCTACAAAACTTTCAGGAAACAGTTAATACCCATACTTCTTAAGCTATTCCATAAGATTGAAGAAACAGGAATACTCCCTTCCACCTTTTATGAAGCCAACATCACCTTGATACCAAAAGATGATAGGGACAGAACAAAAAAGGAAAACTACAGACAAATATCTCTGATGAACATAGATGCCAAAATATTAAACAAGATCTTGGCCAACCGGATACAGCAACACATCAAAAAGATTGTTCATCATGACCAAGTGGGATTCATCCCAGGAATGCAAGGCTGGTTCAACATCCGTAAATCAATCAATGTCATTCATCACATCAATAAAAGCAAAGCCAAAAACCACATGATTATCTCAATAGATGCAGAGAAAGCCTTTGACAAAATCCAACACACATTCATGCTCAAAACTGTAAAAAAAATGGGAATAGATGGGAAATTCCTCAAAATAGTGGAGTCTATATATAGCAAACCTACAGCCAACATCATACTCAATGGACAGAAGCTGAAAGCATTCCCCCTCAGATCGGGGACTAGACAGGGCTGTCCACTGTCACCGTTACTCTTCAACATAGTATTGGAAGTTCTTGCCATAGCAATCAGGCAAGAGAAAGAAATCAAAGGGATACAGATTGGTAGGGAAGAAGTCAAGCTCTCACTATTTGCAGATGATATGATAGTATACATAGAAAGACCTAAAGAATCCAGTAGAAAATTACTGGAAGTTGTTAGGCAGTATAGCAAGGTATCAGGCTACAAAATCAATGTACAAAAATCAGTGGCATTTCTTTATGCAAACACTAAATCTGAAGAAGAAGACATCCAGAAATCACTCCCATTTACTGTTTCAGCAAAATCAATCAAATACCTAGGAATGAAGCTGACCAGAGAAGTGAAAGACTTGTATGCTGAAAACTATGAGTCGCTACTCAAGGAGATAGAAACTGATACCAAGAAATGGAAATATATCCCATGCTCATGGATTGGAAGAATAAATATCATCAAAATGAATATTCTCCCCAGAGCCATATACAAATTTAATGCAATACCCATCAAAGTTCCACCAGGCTTCTTTAAGAGAATAGAACAAACACTACAATCATTTATCTGGAACCTGAAAACACCTAGATTGCCAAAACCATCTTAAGGAAAAGAAACAGAAATGGAGGCATCACACTCCCAGACCTTAAACTATATTATAAAGCCATCATCATCAAAACAGCATGGTACTGGAACAAAAATAGGCACACAGACCAGTGGAACAGAATTGAAAGCCCAGAAGTAAATCCCAACACCTATGGGCATCTAATCTTTGATAAGGGGGCCCAAAGGATTAAATGGAAAAAGGAGGCTCTCTTCAACAAATGGTGCTGGGAAAACTGGGTTGAAACATGCAGAAGAATGAAATTGAACCACTTTATCTCACCAGAAACAAAAATCAACTCCAAATGGATCAAAGACCTAGATGTCAGACCAGAAACAATCAAATACTTAGAGGAAAACATTGATAAAACACTTTCCCACATACACCTCAAGGACATCTTTGATGAATCAAACCCAATTGCAAGGAAGACCAAAGCAGAAACAAACCAATGGGACTACATCAAATTGAAAAGCTTCTGCACATCCAAAGAAACTATTAAACAAACAGAGAGACCCCTCACAGAATGGGAGAAGATCTTCACATGCCAGACATCAGACAAGAAACTAATCACCAAAATATATAAAGAGCTCAGCAAATTTAGCACCAAAAAAGCAAATGACCCCATCCAAAAATGGGCAGAGGATATGAACAAAACATTCACCACAGAGGAGATCCAAAAGACTAACAAACATATGAAAAACTGCTCTAGGTCACTGATTGTCAGAGAAATGCAAATTAAGACAACACTAAGATACCACCTCACTCCTGTAAGAATGGCATACATCAAAAAGGACAGCAACAACAAATGCTGGAGAGGATGTGGGGACAGAGGAACCCTTTTACATTGCTGGTGGGAATGTAAATTGGTACAGCCTCTGTAGAGAGCAGTCTGGAAAACTCTCAGAAGGCTAGACATGGACCTTCCATATGACCCAATAATTCCTCTCCTGGGGTTATACCCCAAGGACTCCATAACACCCAACCAAAAAGAGGTGTGTACTCCTATGTTCATAGCAGCACAATTCATAATAGCTAAAACCTGGAAGCAACCCAGTTTTCCAACACCAGATGAGTGGCTGAGAAAGCTGTGGTGTATATATACACAATGGAATACTATGCAGCTATCAAGAACAGTGAACCCACCTTCTCTGACCCATCTTGGACAGAGCTAGAAGGAATTATGTTAAGTGAACTAAGTCAGAAAGATAAAGATGAGTATGGGATGATCCCACTCATCAACAGAAGCTGACTTAGAAGATCTGAAAGGGAAACTAAAAGCAGGACCTGATCAAATTGTAAGTAGGGCACCAAAGTAAAAACCCAGTGGTGAGGGGTAGACATGTAGCTTCCTGGGCCAGTGGGGGGTGGGAGTGGGCGGGAGGGATGGGTCACAGTCCTTTGGTGGTGGGAATGGTGTTTATGTACACTCCTAGCAAAATGTAGACATATAAATAAATCAGTAGTTAATTAATATGAGAGGGGGAAATCAATTGTATGTCTCAAAGTTTCTCAAAAGACAAACTGAATCTTTTTAATATATAGGCTACGTATTTGATATGCGGACTCTCTCAAAAGCCTAGACCAAGTAGATTAGAAACTTCCAATAGCACAGCTATATACAAGATACTGGACACTGTACAGCAAACCATAACAAAGGGAGTTTTCAAAGTTAACCCAATTAACAAATAATGTGATAATAATATTAACTATTGATTGTCTTTTTGAACCCTAAGACAGCAGGAACCTCACATCTCCACTATAGAGCCCCTACTTCCCCCAGTCCTGGCACTCTTGGATAGGGGCCACTTTCCCGTATGCATCTCCCAATCCAAACCAAATAATATTGCATCCGCCGATCACAACCTAACTAAAGCAACGATTGCCATCTCAACATGCTTCACCTCAGACTGTATCCAGAGACTTCACGTGTGGAATGACAACCCTTCAGCTTCATTACTCGGGTGAGACCTTTCCTTTAATAGTACACTCTAATTTCATCTCAGGTAGTTCACTTTCTAACAAAGTCCCATAACCTAGATATACACCAGTTTCTGTGAGAGAGAGCTTATGTGCACACGTATCCATAAACTACTGCAAAATATATACCTGAAAGCAGGATTACACTAGAGTTTGCAGTGAGTACCTCCCTAACACTTCCTCTCCACTATTCCAAGCTTGGGATCCATGATTGCTCAACAAATTGTTTGGCTTCATATGTTAACTCTCTTTTCAATCACCAGGTTCCAGATGCCACCAGGATGCTGGCTAGGCTTCCCTGGATTGAAGACCTCACCAATGTGTCCTGGAGCTCAGCTTCCCCAGAGACACACCCTACTAGGGAAAGAGAGAGGCAGACTGGGGGTATGGACCGACCAGTCAACGCCCATGTTCAGCGGGGAAGCAATTACAGAAGCCAGACCTTCTACCTTCTGCAACCCTCAACGACCCTGAGTCCATGCTCCCAGAGGGATAGAGAATGGGAAAGCTACCATGGGAGGGGGTGGGTTATGGGGATTGGGTGGTGGGAATTGTGTGGAGTTGTACCCCTCCTACCTTATGCTTTTGTTCACTAATCCTTTCTTAAATAAAAAATTTTTTAAAAAAAAGTTGTAAGAAAAACAGATGGAGGAAATACTAAACAAAACAACTTTTCATAGTAAATATTCAGTATATAGTGGATATTTTATAAAAAATATCAATTAAAAGTAATATCAAAAATTCTATAAGTCAGGTGTTGTGCTAGACATTTATGATATAAATGTGGACAATGTGGATAATATTTCTTTTCTACCTTGGAGGAAATCACATTCTAAGAGCAAGACAGATGTGTAGTCAAGTGACTGTAACAAAGAGATATAAATCCAATGACCATATAATAAAGAGATATATAAATCCAATGAGAAAGGTGGTATCAGGTCCCAGAGTGACTTAAAGAGGGCTGTGTCCCTATTGCCTGTAGAGCAGTCAGAGAAATCTTTAAAGGAAAGTACATGGGTCACAAATAAGAAATTGTGGCACTATCAGATTGGCATTGGAGTGATGGAGTTCTGACCGTGCTTTGGACTTTTATAAAGATTCTGACTTTTATTTCCAAAAACTGTAAATCAAGATGGGGAAAACAAAACAAAATACATTTTTAAAAAGACAATTCTAAAGCAAGCAATGTAACTCATGTGGGATAGTGCCTGTTTTGTCATGCTCATGACCTAGTTTCATATCTTGTTTCCACTGCAGTGGGGGAAGCTTGGTGTTGTGGTGTCTTTTTCTCTCTCCCTCTGTCCTGAAAAAGTCAGCTCAAAGTGATGAAACACTAGAAATAATATGTATATGTATTACATTATATTATTTTAAAATTTTATTTTTAAAGATGATTCTTTTGGATAGAAAACTCTACAAGGGGGTGTTGGGCGGTAGCGCAGCAGGTTAAGCGCACATGGCACAAAGCGAAAGGACCGGCATAAGGATCCCGGTTCGAGCCCCTGGCTTCCCACATGCAGGGGAGTCACTTCACAAGTGGTGAAGCAGGTCTGCAGGTGTCAATCTTTCTCTCCCCCTCTCTGTCTTCCCCTCCTCTCTCCATTTCTCTTTGCCCTAGCCAACAACAAGGACATCAATCATAACTACAACAATAAAAAACAGCAAGGGCAACAAAAGGGAATAAATAAATAAATATTTAAAAAAAAAGAAAACTCTACAAGGATTTTTTTTCCTTGAGTAGTGTACCACTTAGCTCTGGCTATCAGTATTGCCTGGGATATGATTGTGATGCCTGGCATGCAAATCTTGTGTGCTACTGCTACCCAATCTCCCTGAACCTACACTACAATTCTACAGATGACAGGGAAAGAAAAAGACAGATAACAGAGAAAGCAGTTCAGATGCTTTGTGATAGTTCAGACACGAGTTTGGTGGCTTAGGCAGTAGCAGTAGTGTTGGCTATGAGTGTAGACTGTAGCTCATAACAAGGAGCTTTCAGGTCCTGGTGCATGATGGTGGAGGAGGACCTAGATTCAGGGTGAGAGTGTTTTACATAAAATTGAGAAATTTATCCATGTATTAACAACTGTATTTAATGTAAACAACTAATCCCCCAATTAAAACATTTAAAATTCTTTAATGGTGGTAAAGTTAAAATAAAACAAAATATCTGGAATACTTTTAAAAATAAAACGACTAATTTAGGTGGTCTATTCCCTGACTGTTCTAAAAGTAAAAAATAGAAAAACCTGTGTATATTTCTATATTTTTATGATACAGGGAGAGAAAGAGAGAAGCACTTGACTTATTTCCATTTATTACTCAGAGTAAATATGGTTCTTCTTATATTCCTATATTGCTCTGAACTCAGTGTAGCGGCTATCACATGTTTAGTTTATTATCAATGGAATTACCTTTTCCATTCAAGTTTAAGCCATATGAGGGTGAGAACAGGAGTGGCCTGCTGCTCAATATTGCACTTCCATGCTAGCATACAGAATTGTTTTTATAAATAAACATGGGATGAATGAATGAATGAATGAACTGGGAAGCAAAATATTCACTGGGGAGATATGAGAAATATTGTGTTGGATAAAGGTCTTGGGTACAATAATTTTCTTTCATCTTGCATAAATATATAGGTTTCTCATTACCATATGAGTGGCAGAGACAACGAATTTAGACTACATATTCAAACAGTCTCAGATTTGGGGCCAGGTGGTGATGCCTCTGATTAAGTACACACAGTACAGTGCACAAGGACCCAGATTCAAGCCCCTGATTCTCACCTACAGGGGGAAAATGTCACAAGTGGTGAAGCAAGACTGTAGGTGTCTGTCTCTCCCTCTCTGTATCTCCCTCCCTCTCAATTTCTCTGTCTATATCCAATAATAAATAAACACTAAAAAGGGAAAAACAGTCTCAGATCATCTATTATTATAGCTAAAAGAATGTAGTTTATGGAGTCAATTTTATCTGGTTTTTTTGCTTGTTTGTTTGTTTTATTTGTTTTTGCCTCCAGGGTTATCACTGGGGCTTGGTGCCTGCACAATAAATCTACTACTCTTGTGGCCATTTCTTCCGCTTCTTCCTCTTCTGCTTCCTCACCTTTTTTTTTTCTTCTCCTTCTTCCATCTCTTCTTCCACGTCTTCTTCTTCTTCCTCTTCTCCCTCTCCCCCCCATCCTCCTCCTTCTCTTCCTTCTTTGGATAGGACAGAGAGAAATTGAGAGAGGAGGAGAAGATAGAGTGCTTGTGAAGGGAACCCCTTGCAGTTTGGGAGCTAGGGGCTGGAACCTGGATCTTTGAGTAGGTCCTTGCACTTTGTATTATGTGCGCATAACCCTGTGAGCCACTGTCTTGACCTTCTTCTTCTCCTTCTCCTTCTCCTTCTCCTTCTCCTTCTCCTTCTCCTTCTCCTTCTCCTTCTCCTTCTCCTTCTCCTTCTTCTTCTTCTTCTTCTTCTAGCGTTTGCCCTTCTTCCGTAGCCAGTCAACAGGTCAGGTTGAAAGCTGTCAGGAGCTGCTTGTTGCTGGCTTTGAAAGTGACTGGGATCCATGTGGATTCAGTCGGCTAGGAAGGGTCGTCAGTTTCCCCAATAAATGGGTACTCACGGGATGCACCACGAGAAGGTCGATCCAATGCATCCCAATTGACCTTGAGTCAATTCTATCTGTACTTAAATTCTACCCTGGCACCTCTACAGGACCTTGCCCTCAATGTAGAACAATAATGATAGAAACTGCCCCACTTTCCAAAGGGAGGCTGGGTCAACATACTTGGCCACTAGAGGAAGACTGATCCTGAAGTGAGTGCAGCCTAGAATGTTCCTAGCTATGACCATGGAATACAAGTCCAGACTGGCAGGAATGTAGAGATTGCACAGGCTCCTGTATGAATAGACGAGTCCTGGGTTAGATTGATGGGGTTCACAGTTAGCAGTGTTTATATATTTTCCCATATTTGGGAGCTACTCTCTGTCCTGATCCAGCTTTATAGTCCTATTTCCAATTCTGACACCATCTTCCTAGATAATACTTTTGGCCCACCTGCAGGCTAGCTGTGGGGCTCCGGCAAAAATTAGTGAAGTCGTGGTCCCCTTGGAATATTACCTAAAATAGCCTTCCTAGCTTCTTCCAGCATGAAGATCCCAAATCTCATCTGCTATATTCTTACCTTCAGGTTCCTGATTACTAAACAATTAGTTTTGCTTTGTATCTTAATGCTTTTCAGTCACCAAATTGCAGATGTTACTGTGACACAAAGCTGACTTCCTGAGCAGATGACCTCAGCAGTGAGTCCTGGAACTCCACCTTCCCAGAGCCCTACCTCACTAGGGAAAGATAGGAACAGGCTGCACATACTGATAAGTAAAGCAATTATAGAAGCCAGACCTCCCACCTTCTGCACTCCACAAAGATCTTTGGTTCATACTCCCAGAGGAATAAAGAATAGGAAAGCTTTCAATGGAGGGGATGCTTGTATCCCTCTTATACCACAATCTTGTTGATCATTATTAAGTCACTAATAAAAAAATAAACAAATTCTACCCTGGCCAGATATTATTATATCTGAAACTTGAGACTCAGTTTTCTCATCTACAATATACAGACAAATAAAAAAGTACATCCAGGATCAATGAATAACATAATTGTGTTAGATAATATGATATGTTGCAGATGATGTACACATGATAGATATTGTTACTAGGAACATCTTAATAGTTTCCCTATGCTAAGAAATTTGAAGGTATTGAAAAGACTAAAAGGTCACAATTGGTTACAATATCCTTCTAAAGAATGAGGAAATTTAATCTGTGAAATCAAATGTTTAAATGAATTTGTTATTTTGTTTTAATCAAAATTGCTCCACACACCTAACAAGTCAGGTAACTGAAAGAAAAATATTTCTCAGCAATGCTTCATTACTAGCCACTGAAACTTATAAGTTAAAAATATTCAGAATTTAATTCTGGCTTGAAGAATTTTTTTTGAATGATGAATGTCCAATAGTATCAATTTGAGTCATATTTAACAGTTCACATATAGAAGGTATAAAGTCAGTTCTACTGACTAAAAATTAATAACAATTAATGACAAACAAGTACTCTGAATTCAGTAATGTCTTTTAGTGGGTAATTAATTCTCTGAATGTTTGAAACCATTCTCCGAATGTTTGAAAATTATAATATTTTTCATATTAGCAATATTATGTAGGCATATGAGATTGCAGATACTTCAATAGATGAAAATTTCAGACTTCTGATAAGTGGAAGGTCACTGATAAATAGTAAATAAACAGTGAAAGAATTCAAAACACATTTAAGTATAAATATCTACTTCTATATGTCAAATATTTTAATTAAAAAAACTTTTTGTTACCTAAACTAGAAGAGCACAAAATAATAAAACAATTTAAGTACCTTTCCTTAATTGATCAGCTCTTCTTCTTACTCTACTTTGTATATTATATATCATATTAAGATTTTTATGATCTGCCACCACATAATTTTATAGGCCTATAAGCACCTACCTATACATATATTTATACTTTTCTATAAAATAATATTCTGTTTATTATGAGTTCATTTCAACAACAAAGTTGTAAGTTCTTTGTGGCTAAAAAGAGTAATTTTTTTTAACTTATTTTACTAAATTTGCTTCGGTAGTGTTTGGATTAATAAATCATAGTTAGTTGATAGTCTAGTTCCTCTGGGAACTAAAGATCCTCTGGGAGTTCTAGATCAACATGAAGTTAGTGCTATTTTAGAATGGAAGAGGAATAAAAACAGAGAATTTATTCATGAACTGTGCCTGAGCTTTGAGGCACTAGACAAAGCACTATGATGGATGTGGGGCACTGGGTCCATGTGTCCTGTAGTCAGCATGGTATCTCTGTCTTCCATGCTGATAGCTGCCAAATTTGCCTCTCTCTAGTAATGATCCCCAAGTTAGCTTTAGTTAATGAACTGAAAGGAGCTGCAGGTACTTCTGGCCATTAACTGCTTTTCTCTGTGGCTCTGTGAGCTTGCAAGCTTTCTCTGTCCTAGAATCCAATGGCAGCCATCTAAGGGGCCTGCTGTGAGGCAGACTGCGGTTAGATAAATCCGTGTGAGGCAGGTTCTCATTTGTGTGTTTTTGCCAGAGTTAAGAAGTTCATGCCTTAAGTTTTTAATTAAAGACAAACTGAACCAGTCTTTCTGGAAAAGTTTGAGACTCCTAACTGGGAAAGCAGTCCTATCCTCTGTGTTGCTGGAGTTATCCTGGGCACATGTCCATCTGCATAGTGGAATACAGAGGGCAGTATAACTACCAAACCTAAAGAAAAGAGATGTCAATCTGGTCTCCAAAGAAACGTGATAGCATAAAATTGATAAAAGCATAACAAGTGTTAGGGAAGCACAGAGTTATTCCTTAAGCAGATATAGACAAATACAGAAGTGAAAACTTCTAGAGTATAAAAATATATAGTGTGAAAATACCAATAGAAAACTGTCCTTTTAAATAAAAAGCATTTCATTGCCTAGAGATGCAAATTGGAATTTATAATCATAGAAAAGAACTTTTCAGATATATTACTGTACTAGACTGTGAACTTAAACCCACCATCACAATCAGTTTTACATACCCCAATGGTAGTCAGGGAGGTTTCTGGGTAGAAAATAAGACTTGCATGTATGAAAACAAGGATTTGATGCCTGGAACCACATACACCTGAGTGGTTCTCTGGCCTCAAATCTTTCTCAGAAAATAAATGAGTCTTAAAAATAAAATAAAATAGTGGTTCCAGGAAAAGAGCACAGGATTTGAAAGCAGGAGGCTCTCAGTTTGATCCAGAGCACTGCATTTGCCAGAGTGATATTCCGGTTCTCTCTCATTGAAAAGTAAGTAAATATGAATATAGTATAACTAAACTTTCCCACGGCATTTATATGACTGCAATTGCATTATCCACAAGGTCCACTGTACCTCAGATTCAGTTACTTTATGGTATGACTCACTTATTTTGGTCCATGTTCTCTCCTCAAACATGAACTCTTTGCTCCAGACAATCTATTGATCCTTAAACTCATCATCCTAAATAAATGTTGCCTGTACCCTGTCACTGATAGTTTCTGAGGGATTGTCATGATTAATTTAGATTTCCTTTGTTGATGGTTTAACTGTTTCTTTGGCAATGGTCTTCCCTCAGCAATAGCTGCATTCCTTCATAAATAAAAGTGCAGGTTTTCCTGGGCACTTGAGGAATGCATAGAAGTGAGTTAGTCAGATGCAGTAACTCTTTCAGGAGAGTCTACAGATTTTTCATCCAATCACAAAGTCAGGAGTTTCCCTCCTGTAAGCTGTTCTATCCAATGATAGTTCAGATGCCTTTGAGTCTACGTGAAATTACTGTGTTCTTGATGGAAGAACTGTGGCACATACAAGCACTTGCCTTTAACAGAATTCTTTCCTTTGGCACAGTATTGCAAGATCCAGGCATACAAGCATATACATAAAAAAAAAAAGACAATACTTTCTGTGGGGTGGTTGTGAAGATTAAAGGTCAACTTAGAGGTAACTGGTTAAATGCCAGACACAAACTATGCATTAAAATGGAAGCAACAGGAGCAGGGAGATAACAGTAGTGTTACTGCAACACACTATCATGCCCAAGGCACTGGAGGTCTTAGCTTCAGTCCCCAATACTACCATAAGACAGAGCTCAGAAATCTTGAAGAGAAGGAGGAGGAGGATGAGAAG
Organism: Erinaceus europaeus; assembly: GCF_950295315.1. Lineage (NCBI taxonomy): Eukaryota > Metazoa > Chordata > Mammalia > Eulipotyphla > Erinaceidae > Erinaceus > Erinaceus europaeus. The sequence continues at coordinate 42,853,848 of NC_080171.1, read as the reverse complement.
GAGGGACAGCGGGAGGTGGAGGGTGGGTGTGGGGGGGTGGGATGGGACACAGTCTTTTGGTGGTGGGAATGGTGTTTATGTATACTCCTATTAAAGTGTAGTCATATAAATCATATAAATAAATAATATAAATAAAATCATATAAATCATATAAATAAAACTGTCATATAAATCAGGATTGGATTTATTTATATGAGAGGGGAAAAATTGATCACATGTCTTGAACTTTTTAAAACACAGACTGAGTCTTTTGAATACATAGGCTGAGTCTTTGATATGTCGACTCTCTCAAAAGCCTAGACCAGGGAGAACAGAAGCAACCGGTATCACAGCTATATACAAGATGCTGGGTATTATACAACAAACACTAAGAAAGGGATTTTCCAAAGTTAACCCAATTACCAAATAATGAGATAATAACAATAACTATTCATTGTCTTCTTGAACCCTAAGACAGCAGGAACCTCACATTTCCACTATAGAGCCTATATTTTCCCTGGAACCTTAGGTTGGGTCACACTTTCCTGCATGCTTCTCTCAATTCATACCAAATAATATTACATCTGCGAATCACAACCTAATCAATGCAATGAGTGCTTCCCCAGCATGCTTCACTTGAGACTGTGTCCAGAGACTTCAGGTGTGGAACGACAACCCTTCAACTTCGTCACTCGGGTGAGACCTTTCCTTTCATAGTATTCTCTAATTCCATCCCAGGTGGTCCACTCCCTAATAAAGTCCCTGAGATAGAGTATATGTTCACACATGCCCACAAACCAGGGAAAAATACATACCTGAAAGCAAAAGTACACAAGAGTCTGCAGGGAGCTATCCCCCACCCCCAACACTTCATCTTCACTATTCCAGCCTTTAGGTCCGTAACTGTTCAACAATTTGTTTGGCTGTGGATGTTGACTCTCTTTTCAGCCACCAGGTTCCGGATGCCAGCATGATGCCGACAAGACTTCCTAGGACTGACGACCCCACCAATGTGTCCTGGAGCTCTGCTTCCCCAAAGACCCACCCTACTAGGGAAAGAGAGAGGTAGATTAGGAGTATGGGTCGACCAGTCAAGCCAATGTTCAGCGGGGAAGCAATTACAGAAGCCAGACTTCCCACTTTCTGCAACCCACAATGACCCTGGATCCATACTCTCAGAGAGATAGAGAATGGGAAAGCTATCGGGGGAGGTGATGGGATATGGTGATCGGTTTGTGGAAATTGTGTGGAGCTATACCCCTCTTATCCTACGGTTTCGTTAATGTCTCCTTTCTTAAATAAATAATTTAAAAAATAAAGTAAACCTTCATGATTATGCCGGTGAAAATGATATGATGCCTGTGGTTTATGGTAAATGATTCATACTGGTTTATCCTAAAAGAGTAGAGAGGAGTAACCTCAGACAAGTTCAATAACATTTTATAACCAGCATTGTGTCTTTGCTATTAATGAAGGCATAAGAAACAAAGTTAAATGAATTCAAACTAAAGAAAGGCATTTATTACAAAACTCAGACACTTATATCTAGATAACACTGCTTCCAGATCAGTCTGGACATACAGGTTAATACTCTGTTTAATAAATTAATTTTATTTAGTAAAAGTAAAAATAATTAAAAGTAGAATAGAAAAGTATTTTCAAGGTAGAATTTTCAATTAACTGCTCAGTCAACGACTCATATCTGAATACCTGCCTTCTCTTTTTTAAATTTTATTTTTGCCTCCAGAGTTATCACTGAGGCTCCATGTCTGTTCTACGATGAATCCACTGCTCCTGGCAGCCATTTGTACCCTCTCCTCTTTTTTATTGGTCAGGATAGAGAGATATTGAGAGTGGAAGGGAAGATATAGAGGGGGAGGGAAAAATAGACCACTTGTGGGGTGACCTCCCAGCCCGAGGTGGGGAGCCAGAGCTTAAACCAGGATCCTTGAGCAGGTTCTTACACTTACTTAGTCCTATGTGCATTTAACCGAGTGTGATACCGCCGGACCCCCCATACCTGCTTTCTCTTGAACTTATTACCCCTTGCTTTGTCCTTTGTGCTAACAGCAAGTAGCTAATACCCATCATCTACACATCCAAAGATCTTCAGAGTAAACTATAAGAACATACAATATCCATGTGTAATGAACATACATCTACCAGAGGAAAAGAACAAATGTATTAGCTATGCTTGAGTGAAAGACTTAGTTGGAGTAAGGCAGATGAAATAACATAGATGGTAGCAGACTGTGAAGACTTCATGGTGGGATCAGTAAACCAGTGCCACTTTTTACTAACTTACAGGAAAGAGGGTCACACAAGTACCTAGTTACTAATGAGGAAGCACAGAAAGTGTGTGTAATCTAATTATTTAAGTCAATTATATTGGGTTTCTGTTATACTAACTAAAGATAGACTAAGCTAATTCATATATATATATATATATATATATATAGGAACATTTTAATGTAATTTCTTTCAACACCATTTTGTTCAATGTTATTTAGTTATATTGTTAATGAGAAGACAAACAATCCTTGCTGATGTGGAATAAAACATTACTTTCATTATATATGAGATAACATTCATTATATACCTTTTCACTTAAAGTCTCAGTTTCTAAGAAACTATTGGCAATGTTAAAGGAGGACTTACTATTATATATCAAGGTGTATGTTTATATACTCATATATGTGTGTATGCATACGCATATTACTTTAAGAATATCTTTTTTAAATTTATTTTTTATTTAAGAAAGGATAAATTAACAAAACCATAGGGTAGGAGGGGTACAACTCCACACAATTCCCACCACCCAATCTCCATATCCCATCCCCTCCCCTGATAGCTTTCCCATTCTCTATCCCTCTGGGAGCATGGACCCAGGGTCATTGTGGGTTGCAGAAGGTGGAAGGTCTGGCTTCTGTAATTGCTTCCCCGCTGAACATGGACGTTGACTGGTCGGTCCATACTCCCAGTCTGCCTCTCTCTTTCCCTAGTAGGGTGGGTCTCTGGGGGAAGCGGAGCTTAAGTCAAATAATAGGTTTATAGAAGGCTTACAGAATTTTTTGTACATAACTCATACCTAATTTTCTTGAGCTTCTCATTCCTTTTTAGTTTGTGTCTTAATGTAGATTCATCAGTAAAGATGTGGTAGTTTCTACAGCCTACCCACACTTGAGATGACCACATGCAATTCAAAAAACTGACTTATGAGTAGAGTTGATATTTTTTCTATAAGAGCCACTAGTCATAGTTTTGCTAGCGGCTGTTAAAAACTGTGCTAAAATGAAGCATCATTAAGTTTCGCATTAGACACTAAGCAAGGGAATTTTTGAGTCAGGCATTAGGTCATTATGGTAGGTCCCAGAGATCTGAGTCTAGACTCTAATTACAAAGACCAAGTCAGAAACTGAGGTCAAACTCAAACTCCTAGCAGAACTCCAAAACCACAGCAATGAATGGATTTCATCAAGATCAAAATGAGCAACTGAAAAGCATCAATACTGAAACCATCAAAATTTCTAAACAATATACCACCAGTCCAAGTTTTACTTTGTGTTTCCCCTTTCTGTTCTTGTTTGCTAAGGTCTGCCAATGAGTGAGTTAATTCTATATTCATCCTTCTCTTTCTAGCTTCTTTTACTTAACATGATTCCTTGATGGACCTAATTAGAGAGGGGGACTGTTTTACAGACACATATCTTGGTGAGAAAATAAATTGTATCCATGTGCCAACAACTGTATTGTAAACTATTAACCTCCCAATTAAAAAAAAATAAAGGGAAAAATTCTAAATAAAATGGTTGTGGTGATGGTGGTGGAGGTGACTCAGCTGGCATAGCACTGGACTTGCATGCCTAAGCTTTCCAATTTGAGCATCAGCACTGCAGATACCAAAGAGATGCTGTGGCTTCTCTCTCCTTCTGTTTCATGTTAAACTCTCAGGTATAATAAATAAAAAGGAATGTTTAAAATATGTAAATAAGAAGAGAAAAATCCCTTGACTTCTCTGTGTGAAACCACACTCTCTCTCAGGTGTAATCAACAGAAAGGTTATTTAAAAAAAAAATCTAAATAAGAAGAGACAAAGCCCTTGGAGTCTGGTATTATCTATGGTATCTCAATATAAGACTGAGAACAATAGTGAATTTAGCCTTTGCCTTAGGTAAGAAACTCCTAAAGTTCAAGTTTGGTCAGGAGGCAAATTTGGCTAATGCTGAGGTAAGTGGAAACACATGGTAACTCCCTAATAAAAAATGAGAAAAAATAAAAATAAATAAAAGGCTTTTAAAAAGAAGTATTGAAACAAATCAGGCACCAGCATGACAGAACTCCTGACCCAGTTAGAGCTGACATACAATCTTGCCATGTTCATTAGTTTCGATCTTTCTTCCTCTAGATAAGATCTAATATGGGATTTGATATTTCCATCTTCTTTTCCTGTACTAGACTGCTGACGGAGCTATTACTGAGTGTAAAATAGCCATAGGGCAGACAGCCTTAGAGAAGAATAGATGAAACAGATGGCAAGACTAATCCACAAACTGGATAAAGCCATTAAGAATCCACTCATCATCACTATTAAACATTCAAGAGGTGGTTTTTCTGCACATTAACTTGGCAGTATAATATGAGTCATAGCCTTTTTGGGTTCAGTTTCAATATCTGTAGAATGTGTAGTCTGTACTAGTTCAGTGATTATTAAAACTGCTCTGAGGAGTCATAGACTTCTAAGACAGTCCATCAGGTTTCCTCAAAGGAAAAAAAATAGTCCCAGGCCTCTATTTAACTACAGCCATGCTGTAGTTTATTCATTGATATAGAACTCATTTTTTCTGGGGTCTGGTGAGAGCAAAGAGTCCCACAATTAAAATAAAAATTGCAAATCACATGTCAAGGCAAATTCTAATGACATTTCTGTCTAACAATCTAGGACACTGTGCTGAATAGGCATAATACTCTTGTCTCTATTTTTTTTTTTCTACTTAGGTAACACTGATAAAGTTACCTTTGATAAGAGGGGAAGAAATAGTTCTTTAGCCCACTGAAAAGCAGTACCATATTTCATATATTCCTTGTAAAAAAAAAAAGCTGACTAAATTCACATGCCCCCCAGGCTAAAAACAATAACTTAAAATTGTAAAAGCAATGCATCTTTAAATTATACAAAATAGGTGATGTTTATATTTTCATCAATACCTCATTGCCAGAGGTTTGATTTACAATGTGTTAAAGTAATGATAGGCAATCTACCTGACAGAGGACAGTGGACAATTTTCTCAGACAGTATTTCTATCGAACTTCAGGCTAGCTATCAAACTCAAGCAAAACTACCATAGTTATGGACTCTAGAAACATGACTAAAATAAGACTTCCTAGCTTTCTTCCACCCTAAAATCCCTAATCTCATCTGCTCTAGTCCTACTTTTTGGTTCCTGTTCTGTTGGGTAGTTGCCATCTCCCCCTGGCTTCTGCTTAACCATATGCCTATATAGGGATTTTACTGATCCAAAGCTTTGGTCTATTTACATAAATCACCTTTACATAAAGCACTCCAGGGCATTGGTGGTTCTATGATAGGATTCTCTCCTGCTCCACCCCCTCCTTGTCACACACTGATCCCTTCTTTGTCACACTCTGATTTTCACCAGTCACTTTTCTCTCCACCCTCTCTATATCACATCCTGTTTCCACCCTACTTGGAGAGTATAAAAACAGCTGCTCTTCTGATTAAAGACACTTGGAAATTGCCTTACGGCTCCGAGAGTTCCAGAGTGTATCTCCTGCGGAAGTTGGTGCAGCACGAGTTCCTGATCCCTCTCCCACACAGCAGCCTAGATCAGCTCCAGTTGAGTTCTCTCCAACCCAGAGAGCACTAGCTCGGGAAGAAGTACCCTCAGGCTATCCCGGCACTGTTCATTAACCATTTTGTCTCACTTTTTGTCCTGCTACCTTCCAGACACCAAATTGCAGATGCTACCATGATTTCATCCTGACTTCTCTGAGCAGATAACCTCACCAATGTGTCCTGGAACCTTGCCTCTCCAGCACCCTAGCCCACTAGGGGAGATAGAAACAAGCTGGGGGTATGGATTTACCTGCCAATGCCCATGTCCAGTGGAGAAGCAATTACAGGAGCCAGAACTCCTACCTTCTGAACCCCCCAAACAACCCTGATACATACTCTCAAAAGAGAAGTGACAGGAGTAAGAGGATAAGAAGGCGCTGAACTCCAACTTCATCAGCATCCAGAGAGAAAGGAGGAGAAAGAGAGGGACATGTGGAGGCAGTAATGGTGTTATGTGTCACTTAGTGGGGAAGGGAGGACTGGAGCTGGAAGAAAAAGAGGGCAGTTATGTATGAATGTAGACAGTTGTAGAGATGATGGCTGGTCCATGTGGGCAAGCTTAGGAGAACTGCGGGGGCTTACAGTAGAGAGATTAGGGAGTCAGAACTCTGGTGGTTGGAATAGTGTGGAAGTATATGCCTACTGACATATAATTTTGTAAATCAATATTAAATCATTAATAAAAAAAGAAATTTGGATAAGTTTGAATTTTGGAAAAAATATGGAAAATCAAGTTGAGTATGTTCATTCACTATCTATCTTACACTCTCTCCTCACACCAAAGATCCCTAGAACCTTGCTTTAGCATTTGTGAGAGCTGCTGGTTTTGGACACAAGTTAAAGACAAAGATTTCATTAAATTGTGGTGCGTTTATGCTTACAATGCATTTATACATGCATAGTCCATTAGTCCATTCAATATATACATATATATACCAACTGAATATATATATATCAAATGAAAATATTTTGGATTCTATAAGTAACAAGCTTATTTTATTTTATTTTACTTTGCCATGAGTGCTACTGCCAAAGCTTTGTACTTTCATGATTCGACCACTGCTGTGGATTTCTTTAAAATCTTATATTTTTAGGTAGAGAGAGAGAGAAGGAGAAACAGGGAGAGAGACAGAGAGACACCATAGTACTGTTCCACCCGTCATGCAGCTTTCTTGTGTGCATGCTCCCAAGTGGTTGCCAGAGGCTTGAAATATTGGCTGAGCCATCTCACATACCCCATAAACTCATTTTAAAAAATCACTTTCAAGGATGGAGAGAGAGCTCAATACGTAGGGTACATTTCTTGTTATAAGTACACATCTTACCACGCACAAGGTCCATGTTTGAGTTCAGGCACCATAGGAGGTTCTATGGCACAAGAAGCAGCTCTGGTGCTGTGGTGTTTCTCCTCCCTCTTTAATTCTCTCTATATCTGAATTAAAAAGTAGCCAGGGAGGTATGAAATCACCTGTGTGGGGTTCCAGCTACACACACACACACACAAAGTTAAAAATAAATAAATAAAGGGCTGGGTGGTGAGGCACCCAGTTCAAGCTACCAGTCCCCACCTACAAGGGGGGAAGCTTCATAAGTGATGAAGCAGTGAGATGCAGGTGTCCCCCCATCTCTCTCTCTCTCTGTCTCACCCTTACTTCTCAATTTCTCTGTCTCTAACCAAGATAAATATTTTTTAAATTAAAAAATATTTAATAAATAAAATTTTAAAATTCATTATTGACAACAATAAAGGAACATGTTCAGTTGTTGAGTATATTCTACTTTCAGAGATAATCTATTAAGATAGGAATACAGACATTATTTTAAATGACAGGTTTGCTCTTCCTTTCAACCTATCAATTCACATGGCTTGATTGTTCATTCTAACAGTCAATTTGTTCCATTGCATTTTCCATGCTAACTGCAAAATCTCCCTTTCCAGCATCTGATACACTCTCCTCTACTTTGATTAGATCTTCAGCACTTACTGCTTATCTCAGTACATATATACTTGTTTGTTATATGAGAATAATATGTAGAACCACCACATAAATGAGTTCAGGAGGCTAGAAGAAAGTACTCATATGCATGCAATCAATAAACTACAGAACTCAACATGTCTTGCATCTTTAAAGAAAGTGGTGCTTCTTCCTTGCCCCAGTACAAAGAAGGAGGGGGTTCCTCTATGTTCATCAATAGTTCAGTCAAGGAGAGAATGTCATAAAACAATAGACATATAAAGTCACTGCACATCAAATGCCTAGTTTTATGTGATGAACAACTTGGCTATAATAGTCCCTCTAAAATCTATGTAAGTTGGCTCTGAATTTTGCTCTGGGATCATAGTGAGAGTTCCCCATTGAGATTGCACTTTCCAAATTACTGTTGTTTCTGAATAAATCAATTAAAATAATTATTTTATTTGACAGGACAGAGATAAATTGAGAAGAGAAGGGTGAACAGAGAAGGGTCAACCACCAATGATGCTTGCCCCCTACAGGTGAGATTTGGGGGCTTGGACCCTAGTGCTTGTGCATGATAATGTGCTCAACTAGATGTGCTACACCCCTGCCCTAATGAATAAGTCAATTTTTTAATATTTATTATCTTTATTTATTTAGTGGATAGAGATGGCCAGAAATTGAAAGGGAGATGGAAAAGAAGAGAGACAGAGAGATACCTGTAGCACCCTTTCACCCCTTGCAAAGCTTTCCCCTTGCAGGTGAGGACCGGGGGCCTGAACTCAGGTTCTTGCATGCTGTAACATGTACACTGAATCAGGTGCGTCACTACCTGACTCTTCACCTTTCTCTGTTTTATAAGCTTAGCCCCTTAGTTATATATAGATGGATTAATAGTCTAGTTCATTATCAGCAATACGAATGTCACAGGTTTCTGTGTATTGATTCTATAATATACTACTTTTATTATAGTGGTTTATTACTTCTAAATTTTTTTTGGCCTCCATGGTTATCACTGGGGTTTGGTGCCTGCAGAATAAGTCAATTTTAATGATTAAATAACTAGCTGATGTTTTTGTTTGAATTCAGTTGTTATCTCGCAGTACTAAAATATAATAATTCCGATACGCAAGTATTTTGTTTATTCATTGTTGTATCCCCAATATTTAGAACTTGGTTGATCATATGACAGAATATATATATATAATGGAATGACAGTAAGAAGCAATTGAGCAATTGTTCTATTTAGATAAGGAATGCATTCTTTCACATGCCTTCCTTCCTGTCTGGCTCTATATGAGCCTATGACCATGGATTTAATTATCACCCTTAAGTTCAAATGTAAACTAAAATTATAGGAAATATTTAGCGTAGGTAACTGTTGGCTTAAGGTGAGACACTAAAATGCTAAGAAAAAAAGGTGTAGGTAAAGAACTTTCAGTTGTTATGCATCAGATAAATCACAATCATGATGTGTTTCCTTCTTTTTGAGTTACAAAGAAAATTATGCCACTATCACATTCTCTGATCTTAACTCAGTTTGGTACTTGATACACAACAAATGTGTTGTAATCTGTTTAATATGTTTTTCTTCTCTCAGCAAGGGTCTGAATAAGTTTTTCTATAGTACAGCACTGATCAAAAGTGACAAACATCATTATTCTTGGCAGATTACCAGGAGTTCTGCAATTAACAGCAACATGAATAAAACTAGTTTATGGACTTTTAAGTAAATGTAGCTTGATGAAGGGAAAATATATTCATCTTGCCACAAATTAACCTAGTGTTACAACTGTTTTCACTGAATATATTTCTAGGGTTACTGAAAACTGCTGTGGAAAGGAAAACAAATAAAAATAAGACATAAAATAAACTGTCATCTTGTAAGCTCTACCTTCATAAATTCATGAGTAAACAGTATTTATTCAGTACTCCCCATACACAGAGCTGGGCTCTCAGGGGTGTAAGTAAAGAAAGAGAGGATTTGTCCTTTAGCACCTATATAATACAGGAAATTATTTTACACGGTACTTTAAGCTGAGGACTGTTTGGAGAAAAAATTACTTAAATTATTAAAAATGTATATTTAACTACTAATTAATTCATAAGAATAGTTGCATAAAATATTTTGATTTCAAAAAATTGAAGCCCCTTCTGAATTTATGTAGTATGTAAATACAGAGATACAAATAAAATATTTATACTTCCACAGGAAGATCTGACAGTATCTAAAACAAAGGAAAATTTTCTTCTATATCTGAGACATATCTGTAGGTCTGTTTTTATGTATGTGAAATATTACTTTACCCAAAAGTAAACATACATGTGTTTATATTACAGAGAGTTATCTATTTGCTCCTCAGATATTCCTTGTTCTCCCCTTCCTAGAAGTAAAATGCAAAAGTTTGATCCCTGAAAACTACATTTTCCAGCTAGTTTATCTTCCCAGTTAGGGTTCAAATAGATTCAGGAAAGTCTAGGGCAAGAAAAGAGAATATAAAAAGCTTCTGCATGTCAAAAGGAAGCAAAAGATAAATAAAGAAGCCACCAAGCTCAGCAACAATAAAAGAAATGACCCCATAAAAAAAATGAGGAGAGCATATGGACAGAATCTTCAAAAAGAAGAGATCCAAAGGGCCAACAGATCCATGATAAAAGTGCTTCAAATTAACTGTTTATCAGAGATATGTAGATAAAGACAACAATGCGATGCTACATTATTGCTGTGAGAATGTCATGCATTAGAAAGGGCAATAACCTGATCTGGGGCCCATAATCAGGTTAGGAGCCTATGTGACCTCTGCATCCCTATAGATCTGGACTCACATTCTGTGGTCTGCATCCCTATAGATCTGGACTCACATTCTGTGGTTCCAATCTGCCACAATTTCAGAACCCATCTTCCTCAGGTGGAAGATAGATTATGTTGTCAAGTCTCCTTTCAGAGGATGGAACATTCTCTACTGTTGTTGATCCAAGTTGAAGGCAAGGTCCTATGGGGGCCCACAGAGGGGTCTATTGTATTTTTCCTGATAGAGGTGACCAGTAACAATGGAGAAAGGGATTTATTTGAGGTCTAGACTCATCATATCTGTTTGGGAATCTCAGGGCTCCCTGAATAGGGCCCCAGCTGATAGGGTGGCCTGATAGTGACTAAAGAGTCATCGTTGAAGTATGCCAGTCTCTTGCCCTAATTCAGTTTTTGCAGTCCTTGCTTTGATAAGGATAGCTTGGATGTGAGTGAGGGAAGTGTAATACGAAGTAGGTGAGGAGGGTACCTAAGTCTAAGTGGACACTATTTCATTATGAAATTTATGATTTCTTTTTAGATCTTTCTACTTGCTTGCTGCATAAACTGACCTACTGCAGACTATTGTGCACTTTTGTTTTCAGATATATACTTTGCCTGAGAGACAAGCTGGGAGTATGGATCAACGTGTCAGTGCCCATGTTCAGAGGGGAAGCAATTACGGAAGCCAGACCTTCCACCTTCTGCACCCCACAATGTCCCTGTTGGGTAGTTGCCATCTCCCCCTGGCTTCTTCTTATCCATATGGCTATATAGGGATTTACTGATCCAAAGGTTTGGTCTATTTACATAAATCACTTTTACATAAAGCACTCCAGGGCATTGGTGGTTCAGTTATAGGATTCTCGCCTGTTCCGCCCCCTCCTTGTCACACTCTGATTTTCACCAGTCACTTTTCTCTCCACCCTCTCTATATCACATCCTGTTTCCACCCTACTTGGAGAGTATAAAAACAGCTGCTCTTCTGATTAAAGACACTTGGAAATTGCTTTCCGGCTCCGAGAGTTCCAGAGTGTATCTCCTGCGGAAGTTGGTGCAGCACGCGTTCCTGATCCCTCTCCCACACAGCAGCCTAGATCAGCTCCAGTTGAGTTCTCTCCAACCCAGAGAGCACTAGCTCGGGAAGAAGTACCCTCAGGCTATCCCGGCATCTGGCGCCCGGAACAGGGACCCGTAAGCAACAGATTTACAAGAAGACATCTTAGATAAGTACACACCTTTTGGGTATCTGCAATATTGTGTTAAGGCACTGTGATTTTTTTTCTTTTTTATTGTTTTCCGGAGATCTTTCCACCATGGAAAATCTTTTCCAAATCCTGCATTCTTTTTCCAGTATACAATTTTTATATATCTGGGACATTTTTCTCGGGGCTTCACCTTATATCCTGTTGATCATCATAGCAGCTTTTAAGGGATATATAGGGCAACCTCTCAAAAGGCTTAAGAAACTAGAGGCTGAGGTCCAAGAGATAAAGGAAGTAATCATAGAACTTAACCAGCACCTTAAAAACAAGAAGAAGCAAAGGCCTGTTGTGATCTTGACCCACCCTAATTCCTCTGCATCTTGCCCTGAGGCCCCTATTTTGGCATCTTGCCCTGAGGCCCCTATTTTGGCAGACACGTGTCCGAATTCTCCTTTGGACTCCACAGCCACTTCTTCGGACACCCCCATTTTGGCAGACACGTGTCCGGAACCTCCTGCTGCCTCCACAGCTGCTTCTTCACCCCACCCTGTTTTGATAGACACATGTCCAAATTCTCCTGTAGCCTCCAAAACCACTTCTTCGGCCACTTGTCCAGAAGCTTCCACTTCAGTGACTCCTCCTACCACTACACACTTATCAGAGGAAGTCCACACATTTCCGGTCAATGTTGCCCCCAATAGACAAAAACCTCAGGCCTGGTATCCATATTCCGCCACAGACCTGAAGGAACTACGCCAGGCTATCAAAGATGACGGTGTTCATGCCCCATGGACCAGGTCCATTTTACAAGGCCTGCTTCAGAACCTTAATACCCCTCAAGATTGGAGAGATGTGACTCGTGCTACGCTCCCAGGCCCCCTCTTCCTGCAATGGGAGGCATTCTTTCGTGATGAATGTTTACAACAATCGCGGAAAAATATTCAAAATCAACCAGAGGGTAATTTTGATGCATTGTTTGGAACAGGCCAATTAGAAACAGGGATTCAACAGGCGGAAGCCAAGTTTCCAGCGGGGTATTTTGATCAAGTACGCCTGTGTGCATTAAAAGCATGGGAGCGATTAACACCACCCATGGGAGCAGCCTCAGCCCCCATTCTCTCCCTGCAACAAGAACCTGATGAATCCCTCGCTAAATTCATTGCCAGGGTCCAGTCGAGTTTGGAAAGGAAGATTTATAATCCTGACGCTCGTTTTCTCCTTCTGCGATCCATAGTCTGGGATGGAATGCTTCCGCATTTTCGACAGGCCTGTATCACTCTTAAAAATGAACACCCAGATACTTGGATTCTAGCTACACAGGATCTCAGATCAAGCTCTTTTCAATGACCTATGTTACAGGCCTATGCAGCTACCTTACATAAACAAAAAGGAGCTTGCTTTCAGTGCGGTCGCCAAGGGCATTGGCGTAACCAATGTCCAGAAAATAGACCGCGACCCCGCCTCCAGTCAGGGCAACCCCGCCTCCAATCAGGGCAACCCCGCCTCCAGACAGGGAATCAGAGACCACGAATGCCTTGTCCCAGATGCCAGAAAGGATTTCACTGGAGGAGAGATTGTTGGTCAAGGTTCCATAGGAACGGCATGCCTCTGCCAAATGTAAACAGGGATTTAAACTAGGTATGGGGCTTCCCTTAGCCCCGCCCCCAAGAGGGAAGGAAGCAGGTCGCCCGCTTGGTGCTGTGCCCTTCTTCCACAAACAGAAGCCCAGCTTGGGACCCAATCTGTCGCTATACCCACCACGCCAAGTAACAATAACAGAGGGTGAGCAGAAGGAGGAACCCGTGGTATGTGGGAACTTCCAGCATAGAAATAACCGGCTGGAGCAAGAGAACAGCTCGAATTCAGAGCCTGAGATTTTATGGACCACCCCTGTTTTAGAAAGGGGTCACCCAACTATGACAGTAAAGATTGGTAATATTCCTTTTAAGTGTTTGATTGACACGGGAGCAGATAAGACAATATTAAGACAAGCAGAGGTTCCCCAGAGTTGGGAACTCCTCCCAGGACCACGCTTACATGGTGTTGGAGGATTGACTCAGGCATTCCGCACACGAGATTCCCTTGTGTGGGAAGATCCAGAAGGGACTACCGGATGCTTTCAGCCTTTAATAGCTGATATAAGCACCAATTTATTGGGAAGAGACTTGCTGGAATCTTTAGATGTAGTGATATCCTCAGACACCTCTGCAGGACACCACACTCACTCCTGTGAGACTGCTAGACCCAACCAGCACCCCCAATACTAACTGCCACTGTTCGTAACAGAACTCCCCGCTTAGATTGGCTTTCTAATGAGCCTGTCTGGGTGGAACAGTGGCCTTTGCCTAGGGAGAAGCTAGAAATTTTAAAAAAACTCATCCAAGAGCAGTTATCGTTGGGACACATTCGTCATTCTCAGAGCCCATGGAATACTCCAGTCTTTGTAATTAAAAAGTGCTCAGGAAAATGGCGCCTCCTCCAAGATCTTCGTGCAGTTAATAAAACCATGCAGGTTTGGGGCTCCCCCCAAAGGGGTTTGCCTCTTGCTTCCGCAATTCCCACAGGAATTCCAATCATAGCTATTGATATACAGGATTGTTTTTTCTCTATTCCCTTACACCCACAAGATTGTAAACGTTTTGCTTTCTCTGTTCCTTCTATTAATAATGCCAGCCCTGCCGATAGATTTGAATGGGTGGTACTGCCCCAGGGCATGGCTAATAGTCCTACTATTTGTCAAGAGGTTGTTAAATCTGCCCTTTTTCCATATATTCATAAGGGCCTTAAGGTTTTTCATTATATGGATGACGTGTTAATATGGGGAGAATTAGATACAGATCTCTCCGCCCTACGTGATTTTCTAATCCCTGCCTTAAAGAGAAGTGGACTTAATGTAGCTCCTGAGAAGATACAGCTAATCCCTCCAATATCTTAGGCTCAGAGATTTCCCTAACGCAGATTCGTCCTTTAAAACCTTCTGTTACTTTTCCTTCTAATCTCACTCTTGCTTCTTTACAAAGTTTTCTTGGAAATTTGAATTGGCTTAGGCAGTATCTTTATCTGCCTACGAGCTGCCTGCAACCACTGTTCGATCTGTTAAAAGGAAACAAACAGCCCTCCTCAAAGCGTATGTTAACCCCCGAAGCATCCTTGGCTCTGGAAAAAGTTAACCAGGCTCTCCAGGACATGTACCTCGTTCGATTCTCCCCCTCCTCTCCAGTAAATCTTCTAATCTTTAACTCCACCCCCACGGTAGTGGGGGCATTGTGGCAGAAACATGGCGTTCTCGAATGGCTTCATACGCCAGTAGGCGGAGCTCCAAGACTCCTTACCGAGATTGATGCCTTAGCATTTACGGTTCGCCAAGGAAGAAACAGATCAGTTCAGGTCTTAGGAAGGGAACCAGATTCAATCATTCTTCCCTTTTCTCTCACTGATACAGAATGGCTCATACGCCACCATTCTCGTTTTGCCATATGTTTAATGGGTTTTCCAGGACAATTAGATAATCATTTTCCCTCTAATAATTTGATAGCTTCTTTACCTCTGTTGCCTCTACTAGTACCTAAACTTTTCTCTCGAGATCCCATCCCCTCTGCTCCTACAGTGTTCACTGATGGTGGAAAAAAGGGAGCTGCTGCCCTTATATATTATCCAGACCAGCAATACCCCAAACCTCTCTTTACTGAACTTCCTGATAATTCCCCTCAGTACAAAGAACTTTATGCTGTTTTCCTTGCATTAAAAGCTGTACCAGAATCCTTCAACCTTTTTTCTGACAGTGTGTATACTGTTAACTTACTTCCATGGCTTGCTCGATCTTATGTAAGAATTGATGACAACCCACTTTCTCCTCTTTTAATTCAAATTGCCTCTATGCTCTGTTCTCGAACCCATCCACTGTATGTTCAGCACCTACATTCCCACAGCCCTCTTCCTGGTCCCCTGTCCGAAGGGAATGCTGCAGCTGACCGCCTTGCCTCCACAGGAATTCTCCTAGCCTCTGTCTCTAATCCTGCTGACTTTCATTCCCTAACCCATGTTAATCTTAAAGGTCTTCGAGCTCGATTTCCTGATATTCCTCTGCCACAGTTAAAACGTATTCTTGCTACATGTTCCTCCTGTGCAGGTCTAATCAAAACACCTGCTATTCAGACTCTAGGGGTTAATCCTCGAGGTTTAAAAGCCAACGCTCTTTGGCAAATTGATGTTACCCACATACCTAACTTTGGCAAACAAAAATATGTGTTCGTCTCAATTGATACCTTCTCTAAGTTTATGTGGGCTACAGCTCAAACTGGAGAAAACTCAAAAAAGCTTATAAGCCATATGCTCTCCTGTTTTGCTGTAATGGGCTTACCTCTTCAACTTAAAATGGATAATGGACATGCTTTTACCAGCAAACAATTTAAAGATTTTTGTTCCCTCTGGAACATTACTCATACTACAGGCATTCCGTATAATCCACAGGGACAAGGCATTGTTGAGAGGGCCCATCAAACTCTTAAGGCTCAATTAAATAAAGAAAAAGGGGAAATTTACCCCCCTAATATCCAGCTGGCAAAAGCCTTAACTACATTAAATCTCTTTAATATTTACAAAAACTCCGACCAACCTCCTATAATTCTTCATTGGCAAACACCACCCACCCTCCCAGCTATTAAAGTCAAATGGAAAGACCCACTTGATAAAATTTGGAAAGGACCTGACCCCCTGTTGACTATGGGGAGGGGTTTCGCATGTATTTTTCCACAAAATTACTCCAAGCCTGTTTGGGTTCCTGCCCGTCATGTCCGGCAATACCCACATGATGGTGCTGATATCCCTGAAGAACAAGAAACACTGCAAGAAGACTGGCTGCAAGAGGACTGGCTACAGGATGCACCCCAGGATCCATAATACAGCATGGCAGAATAAAAAAAAAAAAAAAATCTGATTCACAGAACTCTCCCCCCCCCCCCCGAATGAATGTCTTATGCTATGACTGGCCAGTTGTGTTTTGTGAGTGAGTGAGTGAAAAAAAAAAAATTGAGTGAGTTGAGTGACCAAAATTTTTGTATGACCCATTGTGCTCAGAGTACTCTGAAAGTTAACTGACTTTCTATCAAACGGCTGGACGCAGCCATGGTTTCTGGAGACGTCCAGAAACAGTCCAAAAATTGTTCATTCCCCCTTTTGATTTCTTTTTTAAGTCTTGATATCAATATGAAATGTTTAGTCTTAAACTGTGTGAGTAAAGATGGTTCAACTATGACAGTAGTTCTAAATTCACATTTGAAATGATATATCTTATTTACAAGTTTTTCTCCTCCTGTGTGTTATAAACTATATGTTTAATATGCGTGTTTCAAGTTTGGTAAACATTAACTTGACAGTTAAATCGTAACTTCGAAGTTACATTTTTACGAGAAGAGGTAAAATCAATTCATTTAAGTAACTGAGTGTTTAAGGTAAAACTCTAAATATTCAATGTGACAATTCATCATCTCCTAAGTTAAAATACAAATTCTCTATACAGGACATTTTTGGAGGGCCCCCAAAAATGTCCTGTAAGCTATCTTGTGGAAATTAATCCACAACAAATTTGGCATCAATCTGATATTGTAAATGTACCAAAAAAAAAAAATTGTCACTAAAATGTGTTAACTCTAGTAACCTGAGTTTGCTTAAAAACCCAATGTAAAAATAGTCAAGAATCAATATATGTAACTTAAACTCGGTATGAAAACTTTGCTATATAAAGACTGCTACATGAGGTCACGTAAGATGACCTTTACACAAAATTATAAAGATACCTAAACCAGTTATAATCATTGAGTTATCAATTGTAGTAAACTTCTAATTTGTTACAAAGTTTTTTCATAAGTAATTGACTACAAGCCTTCGCATAAAGAAGCATCTGCTCATATAGAATCCCCAGAAATCCATCTTGGACCCCTGACCTCTGACATCACCCACAATTACAGCCATCCCCAGAAACCCATGATGTGACCTGACACGATCTGGAGAACCTGATTCACAGACTCCGAAGGACAAGACTTTCCTACTGCCTTTCTCTCAACCATCGGTGTCTGCTCTTCCTGCTTCTGTTTCGCCCATCATGTTTTGGCGGTTCCAGGTCACTCTCTACAGAGAAGAAAAGTTCCGGTGGCCGTCCTCCTCCATCAAGATAGATGTGTGGCATTTATTTCCTGGCCGTTGACATTGGACTGATGCTTCTATAGAACTTGCTGGACACTCCTTTTATACTCCTGGACTTCTTGAAGAATGACTGTAGCAGGCTGACTCGGGATTTTGCAATGCCAGATCACCCCTCTAGCCCCTCAGCTTATCAGGCCCCCACTCCTCCACCCATCAGGCTCACTCTGTCTCTTGCTACTCTTACTTATCCCTCCCTGTCTTGTGCTAGTTATTTTTGAAGACACTTACACACTATCATTCTGCTTTCTTCCCAACAGGTTTCCGTTCACCCCTACACTGCTATTCCCCTGACAGAGATGAAGCCTTTTACAGACATTGACCCAGTTATATATGGCCATTAAGTAAGAGGAAGATGTTGGGGAATTGTGAGGATATGGTTGAGCTTGGAAGGGCTTGAGCCTGAGGGGTGTGTCAATCCTGTTAGTCTCTCTCTCCACGGAGAGGTTGAGCAAGGAGGGACAGTAGAACCCCAAAAAAGGTGTGCCTCTTATCAGTCTCCCTGCCTCACAAAGTGCCCCACACTCCTGATACTATGGCAAAAAGTTAAAAAGAAAGGGGGAGATGTTGGGTAGTTGCCATCTCCCCCTGGCTTCTTCTTATCCATATGGCTATATAGGGATTTACTGATCCAAAGGTTTGGTCTATTTACATAAATCACTTTTACATAAAGCACTCCAGGGCATTGGTGGTTCAGTTATAGGATTCTCGCCTGTTCCGCCCCCTCCTTGTCACACTCTGATTTTCACCAGTCACATTTCTCTCCACCCTCTATATCACATCCTGTTTCCACCCTACTTGGAGAGTATAAAAACAGCTGCTCTTCTGATTAAAGACACTTGGAAATTGCTTTCCGGCTCCGAGAGTTCCAGAGTGTATCTCCTGCGGAAGTTGGTGCAGCACGCGTTCCTGATCCCTCTCCCACACAGCAGCCTAGATCAGCTCCAGTTGAGTTCTCTCCAACCCAGAGAGCACTAGCTCGGGAAGAAGTACCCTCAGGCTATCCCGGCATGTCCCTTGGTCCATGCTCCCAGAGTGATAAAGAATAGGAAAGCTATCAGGGGAGAGGATGGGATACGGAGTTCTGGTGGAGTTATACCCCTCTTATCCTATGGTTTTTGTCAGTGTTTCCTTTTTATAACCCGGCTTTGACCTAGCACGTTATGATTGGGCCCTCCCTCCTCAATCGCTATCGAACAGGCCATGGCCGGTGCGCCGCTATGTTCCATCGCTGGGGAGCCAGAGACAACCCGAACTGCCCCTGCAGCTACAGACAGACTATGACCCACATAGTCAATGACTGCCACCTCTCCAGATTCAAAGGAGGTCTCGAAACTTTACATCAGGCTCAACCTGACGCTGTTGACTGGCTACAGAAGAAGGGCAAACGCTAGAAGAAGAAGAAGAAGAAATAAAAATTATATTTAAAAAAAAGGGCAGTAACCACAAATATTGGAGAGGCTTTTGGTGTACAGGAACTCTTCTACACTACTGGTGGGCACACAAATTGGTCCAACTCCTTTGAAAAGTAATGTGGAGAATATACAGAATACTAGAAATGGACCTACCCTATGACCCAGAAATTTCCCTCCTGAGGATATAACCAAAGGCAACAAAAGCACTGACCCAAAACGATCTATGTATACCTACGCTCACTACAACACAATTCATAACAGCTCAAACTTGGAAGCAACCCAGGTGGTGTCCAACAGCATATGAATGGCTAAGAAATTTGTGAGATTTATGTTAGCTATTAAAAAAGATGAAGTCATCTCCTTCACCTCATCTTGGATGGAACTTGAAGTAAGATAAGCCAAAAGAGAAGGATAAATATGGGATTTTGGCTGTAGTGCAGTGGGTTAAGTGCATGTGGTGCGAAGAGCAAGGACTGGAATAAGAATCCCAGTTCGAGCCCCAGGCTCCTCACCTGCAGGGGGTAGCTTACTCATAGGTGGGATTTAAGAAACAAGAACAGAAAAGAAAAACAAAAAGTAAAATTTGGACTGGGTTTGGTGTATTGCACCAAAGCAAAGGATTCTTGGTAAGGAAAATAGAGAAGTAGGTGTGTGTGTGTGTGTATGTGTGTGTGTGTTTCCTGGTACATGATGGTGGAAAAGGATCTATGAGGGGTGAAAGTGTTTTGCAGACACCTATCATAGAGAGATGAGAAATTATATCCATGTGTCAACAACTGTTAACCCCCCAACAAAATGACAAAGGGAAGGAAAGAGAAAGAGAATGAGAAAGAGAATGAGAAAGAGAAAGAGGAAGAGGAAGAAAGGAGCGGGTCGTGTGATGGTGCATGTAGTACAAAGTGCAAGGATCCTGGTTCCTGGCTCTGGCTCCCCACCTGCAGGGCAGTTGCTTCACAAGTGGTGAGGCAGGTCTGCAGGTGTCTATCTTTCTCTCTCCTTCTCTATCTTCCCTTCCCCCTCTCAATTTCTCTCTGTCCTATCAAAAAAAAAAAATGGCCACAGGAATAGTGCAGGTACCGAGCTCCAGTGATAACCTGAGAGAGAGAATGAGAGAGAGAGAGAGACAGGAAGGTAGGTAGTAAGGCAGGAAGGCAAGAAGGAAGGCAGGCAGGAAGGAAGGAAGGTTATCACTGTGGCTTAGTAACTGCACTACAAATCCACTGTTCTTGGAGCCTATTTTTTTCCTTTAGTTGCCCTTGTTGTTTATAGTTGTTATTGTTACTATTATTGTTATTACTGTTGTCACTGTTGTTGGATAGAACAGAGAGAAATAGAGAGAGGAGAAGAAGACAGAGTGGGGAGAAAAATATAAACACCTGAAGACCTGCTTCACCGTTTGTGAAGCGACCCCCCTGCAGGTGGGGAACCAGGGGCTCAAACTGGGATCCTTATGCTGGTCCTTGTGCTTCATGCCATGTGCGCTTAACCCACTGTGCTACCACCTGGCCCAGATTTAGTTTTCTTTTTTTTTAACTTAAAAAGGAAGTATTCCATTTTTAAGTTTAATTTACCTTTATAATTTTAATATCATTTCATTAGTGAATTAGTGATGTTTTACAAGATTTATATTATAGGAGGTCAGTGCCATACTGCACTAACCACCAAAGTTCCACACCCTCCCTATAACCACCATAGTAAAAAGGAAAAAAATCCTCTATACCTCTGTCTATTCTTCAATTTTTGTCTACCATCTGATTGTCTCTCTAATCTATGTGTTCTACTCTCAAATGTTTACTGAACCTTTCCTTATTTCCTCTGAAACTCCCTCAGTTCAGGTAGCTCACTTACACCAGTGTGGAATTTTTCAATCTATTGTCCATGAGCCATCCTCAAAAGAGACATAGCTTTCTTTAAACATTTATTTACTTATTATTATTGTTGTTGTTGTTTACCAGAGCATTGGCCAGTTCTGGCTCACTGAGGTGCTGGGAAATGAACTTGAGATTTCCATGTCTCAGGCATGAAGGCCTTTTTATAACCATTATGCTACCTTCCCAACACCAGAGTTAGCTACTTTTAATTTCTTTCTTTTTAATTTTCTTATATTTATTTATTTATTTTTCCCTTTTGTTGCCCTTGTTGTTTTTTTATTGTTGTAGTTATTATTGTTGATGTCATTGTTGTTAGACAGGACAGAGAGAAATGGAGAGAGGAGGGGGAAGACAGAGGGGGAGAGAAAGACAGACACCTACAGACCTGCTTCACCACCTGTGAAGTGATTTCCCCTGCAGGTGGGGAGCCAGGGGCTTGAACCAGATTCCTTATGCTGGTCCTTGTGCTTTGCGCCACCTGCATTTAGCACGCTGCGCTAACACCTGACTTCCCAGAGTTAGCTTCTTTTAAACCTCTAATTCTTAACTCCATGGTGCTGCACTGCCTCCACCACAGCCCCATATTTTCTATTTTTCAATCAGAACAGAATCAAATGTCATCACTTCTGTAATTATCTTTCTGATCTGTCAGACAGAATAAACAGTTTTCCCCCCTTCCCTATAGTTTCCTGTCATTATCTTTATTTAGCATTTATTTTCATCTGCTTTATGGATTAACACTAAGGTCCTTTTTCAGATTCCTTCCTTTTATATTTGTATTTTTCTTATCTTGTATAATCTTCTAGAACTTGGCACACTGGTTGATGCATAAAATATACCAATATTTACAACATTTAATTAATTTAAATTAGTAGATTAAAAAATTCACATGTGCATTATTTTATAAGGTGATGCTGGAAAATGAACCTATGGTTCATGTACTTGCTATATTGCTCAGCCACTTTCCTGCCATCTTTCTTTTTTATTATTCTTATTCTGTAGTTTTCAAGTGATAGACAAAAACGACCTCAAAACATGGTTCCACCAGACATGTAGTTCCCGTGGTGATGTTGACAGTGTCCCCATTTGATGTGGATCAAACCTAGGGCTTCAACAGTATGCTCTTTATCCATTGACCTCCTTCTGGCCCCCATATTTTTGAACTAGAAAACATGTTAGATAGTATAAAAACATGTTAGACAGTGCAAACATGTTAGATACTGAAGAGAATCTGGATGAGCTCTCAGAAATTTTGTGAAGTGTTTAAGTTTGAACATGGCATCTTCTAACTCTATTTTTACCACTTCTCTGCTGCTTATTTTCAGTCTAACAGGCGGTGTTAGCTCTCAGTCACTCAAGATCTTTCTATGGTATCTAACATCAAAATATTAATGTCTAATCCTCACAAGAATAGCTACATTTTAATGAGGAATTCTTGAAGGACATTTAGACACAAAGGAATCAAAAGAATAAGTCATGATAGAATTCCAGATATTCTGATGATGGGGGAGGGAGGCTTTAGGGATGACTTTTCATTGTTTCCCTCAAACCCAGAAATAGTAGCAGCACCTTCCTTTTTTAAATCTAAGATTGCTATATTTAAAATTAAGAGTGAATAAAACAAATATTTCTACAAACAGTATTTAAGGAGCCCATGCAATATTCACATTTAAACTCTTGTAAAAAGAAAATCACAGGCATTTGCTTCTAAATAGAAACCATTTCCTAGAATAATTTCAGCATTTGAAAATAGACTCCTAATATTTTACCCATGCACAAGTGATAGAAAATTGAATGGAAGCCAGGAGGTACCCTCAAAATGGTACAAGTTATCATGTAAACATTGTTAGTTTCTCTCTGATTTTGGTCCATTACACAGTGCTTTACTGGTCTCCCAAAGGAACATTAACATGAAAGTGTGAGAAGAGAATTGCTGATATTTATCAGGCAGGAGCAAGTAAAATAGAAAGAAGGTAAAGTCAAAGAAGTAAAGCATGCAAACCATCAGTTCTTCTAAGGACTATAACATACTTTAAAAACTTTGTCTCGTTAATCATAGTCAGAGGAGGGAGGAGGTTTTTTGTTTTTAATACCTGTATTTCTTTAAAAATAGTTCTATGTGTAAGAATTTATTAGTGAACTTATTGAATAATTAGTGTCACAAACTTGCTTATTTACTATGCACCTTAAAAATAAGGACTAGGGCTGGGGAGATAGTTCAGCCTGTTAGAGCATAAACTTATGTCCCTCTGCCCCCAGAAACCTCAAGTTCAATTCCTAGTACCATAGTATGCCTTAAATAAAAAGTACTTTAGTTCTATCTCTCCATTCTTTCTCATTTGTCCTTTTCTCATAATAAATAAACAAATATTTTTTAAAAATGGGCATTGGTCAAGTCAAGGCTATGAGAAGACCATGGAAAGCAGACAGGCAAAGTGGGTGAACTAAGCAGGAAAGTGTTTCAATTGTTCTGCTTTTATTGCTTTTGTTTGTTTGTTTATCTATGGTTAAATACTCATCTTTTATGTTCAGCAAGTAGTTTTTTTCTTAGACATGTTCAGATTTTCCCCTAGCTAGACACACCAACACACACACACACACACACACACACACACACACACGGGAGATTAGACTGAGCACTCACAAGTCTATTATTTCAATTACCAATTGACTTAGGAAAAATAAAAGAAATAAAAAAAATCATTTTAGGAGTAGACAACTTTCCAACTAAGCAACATCTTCACACCCAAGATCTCTTTTAAAGACATGTGACATATTTTCCTACTATCATATCACAGATAACTTTAAGAAAAGACTAGAGGGTAGAGGTTAGATAGGATAATGGTTATATAAGGAAACTGATGCATGGGGCTCTAAAGTCTCAGGTTCAATCCCCCACACCACTACCAGAAAGAAGGAAAGAAAGGAAGGAAGAAAGAAAAAAAAGAAGGAAAGTAGGAAGGAAGGAAGGGAGGGAGGGAGGGAGGGAGGGAGGGAGGGAGAGAAGATGAAAAGAAGAAGACTAGAAACACTGACAATATTTCCCTTCTTCAGAGCAGTATGGCTACAAGTCCTTAAGGGAAGAAATGATGAATGCATTAGAGTATAATTTCTGACAGACAGCAGAAAGAACATAGGCAGATATTTTAGGATTCACATAATCCATTGAAATTTTTCTTTATGAATAAAATAGTTTAGTTGCCTAGAATGGATCAATCAGAATACAAATTGGGAATGTTATTATGATTTAAAAATCACAGTGTGTAACACTACACCATTTGCTTTGTTGTTAGCAAACCTTTGTTGTTAGCTTGTTCTTTTGATGCATGTATAGCCAGAGCTTTAAGAGAAAAATTATCCCCATAAAGTCTATTAATGATATAAGTGGACTCTGCTTAAAATAGAGAAAACAGAAAAAATAGCAATCAGTTATGTACATTACTAAAGGGTAAAATGAAGGAATACAAAGGCGATTATCAAATGGCTATAATATTAAATATACCAATTTCTATATAAAAGTACTCACTATTCTTTTCTAGGCAATAGTTGAACGGACTGGAAAAGAGTTAGATTTTTTTTTCCCCAGGGTTATTGCTGGAGTTAGGTGCCTGCGTAACTCCACTGTTTCTGGTGGTAATTTATTTTTTTCTTTATTTTTTATAGACAGTGAAAGATGGGGGGGGGAGAGAGAGAGAGAGGGAGAGTTACAGCACTGCTTCACTACTCATGAAGCTTCACCCATCCCTGCAGGAGGAAACTTATTGCTTAAACTTTGGTTTATGGTAACATGTGTTTTCTACCAGTTGAGCCACAACCAGGTCCCCCAAGATTTATAATTTTGTGATCAATATGTGTTTCACATAACAGAAGAAAAATGTTCTTCTGAATGCAAAAACAAAATAAACAAAACACCTTTCTGCTTTACTTAGAGGTCTTGTTAAAAAATATAAAACACCAACTATGACACCATCTCCCCAGACAATACCTTTGGTCCACCTGCACATTAGCTGTCAGACTCAGGCAAAATCTAGTAAACTAATGGGCCCTTTGAAATGTACCTAAAATAGACCTACTAGCTTTTTCAAAAATGGAGACCCCAAATCATCATCTGCAATATTCTTGCCTTTAGGTTCATGATTAGTCAACAATTTGTTTGGCTTTCTATCTTAACTCTTTTTCAGCCACCAGGTTCCAGATGCTAACATGATGCCAATCTGACTTCCCTGGGAAGAGGACCCCACCAATGTATCCTGGAGCCCCACCTCCCCAGATCCTTACCCCACTTTGGAAAGAGAGAGACAGGGTAAGAGTATGGATCGACCTGCCAATTCCCATGTTCAGTGGGGAAACAATTACAGAAGCCAGACCTTGCACCTTCTGCACCCCATAATGATCCTGGGTCCATATTCCCAGAGGGATAAAGAAAAGGAAAGCTCTTAAGGGAGGGGATGGGATACAGAGTTCTGGATTGGGAATTGTGTGGAATGTACCCCTCTTATCCTATAGTCTTGTCAATATTTCTACTTCATAAATAAAAATTAAAAATATATATAACAATGGGCTGGGTGGTGGAGCATCTGGTTGAGTGCGCATGCTATAATGTACAAAGACCCAGGTTTGAGCCCACGGTCCCCACCTGAAGGGGGAGAGGTTTACAAGTGGTGAAACATTGTTATAGAGGACTCTCTGTCTCTCTCCCTCTCTATCACCCCCTCCTCTCTCAATTTCTGGCTGTCACTATTTAATTAATAAATAAAGATAACAAACATTTAAAAAATATATAAAAATATTTCTACTGGTGACTAGAATTTTTGAATGTCATTGGTAATTTTTTGGACTCTAAAATGAACTGCAGTATCTTGGTGGAAAACAGCCATTTATTCAACATTATACCTAGCCAACATTTCAAAGGAAGTTTTTTTTTTTTCCTTCAAAGAAAGTTTTAAGATCATTAAAGTTGTGTTATGGGAAAAGAAAAAAAAGCTTTCCAAATTATTGGGATATCTCATAAACTCTTTTAATTTTAACTGAACCTACAATTCTTTTTTTTAATGAAAAAGAAACTTATTTTTCCTGGTTGATTCACGTCTACTAGTTTATAACTGAAAGATTAAGCAACTTAAGTAGAAGAAACATAGATGTACTGAAAATTATTGCCCAACAAACCTCAGCAAGGCTGAAAGAGGCAGACATTAGCTCCATCTAACAGTGGAATAGATGCAATATGTTTGAGAAGGATGAAACCAAGCAAGAAAATGAACTAAAAATAAATAAACGGGGAAAAAACATGAGAGGCATTTCGCTTGCACAGATCCTGAAATATATCTTGTGGGTACCTAAAAACAAGGAGGGTTATAAATGCCCTTCCGACTGAGGCAAATCAAGAATGTTACAGGAGATTTTTCCTAGGAGATATTAGCAGAGTCTGCAGCTGTGATTTCATGATAGAGTTGATAGCAACCAAGCAACAAGCATACAGTTGACTAATCCTCTATCTATAAAGTATGAAAACTAGGTGCATCAACCTTCAAACTAGCTAAATACAATTTAAGGAATTTATTTATTTAATTTAAGTGAACACATCATTTTTTTAATGTGAGAAATGCTGTAAAGTGTAGAACATTGTTCAAAATGTAAGCAGAGTAGCATCCAGGATTCATGTACACAGAAATGCATAATATACTGTGAATATGTATGACAGTATTAAGTACTGTCATATATGGGGACTAGGGCTCAAATCAGAAATCAATAGTTCCTAATCACTGTAGAAACCAGCTCTTTTGTGGGTAAGTCTCCCCTTTTCTTTTTCTTTTTTATATAAGAAAAGATTAATTAACAAAACCATAGGGTAGGAGGGGTACAACTCCACACAATTCCCACCACCCAATCTCCATATCCCATCCCCTCCCCTGATAGCTTTCCCATTCTCTATCCCTCTGGGAGCATGGACCCAGGGTCATTGTGGGTTGCAGAAGGTAGAAGGTCTGGCTTCTGTAATTGCTTCCCCGCTGAACATGGGCGTTGACTGGTCGGTCCAT
Organism: Erinaceus europaeus; assembly: GCF_950295315.1. Taxonomy (NCBI): domain Eukaryota; kingdom Metazoa; phylum Chordata; class Mammalia; order Eulipotyphla; family Erinaceidae; genus Erinaceus; species Erinaceus europaeus. The sequence continues at coordinate 42,826,542 of NC_080171.1, read as the reverse complement.
ACTCCCAGTCTGCCTCTCTCTTTCCCTAGTAGGATGGGTCTCTGGGGAAGCGGAGCTCCAGGACACATTGGTGGGGTCTTCAGTCCAGGGAAGCCTGGCCGGCATCCTGATGACATCTGGAACCTGGTGACTGAAAAAAGAGTTAACATACGAAGCCAAACAAATTGTTGAGCAATCATGGACCCAAAGGTTGGAATAGTGGAGTCCCCTTTCTAATAGGATTTGCTGACAGATTCCAGCTTAGTAGGGCTGATACACTGCTTCCTGCCCTCTTACTCCTTTGGAGAGAGTGGTAATAGTGATCCCCTTTGTATAAGTAGAAAGCAGTGCAGTTCTCAAAAAGAAAGGATAGTCTTTCCTCTAACTTCCCTGTGAGGAAGACTCAATGAAAATTTACATGTTCACAGAGAGGAATGTTGATCCAGCAGTCTACATGCATGTACACTCAACTTCCAGAGCTTGCTAATTGCTTATGTTCCATCAGAAAAACTTACTAGAGCAGTAAAGAAATAGAGTTACCTGCATGTTAGCTGTCGGGCTCAGGTAAAAATTAGTAAAGTTATGGGCCCCATGGAATATACTTAAAATAGACCTACTAGATTTTTCCAAAATTAAGACCCCAATCTCATCTGCTATACTCTTACTTTAGGTTTCTAATTATGAAACATTTTCTTTCTGTTTTATATCTTAATGTTTTTCAGCCACCAAGTTGCAGATGATACCATGGCATGAACCTGACCTTCCTGGGCAGACCACCTCACCAATGTGTCCTGGAACCCCACCTTTCCAGAGCCCTGACCCACGAGGGAAAGAGAGAGACAGATTGCAAGTATGAATCTACCTGCCAATGCCCATGTTCAGCAAAAAAGCAGCTATAGAAGCCAGACTTTCCACCTTCTGCACCCCATAATGATCCTGGGTCCATGCTCCAAAAGGGATAAAGAATAGGAAAGCTTCCAACAGTGGGGATGGGATATAGAACTCTGGTGGTGGGAACTGTGTGGAATCGTACTTCTCTTATAATGCAATCTTGTCAATTATTATTAAATCAAAAAAAACAAAGACTCTTCAGTAAGATCCATTTGTCCTCTTCCCTCCATCTGAAAAGGAGTTTCCTTCTTTGAAAATTCTTAGGAGTTTAAAGATTGAAATTTTCAAAATTTCATATCTTTTAATGAAAATTAGATTACTAGAATATTATTCATAGTGTGGGAACAACAGGAAATTTTCATGCACATAATACATTTTAACTACTATAAAAGACAGCAATGTTTCATATTTCACAGAATATCAAAAAAGTTTTAAAACCCTCCAGTATTTATTGAAAATAAATTTCTTGAAGTGTAGCAATGGCTACCAAATACCAAATCATTACTGATGCCTTTTTTCATTTGTAATAGCATTTAGAGGACAGTTGAAAAAAATATCAAACAAGAATATGAATTTTCTAAAACAATATTTTTATCTAATCTTTTTTTGTGAAATATTGTATATATTAGAAGATATATTCAGTGGTTGGAAAGACAGGTATACAAAGTACTTCACAGATTTAAAATGGCCCTCCACTGATTGTATAGCATTGTAATTTATCTCATCTGTTTACAAAATTAAAATAAACAACAAGTCTAAATAAAAGATTCAACTAAAAAAGAAAATAAGAAGAAGAAACTAATGGTAACCAGAATAAAAGAGCATAGTAAAATATATACAATCATTCAGCAAAATATTATCTAGTAAAATCAGTGAAACCCCCCAAAAAAGAAATAGTGTGAGGTAGGATCAGTACTTGGGGAGGACTAGGTGCTCCAAAGGTACAGAAAATGAGGTTCTGCAATACCTATTGGACCAGGGCTGAGAGACTGCTAAAGGTACCTGTCTATGATAGGAGAAACATGATAGAAAATGATGATGATGCACCTTGAAGATTCCAGCTAAATAACTACCAAAGTTGAAACATAGTTTTCAGGGTGTTTCCAATACCAAGTGACATGGCTAAGAAGTAAGGCTACTGCAGGACTACTTGTTTATCTATACAAAATGCCTAGATAAGTCATAGTTATAAGCAGTCAATAAGTGAACTACAACATATACAAGGGAAGTACACCAGTAAAAAATTCATTTGGCTGTGATAGTAAATTATACATATCAGGTTGGGGAGATAGCATAATGGTTATGCAAAAAAATGGTTCCTGTATATCTTTTCCTGTATAAATATTTATTATATTTAAAAAATAAATAAAATATTACAAAAAAAGACAAATCTACACTTCATTGTCCTTAACAAATATAGGCCTATTTTTCTCTACAGCAAGATCTTTGGTGAGAAGTTATGTTTGACTTTAGACCCCTAACTTAATGGTTCTGAAAATTCCTCCGCCTTTCTCCTGTGACTGCAAGGCGGTTATTGTTTAGGAATATCTGAAGAAGGAAGACATCTAGGAATAGGAGAGATTAGTCAGTTGTTACTTTTGTGAGGAAAGTGTTTGGTGGGATGGAGCCAAAATCATAATTTGGAAACAACATTTGGCGTGAGCTCCATTTAAAAAAAGCTGCTTACAACCTGAGATTCTCTGAAGAGGGTAGGATAACTGGTGCATCCGTGAAAGGGTGAATAGGGGGTGGTCAGGGTGACACCAAAAAAGAGTCCTATAACCTACTCTTGGTCTGGCAAACAGAAGCCAAACAAAGAAAGGAAAATCACTGGCTTCACTATTTCTGAACTCACCATTCCCTCCACCCCAGAAGGGCTAGTCAGCTGCTTCTAACAGGCTTCCTGCAGAGCTATTTTCTTTACCAAGATTCCTGGCACAGCAGGGGTTTGATTCCAAACCTTTTTTTTTTTTTTCTACTCTCTCTTCTTTTTTTAGGTGCTGGAGCTCTATTTGCATGACAAAATACCTGACCAATCAGAGCCTCAGCCCTGCCTGGGAAAGACTACCTGGAGGTTTTTTGTTTGTTTGTTTTGTTTTGATACTTATTATAATTCATTGTCTTTGCTTAGGCTGCATGCAGTCAATCTGGGGTGATTCAAGCTACAAATTGACTGTTAGGGTTTTTTACTCTATTTTATTTATTATTACTATTATTATATGTGTGTCCCTTTCCCTCCTCTTCAGGTTGACCAAAATTAACTGCTGTTGCTTTTTACACTGATAGGTGACTGGGTGTCCTATCCATAGTGAGAGGAACTTGTTTCTCCCTCTTCCTTCCACCCTCCTTTTTCTCTCCTTTTAGCTAATTCAAAAAAAAATAAAACCTCTTTCCTTTCACTGGTCTTTTTTTTTTTTCTTTCTCCTTTCTTTCCTTCTTTTGTTCTCTGAAATAACTGACACTCATTTGGGAACTATTTTGTGGAAGAAATCTGACTCAAAGTGAATTCTCTCTGTATGTGTATGTGTTACTCTTTTATATGTTCCTTTCTCCTCTTGCTATCCCTAAAACTTATAGTGGACAGTAGATTTTCATAATTTTCTACTCTGACTCTCCCTTTTTTTCCTTTCTCTTTCTTTTTCTTTTGGTTTTGTTTGCTATTTTTTCTTGGACTGGAAGTGTTGTTTGGCTAGCTGGTATTAGTTGAACTGCATCAATCCTTGATTCAATTGCTATTGTTGTAATTTATGAGGCTTGTGACTGCATTTGTGAAAACTCTTTAGTATAGTGTGGCTAGTACTCAAAACACAACAAGTGAAGAACGACAGACCAGAAAAATAAAAACATCAATAAAAAATTGTTAAATCAAGAGCACATAAAATAAAATAAATAAAACTGCTACCACAATGAATCAGGAGAGGAGTCCAAAATAAACTCTGAATCAGTTAGAAGTAACCATAGATAAGAAAAGTATGCAAACAATAATAAACCTAATAATCACAGAAATGAAGACAACTATGGAGGAAAAGGCTATCAGAATTAGGGAAACAACAGATGATCCTCAAGGAAAATACTAACTACATCAAGGTAATTAGAGAACTGAAAGCTGAAATAGCTGAGCTAAAAGGAGAACTAGCAGAACAAGCTAATTCTGTAACTGAACTGAAGAAGGAAGCTGAGGGAAGGGAAAACAGATTAACAGAAGCAGAAAACAGAATTAGCCAGACAGAGGACGAGCTAGAGAAAACAAAGAGGTGAAAGAGCTCATAAAGAGATTGAGAGACACTGAAATCAACAACAGAGACATATAGGATGATCTCAAAAGAAGTAACATTCATATAATTGGCCTACAAGAGGAAGAAAGAGAAGTAGGGGAAGTAAACATACTAGAGAAAATAATAGAAGAAAACTTCCCAGACCTAAGCAACAGAAAGGAGATTAAGATTCAAGAGGCCCAGAGAGTTCCAAACAGAATCAACTCAGACCTGAAGACACCAAGACACATCATAGTTACAATGAAAAGAAGTGAGGATAAAGAAAGGATCCTAGGGAGTCGGGCAGTAGTGCAGTGGGTTAAGCACATGTGGTGCGAAGTGCAAGGACTGGCGTAAGGATCCCGGTTCAAGCCCCTGGCTCCCCACCTGCAGGGGAGTCACTTCACAGTCGCTGAAGCAAGTCACAGGTATATATCTTCCTCTCCCCCCTCTGTCTTCCCCTCCTTTCTCCACTTCTCTCTTCCTATCCAACAATAATGACATCAACAACAATAACTACAATAATAAAAAAGGGCAACAAAAGGAAAAGTAAATAAATAAAATATTTAATAAATTAATTAATAAAGGATCCTAAAGGCTGCAAGAGAAAAACTAAAAGTCATATACAGGGGAAAATCCATAAGACTATCAGCAGACTTCTCCACTCAAACTCTAAAAGCCAGAAGAGAATAGCAAGATAACTATGAAGTGATCAATGGAAAAGGGTTTCAACCAAGGATAATATATCCTACTAGGCTTTCATTCAAACTAGATGGAGGTATCAAAACCTTATCATACAGGCAACAGTTAAAAGAGGCAACAATCACCAAACATGCCCTGAATGAGGTTCTAACAGATAAAAAAGAACATCATCATAATACTTGCCATATATCAGAGCATAAAAAATAGTTGAATAATGGCACTGCAATACCTTAAATCCATAATATCAGTAAATGTCAAAGGCTTAAATTCACCCATTAAAAGGCATAGAGTGGGATGATGGATCAGAAAGCACAACCCAAGAATACACTGCTTGCAAACATCCCACCTGCCACAACAAGACAAAAACAGACTTAAAGTGAAAAGATTTAAAACTATCATACTGGCGAATGGACCACAAAAAAAGGAAGGGACAGCCATTCTCATCTCTGACACCATAGATTTAAATTAAAGTAACAAAATATAGGCAAGGCCATTGCATTATGAAAAGAGGATCAATCAACCAATAATTTTTAATAATTATTAACATCTATGCACCCAATGAGGGACTTTCTAAATACATCAAACACCTACTGAAAGAACTTCAAAAATACATCAATAGTAATACAATAATAGTGGGAGACTTCAACACCCCACTCTCACACTTAGATCAATGAAGCAGAGAATCAACAAAGAAACAAGATAATTAAATGAATAGATGGACAGACTAGACCTCCTGGACATTTTCAGAGTTCTTCACCCCAAAAAACTGGAATACGCATTCTTTTTAAATCCACACAGCACATCCTCAAGGACAGACCACATGTTAGGTCACAAAGACAGTATCAACAAATTCAAGAGAATTTAAATCACCTCAAGTATCTTCTCAGATCACAGTGGAGTAAAGCTAGCATTCAAAAACAAACACACAACTACTAAATGTCACAAAGTTTGGAAACTCAACAACATGCTGCTTAAGAAACACTGGGGAAAAAAAGCACTCAAGCAAGAAATTCAAATGTTTCTGGAAAGAAATGAAAATGAAGATTAAAGCTATCAAAATATTTGGGACACAGCAAAAGCAGTACTGAGAGGGAAACTCATACCCATACAATCGCATGTTAGAGAACAAGAAAAAACTCAAATATCCGACCTTACTGCACGCCTTAAGGACTTAAGAGTACGAGGAACAAAGGAACCCTAAAGGAACCAGAAAGAAAGAATTCACTAAAATTAGAGCAGAAATAAACATCAATAAAAAAAAACATACAAAAGATCAGTGAAGCCAAATGTTGGTTCTTTGAAAAATTAAACAAGATTGACAAACCCCTAGCTAGACTCAGTAAAAAAGGGAAGCAGACTCGAATAAATAGAACTGTAAATGATAGAGGAGATGTCACAACTCACACCACAGAAATCCAGAAAATCATGTGAAATTTTATGAAGAACTATATGTCACCAAGCTAAAGAATCTGGAAGAAATGGAAGAATTCCTAGAAATGTATACCCTTCCAACACTGAACCAAAAAGAACTAGAAAACCTAAATGCACTAATCACAGACAAAGGAATATAAACAGTTATTAAGAATATCCCCAAATACAAAAGTCTTGGACCAGATGGCTTTACAAACAAATTCTACAAAACCTTCAGGAAACAGTTAATACCTATACTTCTAAACATCTTCCATAAGGTCAAAGAAACAGGAACACTCCCTTCCACCTTCTATAAAGCCAACATCACCCTGATAACAAAAGCAGATAGGGGCACAACAAAAAAGGAAAACTACAAACCAGTATCTCTGATAAACATAGATGCCAAAATATTGAACAAGATCCTGGCCAACCGGATACATCAGTATATCAACAAGATTGTTCATCATGGCTAAGTGGAATTTATCCAAGGAATGCAAGGCTGGTTCAACATACATAAGCCAATCAATGTCATTCACCACATCAATAAAAGTAAAATGAAAAACTACTTGATTATCTCAATAGATGCAGAGAAAACCTTTGACAAAATCAAACACCCATTCATGCTCAAGACACTGCAAAAAACAGGAGTATTGGAAATTCCTCAAGATAGTGGAGTCCACATACAGAAAACCTGTAGCCGACAGCATACTCAGTGGACAGAAGCTGAAAGCATTCCCCCTCAGATTATAAAATACACAGGGTTGTCCATTATCACCAATACTCTTCATCATAGTATTGGAAGTTCTTGACATAGCAATCAGGCAAGCAAATGGAATCAAAGGCATACAGATTGTAAGGGAAGAAGTCAAACTCTCACTATTTGCAGATGATATGATAGTATACATTAAAAAACCTAAAGAATCCAGCAGAAAATTACTGGAAGTTAGTAGGCAATATAGCAATGTGTAAGGCTACAAAATCAATGTACACAAATCAGTGGTATTACTTCATGCAAACACTAAATCCAAAGAAGAGGATATCCATAAATCATTCCCATTCACTGTTGCAGCAAAATCAATAAAATACCCAGGAATAAAGCTGACCAAAGAAATGAAAGACTTGTATACTGAAAACTATGAGTCACTATTCAAGGAAACAGAAACTGATACCAAGATATGGAAAGACATCCCATGGTCATGGATTGGAAGAAATAATATCATCAAAATGATATGCTTCCCAGAGCAATATACAAATTTAATGTGATACCCATCAAAGTTCCACCAAGGTTATTTAAGAGAATAGAAAATAAACTATAGTAATTTATCTGGAACCAGAAAACACCTAGAATTGCCAAGATAATCAAGAAACAGAAATGGAGGCATCACACTTCAAGATCTCAAAGTATACTGTAAGGTCATCACCATCAAAACAGCCTTGTACTGGAACAAAAATAGGTGCACAGACCAGTGGAACAGAATTGAAAGCCCAGGGCAGGGGTAGATAGCATAATGGTTATGCAAGGATACTCTCATGCCTGAGTCTCCAAAGTCCCAGGTTCAATGCCCTGCACCTCCATAAGCCAGAGCTGAATAGTGCTCTGGTAAAAAAAAAAAAAAAAAAGAATTGAAAGCCCAGAACTAAATGCCCACATCAATGGGCATCTAATCTTTGATAAGGGGGCCCAAAGTATTAAATGGAAGAAGGAGGCTTTCTTCAAAAAATGGTGCTGTGAAAACTGGGTTGAAACATGCAGAATAATGAAACTGAACTACCTTATCTCACCTGAAAAAAAAAAATCAACTCCAAATGGATCAAGGACCTGGATTTTAGACCATAAACTATCAAATACTTAAAGGAAAACATTGTTGGAACACTTTCCCACCGAAACCTCAAGGACATCTTTGATGATACAAACCCAATTGCAAGGAACACTAAAGCAGATACAAACCATAATTTTAAACTAGATATTCAGAAGTGAGATTACTGGATAATATGGTACCACTTTAACTGTAGGATGTATTGACATATGTATTTGCTTTAATTTGTTTGGAACAGGGGCTGGGCGGTGGCACACCAGTTTAAAAGCACTTAGTACAAAGTGCAAGGACCTGAGCAAGAATGCTGGTTCAATCCCGCAGCTCACACCTACCCAGGGGTAGCTTCACAAGTGGTGAAGGAGGTCTTCAGGTGTGTATCTTTCTCTCTCTCCCTCTTTATTTCCCCCTCCTCTCTCAATTTCTCTCTGTCCTATCCAATAAAAAAAGGACAAAAAAAAAAGGCCACCAGGACCAGTACATTTGTAGTGCAGGCACTGAGCCCCAGTAATAACCCTAAAGGCAAAAAAAAAAAAAAGTTTGGAACTCTTTGAGGTTCTTGGATATGGATGTTGATTCCCTTCCAAGTTACAGAAATTCTTGCCTGTTATGTCTTCAAATAGTATTTATACATTTTTCCTCTCTTTTCTCCTTCCTAGTCCCCTATGACATGAATGCTATTCCTCTTGATAATATCACATAAGAGTCCTATATTAATTTTGCATATTTAAATTTAAAAGTTTCTTTTTTCTCATGAATTTTAACTTGGGAGTTTTTCTACTACCTGTGTTCTGGCTTGTTGATTATAGCAATTCCTTCTACCACTGGCCCCCTATTTGGTATCTTTAATTCATCTATTATGTTCTCCATCTCATTTATGTTTGCAATTTTCTCTATCCATGTTGTAGTTCACAATTTGTTCATGCGTTGTTCTTGTTTTACTTTAGTAGGTATCATCAGGTTGACTACATTGAATAATTCTAGCAAGTTGTATGGGAGGGTACATATTTGCTTGTGTATATGTATTATATATTGTTGTTAGTTGAATTTTGGGGGGAGGAGGTGAGCTTAGTGTCTTTTCTATACTGTCTTCTTTATAGAACTCTGCTTCTATTGTTCTAACAGAGATGAAAGTTGATGGTTTAGATTTCTGACAATCCATTCAACAGACATTTAAAGTTTCAGCTATGTGGGTCACTGTGTTGTGTTGGAACACAAAGTTGTTGAAAAAGTCAAAATTCAGTTGTGGCTACACCAATATCTACATAAGATAATATCCATAACATTGTGACAATTACCATGGCAAAGATATCCATAAAGGGCTATGAAAACACAACTGAAGCAATAACCGTACCTATGTAAAATGTATTAATTTATGCAGAAAATCAGTTAAATAGCTAATAAAGGTCTCAAAGTCAGTTTAACAATTTTCTTGTTTGAGAAAACAGCATGTTCTTATAGGTATGAAATAAAAAAAAATTCTCACCAACTCAGGAAAAGATTCACAACCTTCAGGCTGGCTGCCTCTGCAGAAACCTGCAGAGAAGCTTTCTTAGACTGCATCAGGTATAGCAGAAGGAAACAGCTGGAAGCTGAAGGACAAATATCATCAGTGGCTATATGATTAAAAAGAAATAGTCAAGTACAGTAAGTATATTTCTCTTCCCAGCAGTATCTTTTTTTACGGCTATATACAAAGTCTTTAAAAGGCAGTAACAGTTACATTATATTGTACCCTCTACTATATATATATATATATATATATATATAGTTACTTATATATATATACTTATATACTTACATATATATATATGTAGTATATATATATATCACACTGGAAAGTTACAATGGAATTTACAAACATTATTTCTTAAATTTACAACAATTGTATTACTTCTACCTTACAAATGAGGACATCATGAAATAGAGAATTTACCCAGAAACCAACAATTCTGGAATTGTGTCTGACTTCAGTGCCTATGTACGTCCCCATTTGATCATGGAAAAGACTGGACTATCACTGATGCCTTCATTAAGCAAGGGAAGGCATTTTTCACTGTGAATCTTTTTAGTTAGCCATTAGTAATGTACACCAAATTCCTTTCCTCTCATGTAGAATGAATCTGGACCTATTTGGTCAAAATGAAAACCAATGTTAGAGTTCAACAACTATTCTAAATTAACAAGTGGTTCTCTTTCCATGGCTTCCAGTTGATTTTTCTCCTCTCAAGTCTCATGTTGGTATACTAGTAGATATTGTTTCTATCTTCATCCTTACTGGCAAACACAGCTGATTTGGGCTGTCAGAGATTAAAAAAAAAACTTGCAAAGATTTAAACTATATAAAAACAGAATGAAAAGGAAAAGGAATGTTTAAATGGAAGATAACAAGTTTGACTTTGCTTGCCTTTTTTGGAAGATTAGAGTTGAGGGAGGATTAATATTTTTATTATAGCTTTTGTATGTGGTCCATCTAACCAGATTTTCCCAAGTGAATGATAAAGACAACAAATTCTATATTAAGTTCCTGTGGTTTTCATTAGTTTACAGGAAAGAAACATGTCTTCAAGATCTCACTTGGTTGCCAGTTAACTTCAACTAGGTCCCTTCCTCTCTCTCAGAGGGCAGTCTCCTTAATTATAATATGAAAGGCTAGACTACATAAATTATCACTAGTTCTAACACTCCATATTTACATTTATATGTCATGGAACTTCTGTTTCTTAAATGCAGTGGTTTTGTTTGCTCTAAATTCATGTTTCTTAGTGGTTTTAAGCACCTCGGGGACTTAAATGTCAATGGAGCATGGAGCCAAAGGTAATACCTAACATAAATTTGGGGAATGATTGATGCAACTCAACAATTTGAGGGTAAAACAATCTTTAAAATATCTCATTAAGGCATAGTTGATTTACAATAAACTGCATATATCTGAAGTATGCAAATTCTTTACACTTTGGAAATGGGAATCCATCTACACAATACAATAGTGGGTAAAAACTTCTTTGTTTCCCTAGAAGTAACTCTTTTCATCTTCACTCTTTTTACTGCTGACCCACTTTCTGACATGATTGACTAATGTGTACATCTCAGAATTGTACAGAAGTAATATTATGTATTCTGCACACATTTTTGTCTGTGATTTTTACTTATTGTATTGTTTTGAGACCTGCCTATGTCACTGTAGTATTAGGTCATTTTTTTGCCAAGTAATATAACAGTATCTTGATAATTGTGCATTTACCTATCAACAGGCATTTGGGTGTTTATGGTGTTTGGAATCTACCACATTTATTTCCAGGTGTTGTTTTCTCTAGCAACGGAAAGAATGGCCACCATGATTTTTTTTTTTTCTCCATGGTAGAACTACTGAGGTTTAGAAGCTATGGTTGATATGATAAATCATAGCACAGTAGTATCAAGCCAGACTTTCGCAGTTCTTACTTGAGGTTTAATAACTTTTCTTGATTTGTTTCTAGACTTCTCAATTTGTTCTTTGCTTACTTCCCTGAAAAATTTTTTTTAAATAACCATTTCCAGTTTTAGCACTGCATTTTGTAGACAGGATTTGCCAAGCTATTCATTCTGTCACTTCAAAAATCCTTTGATTTTTATTTTGCTATGATTCTTTTCTGACAATTTAAATGGAGAAAATAGTCCCTACCTTTCAGAAAAGTCCTATCTGTTAAAGGAAATATAATGATTACCCAATAACCAAGATAGAAACATTTTACAAATATTAAAATACTGCATAAGTAAATAACCACCAAATTCTACAGATGCTCAGGGAAAGAATACAGCGTCACTCCTGGGAAGGATTAATAAAAGCAGCCAGGAAAAGAGGCTAAAGGGTTTATAGAAATTCAATAAGTAATGAAAAACTAAGCAGAGTAGTTGCACTTCAGTAGTTAATGATGACTAATATTTCATCCATTTTGTCCTTGTTTTCAGTTCTCATAAGTAGAACATACTTTTCACTATAAATATATTTAAATAATATAGTTACTATATTGCTATTTCACGCCCCTCTCTCACTTCCATTTTTCATTTCCATCTATTTCCTTCCCTCATCAGTATCTCTAGTCTCTAGGCCTGATCCTACATATCGACAAGCACAGTGAGTAACAGTAGTTATTTGAATATCTGGCTGGAATGAATTCATCCAGGTAGATTGCAAAATAAAGAGGTATACAATGTATACTAAAACTGTACATTGATGCAGATAAGATCAATGCTGGGGCTGGGCAGTGGTGAACATGTTACAATGTGCACAGACTTGAGTTCGAGCCCCTTGTCCCCACCTGCAGGGGGAAAGCTTCATGAGTGGTGAAGCAGTGCTGTAGGTGTCTTTCTCTGTCTCGCTCCTTCTCTACTTCCCCCCTATTCTCTTGATTTCTGGATTTCTTTATCCAATAGGAAAAAAAAATCAATGCGTAAGTGGGGACACCTGGCTAATATCACCAGAAGTAACAGTTTGCTGTCTCAGTAAATCTAAGCAAAGTACTTGGCAGTTATTTATTAGTTTACATAGACTATATTATGCTGCCTTCATGAACCTAAAGGTTGAATGCAATAAGAGCTGTTTTCTTACTTACATGAAATTCAGTCGTCTTCCAGGTAGATCTTCTAAAGTAGAGTTCTTCTATTCCATCTGCATACCGGGATGAAAGAGCAGATTTATAAAACATTAGATAGTTAGACCTGGAAGTGGTCTCCACTCCACAGACTAGAACTCCAGTGGCAACTAGATTCAAGAGAGACTGGCAAATTTGTCTCATTATGGGTCCCAAAAAAGTTAAAATAGGTTAATAAATTAAGATTTTCTCTGCATCAAGTTTCCTCATTTGTGAGTTACATGGTTAACTGGAGGATGATTACATCTTTTTCAATTCCACATTTTATTTTTTTGTGAAAAAATATGACCCTAAACTGTCTTAAAGATTTATTTGTGAGGAGAGGCCAGAGCACTGCTGCTCTGGCATATGTGGTGCTGGGAGACAGAACAAGGGGTTATATACAGGCAAGTCCTGTGCACTACTACTGAGTATTATCACCAGTCAAGTGAAATGACAGTATCTTTTAACTTTGATAAATTGTATTCCTTTTAGATTACTTTGTTATGCAGAGTGTCTTACCAAGTTAAGGGACTGAATCATTTTTCCCTTTAAAAAATTCTTCCAAAAAAGCAGTGAAAACAAACAAACAAAAAAAGAACCCAATTAAAATCAGTAGTCAACTTTTAGACAACGTGTTATAACTAAAGTCAAGACTTCTGAAATTAAGTCCCAACTTAATTTTGCTATTATTATGTGTGATACTGAACTAATCACTTATGTCATTTGGCCTTTCTGAACTTCCATTATTTTCATGTTAAATGTGACTAACTAACTAGCTGAGATGCTTTGAAGATTAAATGACAGTACATGGAAATATTGCTTTGCAAACCGTAATGAACTAGCTATACAACTGAAAAATTAAAACTATTAAGTGATAGGGAGATTTCTCAGTTAGTAGAGTACAGAATTTGAATACATGAAGACATGGTTTGAATCTGGAATCTCATATGCTGGAGTCATGCTCTTTTGTTTTTCTCTCTCTCTCTCTCTCTCATAAAATAAAGAAATGAATCTTTAAAAATAAAAAAAAATCAGAGAGAATATAAGTAAGCAAGCAAGTAAGAGAAACTGGGGACTAGAACTATAGCATTCACAAAAATAAAGTCACTTAGGAGAGATACAGTTTTGAGACTTCCATGACAATCCAAGATGGATTTGGAAGTCTAGAATGAAGCATAATCTGAGGAGTGAGGAACAAGGAGGAGGGGGAAAAAAAAAGAAGAAGAAGAAGAGGAAGTAATTGGGCATTATGCCTAAAAGAAAGTATCATAAAGCAAATTTTTATAGTAATCTTTTTGTGGAACAAATTGAAATTTACAAAAAGCTATCAAGGACAACACAGAGTTCTTGAATATTCCTCATCTATTTCCCTCATGGTTGGCTATTTGTCAAAAGTATAACATATAACACAACACTGCAAACTGAATATCATGTGTCACAGAAATAACAATATATCAATTCATTTTACCTGAAAACTATTAAGAAGCCCATGCTTATATACTACTATTAAATAAACATCAGGTTTTATTTAGAACCCTAATTTTTGGATATTATCTGTCAGTCAATAAATGTGCTGAGCTGAACTGAATTTAAGCTTGTCCCTTTCTCCAAGCGACCCTCCTCCCCCACCCCCACCCCCACATCCTTAATTTCTGGCTTACTGAATCATTTTTCAAAAACATCCTGTGAAGTCATCATAGGAGTCTTTCCTGGGCCTCAGGAGAGTGCATATCTTTGTCATGACCAACAGATCTATAATAATACTTGCTTTAGATAACTGAAGGAAGTCTGAAAATAATTTTCACTTTTACAACAAAAGGCAAAAATAGTGTTGGGTTGTTGATTTATAATTGTTCTAGAAGAAGCCTGTGATCTAAGCAGTGGAGAAAGGGTCCACCACACTCTGGGAGTTATCTATGCAATTGTCATAGCATCCCTGTGTTTACTATATGCTAATTTAATACGTGGCAGACATACGTGTGATTTGGTATGATGCATTATGTTATTTGGAGATGTGGGAATGATAATTATGCCTATACAAATTAATGGCAAATCCTCCTGTGTTTTATGTCATTCCGTTTGTAGAAGATTTCACAGGCATGTTCTATTTTAGCTAATGGAGAGACCAATGTAAGGTTTATTGCAGGAGGCTCTTGGGAAAAATTTAGAGACATTCCAAGAGTACCCAAGAGCACCCCAAGATAAGATGAAGATCATCCTTGAAGGCTGATCTATTTTCAGCTATCTTCAGAGAGAAATTCAAAAGAAAAGTTTAAGTGGTCATAGTGACAATTGGGGGTTAGTAATTCTGAAATGAAGGATGGGAAGAATATGCACCACTTAAGAGAAACATACACAATGGAGAACTGTCATGTTTAGACATCAAGTAAACACTGATGGATACTACTAGAAAAAAAGTAAAATTCATCGTTAGGATAGGCATAAAGCAGACGTTAAAAATTCATTAAGAGTTTACCTTGGATTTGGCATTCCCTTGTTAGGTCCAACTCATAAGGGAAATACCAAAAGTCAGAAATGCAATGCTATGTGTAGTTATTGTTTACTTTTTTCTTTAATATGGAGGAAGCAAGGAGGCAAATATCTGGGAACTATAAATCACAGTAACAGGGTTTTGTTTCTTCTGTGTCAGTGAAGAAGCTGAAATAGTTATATTCTTCTGCTTGCCAACTATTTTTTCTAATGTAATAACAGTTGCAAGTAATTCTTTTAAATTAATAGAATTCTGAGAACAAATATCACTAAATATAAGAAAATTGCTTCTCATTACTTTATATATTTTCTCACTATCTTTAAGTCTCAAAGGAGCTCTGGAAGCTATATCAGGAGCAGGAGTTCAGCACTTTAACATGTGTGGTTTTTAAAATGTTGGAAAAATCAATTAACTTGCTAACTAAATTATGTCGTCAGATATTTATTCTTGGAAAGAACAGATAATAAATAGCTTGATTCTTTCCTATATTTTTTGAAAAATGCAAAACGAAACTCCCAACAAAAATCTGTTTGTGAGTCCAAGAATATTCTTGTTAATGTAGAACTTGCTTAGGATAGAAATCTCAGTTCTCATGGAGTTATACAGATAGACAGAAATGGGTATTTAAAATGCCATTTAGATAGGTAAGGAGTTAGTACAGTGGCTTATGCAACACACTCTCATGTCTGAGGAGCCAGATGTCTCGGATTCAGTGATCAACACCATTATAAACATTTTTTTTGATAAAAAGTATTTTAATAGGAGACAAGCATGGTATGCCTGGTTGAGAACACGTTACAAATGTAGAAGGAACTTGATTCAAGCCCCTAGTCCCCACTTGTAGGTGGAAAAGCTCAAGTGGTGAAGTAGCGCTACAGGTAGAGCTCTCTCTCTTTTTCTCTCTCTCTCTTTCTCACTCTCTCCCTCCCTCCCTCCCTCTCTCTCTCTCTTTCTCACACACACACACACACACACACACACACACACACACACACACACACACACACACACATACACACACACATTTTAAGCACCCATTCCTCCCTTTTATATGATACACATTGCAGATACAACTCTTGTTTTCAATGACCAGAATCTTGCTACTTATTTTCGAATCAAAAAAGACTTTATATATAACAAGCACAAACTGGGTATCTTAGTACTTTTTGCAGCTCAAACCTTAGCTAACATAATTTCAGCTTTAATATGCACTAGCTTTTAAAGGGAGGCAGATGTGGTATTCTTCCTAGTCCTGTGAAGACATGGTAATTGTGCTATAGGAGGCAGAGAGAATTTGAAAGATTCACAGAATGTAAACAAAAAGAAAAGTTCATAAAGTGACATAGAAATTATGCCTCACAGAAATCTTTGCACATTCGCAGCATGATTTTATAAACTAGTAATACACTGATGAATATTCCAAATACAAAGTAATACATTAAACTCAGTATATTAAGTACCACTTAATATCTTTTAGTTTCATGGAGCTAGTTCCTAGACCACTGACCCCCCCACACACACAGACACAAAGAAAAAACAGATATAGAGTTTAAGTCTATGAGCCCCACCCCCACAAAGGAGGGGAATTTCACAGTACTTCCTCCCTCCTTCTCTTTGTCCCTCCCTATGAAATATATAAAAAGAAAGAAAGAAAGAAAGAAAGAAAGAAAGAAAGAAAGAAAGAAAGAAAGAAAGAAAGAAAGAAAGGAAAATATGGCTACTTGGAATGTTGGAGATTGCAGAAACTGTAACCATCACTTCAAGAAAAGCAGATATACCTACCTCTGATATAAAATAATCATTTATACTAAAACCCATTCTCAATACCATGAGTAGATTTTTAAAAATACCCCAAATTTCTATTTTCTGATACTCATAACAGCAATTAGAAGTTTTTTGTTTTTTTGTTTTTTTAGGGGGGCGGGTGTTGGCACTCTGGGTTTAGCGCACATGGGCAAAGTGCAAGGACTAGAGTAATGATCCTGGTTCAATCCCCAGGCTCTCCAACCGCAAGGGGAGAAGGGGGGTCACTTCACAAGCGGTGAAGCAAGTCTGCATGTTTAATTTTGCTTCACCACCTGTGAAGCTTCCCCCCTGCTGGTGAGAGCCTAAGGCTTGAACCCAGGTCTTTGAGCATGGTAACATGTGTACTCACCCTGTTGTGCCCCTTTCTGGCCCCAATTAGTAGTTTTCTATGATTCTGAAACAAAATGTAGTACGTTCACTGTTAAAATCAATGGACAAAACATTAGAAGAGAAAAAATTCCCATGATTTTAAAATGTTTATTTTGTGTATCATTATCCTTGAAATTTTTTTTTCTTTTTTAAGAAAGGATTAATTAACAAAACCATAGGGTAGGAGGGGTACAACTCCACACAATTCCCACCACCCAATCTCCATATCCCACCCCCACCCCTGATAGCTTTCCCATTCTCTATCCCTCTGGGAGCATGGACCCAGGGTCATTGTGGGTTGCAGAAGGTAGAAGGTCTGGCTTCTGTATTTGCTTCCCCGCTGAACATGGGCATTGACTGGTCGGTCCATACCAACAGTCTGCCTCTCTCTTTCTCTAGTAGGGTGGGTCTCTGGGGAAGCTGAGCTCCAGGACACATTGGTGGGATCTTCAGTCCAGGGAGGCCTGGCAGGCATCCTGATGACATCTGGAACCTGAAAAGAGTGACTGAAAAGAGAGTTAACATACGAAGCCAAACAAATTGTTGAGCAATCATGGACCCAAAGCTTGGAATAGTGGAGAGGAAGTGTTAGGGGGGTACTCACTGCAAACTCTAGTGTACTTCTGCTTTCAGGTATATATTTTGCAGTAGTTTACGGATACGTGTGAACATGTGCTCTCTCCCACAGAAACTGGTGTATATCTAGGTTTTGGGACTTTGTTAGAAAGTGAACCACCTGAGACGGAATTAGAGTATACTATGAAATTCGAGTAATGAAGCTGAAGGGTTGTCATTCCACACGTGAAGTCTCTGGACACAATCTGAAGTGAAGCATGTTGAGGTGGCAATCGTTGTGTTGGTTAGGTTGTGATCGGCAGATGCAATATTATTTGAGATGGATTGGGAGAGGCATACAGGAAAGTGGGCCCTATCCAAGGGTTCCAGGACTGGGGGAAGTAGAGGCTCTGTAGTGGAGATGTGAGGTTCCTGCTGTCTTAGGGTTCAAAAAGACAATCTATAGTTAATGTTATCATCACATTATTTGGTAATTGGGTTAACTTTGAAAAGTCCTTTTGTTAGAGTTTGCTATACAGTACCCAGTATCTTGTATATAGCTGTGCTATTGGTTGCTTCTGATCTACTTGGTCTAGGCTTTTGAGAGAGTCTGCATATCAATTACTCAGCCTATATATTAAAAAGATTCAGTTTGTGTTTTGAAAAACTTTGAGACATACAATTGATTTTCCCCCCTCATATTAATTAACTAGTGATTTATATGACTACATTTTACTAGGAGTGTACATAAGCACCATTCCCACCACCAAAAGACTGTGACCCATCCTTCCCACCCACTCCAACCCCCCACATTCTCAGGAAGCTGCATGTCTACCCCTCACCACAGGGTTTTTACTTTGGTGCCCTACTTATAATTTGATCAGGTCCTGCTTTTAGTTTCCCTTTCAGATCTTCTTAGTCAGCTTCTGTTGATGAGTGGGTTCATCCCATACTCATCTTTATCTTTCTGACTTAGCTCACTTAAGATAATTCCTTCTAGCTCTGTCCAAGATGGGTCAGAGAAGGTGGGTTCATTGTTCTTGATAGATGCATAGTATACCATTGTGTATATATACCACAGCTTTCTCAGCCACTCATCCGTTGTTGGGTTCCTGGGTTGCTTCCAGGTTTTAGCTATTATTAATTGTGCTGCTATCAACATAGGAGTACACACCTCTTCTTGGTTGGGTGTTATGGAATCCTTGGGGTATAAGCCCAGGAGAGGAATTACTGGATCATATGGAAGGTCCATGTCTAGCCTTCTGAGAGTTTTCCAGACTGCTCTCAAAAGAGGCTGTACCAATTTTCATTACCACCAGCAATGTAAAAGGGTTCCTCTATCCCCACAACCTCTCCAGCATTTGTTGCTGGGGCCCTTTTTGATGTATGCCATTCTTACAGGCGTGAGGTGGTATCTTAGTGTTGTCTTAATTTGCATTTCTCTGACAATCAGTGACCTAGAGCAGTTTTTCATATGTTTGTTAGCCTTTTGGATCTCCTCTGAGGTGAATGTTTTATTTATATCCTCTGCCCATTTTTGGATGGGGTCATTTGCTTTTTTGGTGCTAAGTTTGCTGAGCTCTTTATATATTTTGGTGATTAGTTTCTTGTCTGATGTATGGTATGTGAAGATCTTCTCCCATTCTGTGAGGGGTCTCTTTGTTTGTTTAATAGTTTCTTTGGATGTGCAGAAGCTTTTCAATTTGATGTAGTCCCATTGGTTTGTTTCTGCTTTAGTCTTCCTTGCAATTGGGTTTGATTCATCAAAGATGTCCTTGAGGTGTATGTGGGAAAGTGTTTTACCAGTGTTTTCCTCTAAGTATTTGATTGTTTCTGGTCTGACATACAGGTCTTTGATCCATTTGGAGTTGATTTTTGTTTCCGGTGAGATAAAGTGGTTCAATTTCATTCTTCTGCTTGTTACAACCCAGTTTTCCCAGCACCATTTATTGAAGAGAGCCTCCTTCTTCCACTTACTCCTTTGGGCCCCCTTATCAAAGATTAGATGTCCATAGGTGTGGGGATTTATTTCTGGGCTTTCAATTCTGTTCCACTGGTCTGTGTGCCTATTTTTGTTCCAGTACCATGCTGTTTTGATTATGATGGCTTTATAACATAGTTTAAGGTCTGGGAGTGTGATGCCTCCATTTCTGTTTCTTTTCCTCAAGATGGTTTTGGCAATTCTAGGTGTTTTCAGGTTCCAGATAAATGACTGTAGTGTTTGTTCTATTCTCTTAAAGAAGCTTGGTGGACCTTTGATGGGTATTGCATTAAATTTGTATATGGCTCTGGGGAGAATATTCATTTTGATGATATTTATTCTTCCAATCCATGAGCATGGGATATCTTTCCATTTCTTGGTATCAGTTTCTATTTCTTTGGTAGTGACTCTTAGTTTTCAGCATAAAGTCTTTCACTTCTTTGGTTAACTTTACTCCTAGGTATTTGATTGATTTTGCTAAAACAGTGAATGGGAGTGATTTCTGGATGTCTTCTTCTTCAGATTTAGTGTTTGCATAAAGAAATGCCACTGATTTTTGTACATTGATTTTGTAGCCTGATACCTTGCTATATTGCCTAATAACTTCCAGTAGTTTTCTGCTGGATTCTTTAGGTTTTTCTATGTATACTATCATATCATCTGCAAATAGTGAGAGCTTGACTTCTTCCCTTCCAATCTGTATTCCTTTGACTTCTTTCTCTTGCCTGACTGCTATGGCAAGAACTTCCAATACTATGTTGAAGAGTAACGGTGACAGTGGACAGCCCTGTCTAGTCCCCGATTTGAGGGGGAATGCTTTCAGCTTCTGTCCATTGAGTATGATGTTGGCTGTAGGTTTGCTATATATAGACTCCACTATCTTGAGGAATTTCCCATCTATTCCCATTTTTTGTAGAGTTTTGAGCATGAATGGGTGTTGGATTTTGTCAAAGGCTTTCTCTGCATCTATTGAGATAATCATGTGGTTGTTGGCTTTGCTTTTATTGATGTGGTGAATGACATTGATTAACTTACGAATGTTGAACCAGCCTTGCATTCCTGGGATGAATCCCACTTGGTCGTGATGAACAATCTTTTTGATACGTTGCTGTATCCAGTTGGCCAGTATCTTGTTTAATATTTTGGCATCTATGTTCATCAGAGATATTGGTCTGTAGTTTTCCTTTTGGGATTTTCCAGAATCCCATCTGTCACAACAAGATAAACACAGACTTAAAGTGAAAGGATGGAAAACTATCATACAGGCTAATGGACCACAAAAAAAGGCAAGAACAGCCATTGTCAATTTCTTTGTCTGTGATTGGTGCATTTAGATTTTGTTGTTCTTCTTGGTTCAGTTTTGGAAGGGCATATGCTTCTAGGAATTGTTCCATTTCTTCCAGATTCTCTAGTTTGGTGGCGTACAGTTCTTTACAGAAGTTTTGCAGGATTCTCTGGATTTCTGTGGTGTCAGTTGTGATATCTCCTCCATCGTTTACAATTCTATTAATTTGAGTCTTCTCTCTTTTTGTTTGGTGAGTTTGTCTAAGAAGGTTTTTATCCCTCCATCTAGTTTGAATGAAAGTCTAGCAGGATATATTATCCTTGATTGAAAGCCTTTTTCATTCAGGGCTCGATAGATATCTTGCCATTCTCTTCTGGCTTTTAGAGTTTGAGTGGTGAAGTCTGCAGATAATCTTACGGGTTTTCCCTTTTATGTAACTTTTTGTTTCTCTCTTGCAGCCTTTAGGATCCTTTCTTTATCCTTACTTCTTCTCATTGTGACTATGATGTGTCTTGGTGTCTTCAGGTCTGGGTTGATTCTGTTTGGTACTCTCTAGGCCTCTTGAATCTTGATGTCCTTTCTGTTATTCAGGTCTGGGAAGTTTTCTTCTATTATTTCGTCTAGAATGTTTGCTTCCCCTTCCTCTCTTTCTTCCTCTGGCAGGCCAATTATACGAATGTTTCTTCTTTTGAGATCATCCCATATGTCTCTGTTGTTGTTTTCAGTGTTTCAATCTCTTTTTAAGCTCTTTCACCTCTTTCTTAGTTTTCTCTAACTCATCCTTTGTCTGACTAATTCTGTTTTCTGCTTCTGTTAGTCTTATTCCCCTTGCCTCAGCTTCTTTCTTCATTACAGCTGTTTCAGCTATCAGTTCTCTAATTGCCTCAAGATAATCAGCATTTTCCTTGGGGGTCTCAACTGTTGTTTCCCTAATACTTCCATTCCTTTCCTCCAATGTTTTTTTCATTTCTGTGACTAATAAGTTTATTATTGCTTGCATACTTTTCTTATCTATGGTTACTTCTGGCTGATTTGTAGTTTCTTCTGGGCTCTTGTCTTCATTCATTGGAGTAGCAGTTTTATTTGTTTTTGATCTACCCATTTTTTTGATTTATGTGTTTCTTTTTTTATGCTCTGTTGTTCCTCAGTTGTTGTGTCTAGAGTACAAGAAACACTGTACTAAATACCTTTATGACAATTGCACTCACCATTATCAGGAATTACAGTAGCAACTGAAGCAAGTATTGAAGCAGTTTAATCACTACCAGTTAGCCAAACAATTTCTCCAGTCCATGAAAAAATAGTAACCAAATCCCAGTGAATAAGAAAGAGAAAATAAGGAAGGGATAGCAAAAATAGACAGTCATGCAAATCTAATATCCACTGTATATTCTAGTCATAACAAGAGGGGAAAGGGAAGTAGAGCAGAGATACACACACAGAGAGTCCACTCTGAGTCAGATTTCTTCCCCCAAATAATTCACAAATTCAAAAAGGTAAAGAAGGAATGAAGAAGTGTATGACAAGATAAAAAAAAAAAAAAGAAAAAAGAGACAAGAGAGAGAAAATAGAAAAGATAAGAAAAAGAGCTGTAATTAAAGAGCAGTGAAAGGAAAGTTTTTTTATTACTTTATTTTTAATTTAATTTAATTTAATTTTTTAATTAGCTAGGAGGAGGAGGGAGGGGAGAGTCTGTAGAGGAGGTAGGAGTAACGAGACAAGTTCCTCCCACAATAGATAAGATGCCCACTACCCTAGCAATGAAAGATACCCTAAGAATTATTTCTGATCAACCTAAAGGGGGGGGGAAGATATATGCATTTATATAATATTAATAATAAAATAGATCAGGGTAAAAAAAGAAACCCTATCCCAGATTACCTCAAACCTCGTAATCCGAGGCAGATTCTTGTTAAGAAAGAGAAGAAAAAAAAAAAAAACCTCATCCACTGTATATTCTGGGGGTAGCTAAAGGAGGAAGGGAAGTTGAGCATAGATACTCGCATTGAGAGTCCACTCTGAGTCAGAATTCTTCCCCAAAATAATTCCCAAATGTGTATTAGTGAATTCAAAAAAGCACATTGTTTGGTGGTGTGGGGGATGGGGCCTGTGGCTTTGGAAGCTGTAGGATTAAGGAAGAAAGGATGACAAGAATGAGAAAAAGAAAAAAAAGAAAGAGAGAAAAAAGAAAAAGATAAGAAAAAGAACAGTCATAAAAGAGTGGTGAAAGGAAAGAGTTTTTATTTATTTATTTTTAATTATTTAATTAGCTATGCAGGGTGAGGTGGGGGGGTGGCTACTTAGAAAGAAAAAAGGCCAGAGGTTTCAGAAGTGTATAGACTTAGAATGAATGATACTCCCTGGTGGGACAGGAATCTTGGTAAAGAAAGAAGCTCAGCAGGGGAGCCTGCTAGGACCTGGTCCCCAGGGACTGGTTATGGGGGGGGGGGGAGGGGGAGGATCTGTGCTTAATAATTTAAAAGAAAAAAAAATTTCCCCTTTTTTTTCTACTCTATTTTTTAACCCAAATTAAGTTATAGTAACCTCCTTGGTGTCACCGCTAGGACCCCTTATTGACTGGCCTACTAAAGGCAGAAAATCCTACCATTTGCAGATGATGTGGTCAGAGCTCAAGCCACTAGCAGCTTCTCAGTCCACCATCTTCCGGGAACCCCCCTATCCTTGAAAAATTATACTATAATTGATCGAGTCTAAAAGAAACATGGGGGGGGGGTTTCAGGCAGTAGCACTGTGGGTTAAGCACGTGGTGTGAAACACAAGGACCAGGGTAAGGATCCCAGTTCAAGCCCCCAGCTCCCCACCTACAGGGGAGTTGCTTCACAGGTGATGAAGCAGGTCTGCAGGTGTCTATCTTTCTCTTCTTCTCTCTGTCTTCCCCTCCCCTCTCCATTTCTCTCTGTCCTATCCAACAACAACAACATCAACAATAATAACTACAACAACAATAAAACAATAAGGACAACAAAATGGAAAATAAATAATAATTTTTTTAATTAAAAAAAAGAAACATCGGGATGAGCTGGTCTTTTTTTGTACTTTATAGATATAGAAGCTGATAACTAGTGAACTGAAGTAGCTTGTTGAAGGCCATCCAAAATGACAGATGATCTCCACCATAAAAGTAACATTTTCAAGCAAGATCTACCTTCCTTTCTCTCTTTCTAAAACATCCACAAATTCAAGTTATAATTTTCATAACTGCTTTATTAAGGATAAGTTTTCTGTTACTAATTGGGTTTTGATATAGGGCCTTAAAATAATGTAGATGAATTTCAATTATTGTCTGTATTTCTACTCTAATATATTGTGATGTAACTGAACCAGCTTATGTGTTTCACATGAGACACCACAGATGTTTTATTCTTCTTTTTTTTAAATTTTTTTTTAGTATCTTTATTTATCTTATAGAGACAGCCAGAAATTGTGAGGACGGGAGAAAAAGAGAGCAACAGAGAGACACCTGCAGTGCTGCTTCACCAATTATGAAGCTCTCTCCCTGCAGGTGGGGACTGGAAGGGGGTTTGAACCTGGTCCTTGTGCATTGTAACATGTGTGCTCAGCCAGGTGTGCTGCCACCCAGCTCCACCACAGATGCTTTCATAGCTTCCTAAAATTTCAAATCCTTTAGAGATTTATATGTTCTAAAGCATCACATTCAAGATTGAAAATATAACATTATATAAAGCAAATTAGGCTTTCTCAAACTAATTTCCCTTTATGCTTTTCTGTGCCTTCCATGTATCATAAAGAAATGATTATACAAATCATATATGTTGTTTAGAACAGAAAATCTTAATTCTGTTTTTATATCTGATACTTATATATTATAGGTACATAAATTATCTATAGTATACTCATTAGATCATGAGTTTACATATACAAAAATCAGGAAATTGCCGCAAATGGTTCTTAAATGGTTAATTCTGATTACAGATGAAAGAATAAAAGATAATTTGTTAAGATAAAGATTTGTTAAGAGAAATAGAATTTGTTAAGATAGTAACTAAGAACATAAGCAAGTCTTCTGTAGGAGGGTATTTATTTGTAGGAAGACAAGTTATAACTCCTAAATTAAAAGATAGTTACTGCCTTGATATGAGTTCAAAGATAAGGATGCTTTCCACAGTCATCATTTTTGGTTTGAGTACACAGGTGACAGTATGACAAGTAAAACAGTCGGGTCACAGGTTAAAATGCCAGTGGCAGAATTTGAGCCACTGTAACCTAGGGAGTTGCATAATCATAATAGTGCTATGGCATCTGTGAAGTCAGATCCACAGTGCTATTCTAGAAATTGGTCATTTAAGTTACCTTCTCAGGATGAAAGCAGCTTTCTTTGCCTTTCCTCCATAGACTTCCCATTTGTATTAATAATATATAGGCTTAGGTTGACCTACCTAATATTGTGATAATGACAGGATTTGAGAGTCAGTCTTTCTGAAATCAGTCGACCTAGGAAAGTTAGATAAGCACTATTATTTCTGACTACAATCATTTTCTCAGTTTACCCTGAAGCAATAAGCTCATTATTGTAACAGAGTGGGAAAGAAAGAACCATTGTTAGAGAAAAAGACTTTAATTTCCAATACTATGTTGAAGAGTAACGGTGACAGTGGACAGCCCTGTCTAGTCCCCGATTTGAGGGGGAATGCTTTCAGCTTCTCTCCATTGAGTATGATGTTGGCTGTAGGTTTGCTATATATAGACTCCACTATCTTGAGGAATTTCCCATCTATTCCCATTTTTTGTACAGTTTTGAGCATGAATGGGTGTTGGATTTTGTCAAAGGCTTTCTCTGCATCTATTGAGATAATCATGTGGTTTTTGGCTTTGCTTTTATTGATGTGATGAATGACATTGATTGATTTACGGATGTTGAACCAGCCTTGCATTCCTGGGATGAATCCCACTTGGTCATGATGAACAATCTTTTTGATGTGTTGCTGTATCCGGTTGGCCAAGATCTTGTTTAATATTTTGGCATCTATGTTCATCAGATATATTGGTCTGTAGTTTTCCTTTTTTGTTCTGTCCCTATCAGCTTTTGGTATCAGGGTGATGTTGGCTTCATAAAAGGTGGAAGGGATTATTCCTGTTTCTTCAATCTTATGGAATAGCTTAAGAAGTATGGGTATTAACTGTTTCCTGAAAGTTTTGTAGAATTCATTTGTGAAGCCATCTGGTCCAGGACTTTTGTTGTTGGGGAGATTCTTAATAACGGTTTCAATTTCTTTGTCTGTGATTGGTGCATTTAGATTTTGTAGTTCTTCTTGGTTCATGCCATAGCAATCAGGCAAGAGAAAGAAATCAAAGGGATACAGATTGGAAGGGAAGAAGTCAAGCTCTCACTATTTGCAGATGATATGATAGTATACATAGAAAGACCTAAAGAATCCAGTAGAAAATTACTGGAAGTTGTTAGGCAATATAGCAAGGTATCAGGCTACAAAATCAATGTACAAAAATCAGTGGCATTTCTTTATGCAAACACTAAATCTGAAGAAGAAGACATCCAGAAATCACTCCCATTTACTGTTTCAGCAAAATCAATCAAATACCTAGGAATAAAGTTGACCAAAGAAGTGAAAGACTTGTATACTGAAAACTATGAGTCGCTACTCAAGGAGATAGAAACTGATACCAAGAAATGGAAAGATATCCCATGCTCATGGATTGGAAGAATAAATATCATCAAAATGAATATTCTCCCCAGAGCCATATACAAATTTAATGCAATACCCATCAAAGTTCCACCAGGCTTCTTTAAGAGAATAGAACAAACGCTACAATCATTTATCTGGAACCTGAAAACACCTCGAATTGCCAAAACCATCTTAAGGAAAAGAAACAGAAATGGAGGCATCACACTCCCAGACCTTAAACTATATTATAAAGCCATCATCATCAAAACAGCATGGTACTGGAACAAAAATAGGCACACAGACCAGTGGAACAGAATTGAAAGCCCAGAAGTAAATCCCAACACCTATGGGCATCTAATCTTTGATAAGGGGGCCCAAAGGATTAAATGGAAAAAGGAGGCTCTCTTCAATAAATGGTGCTGGGAAAACTGGGTTGAAACATGCAGAAGAATGAAATTGAACCACTTTATCTCACCGGAAACAAAAATCAACTCCAAATGGATCAAAGACCTAGATGTCAGACCAGAAACAATCAAATACTTAGAGGAAAACATTGGTAAAACACTTTCCCACATACACCTCAAGGACATCTTTGATGAATCAAACCCAATTGCAAGGAAGACCAAAGCAGAAACAAACCAATGGGACTACATCAAATTGAAAAGCTTCTGCACATCCAAAGAAACTATTAAACAAACAGAGAGACCCCTCACAGAATGGGAGAAGATCTTCACATGCCAGACATCAGACAAGAAACTAATCACCAAAATATATAAAGAGCTCAGCAAACTTAGCCGCAAAAAAGCAAATGACCCCATCCAAAAATGGGCAGAGGAAATGAACAAAACATTCACCACAGAGGAGATGCAAAAGGCTAACAAACATATGAAAAACTGCTCTAGGTCACTGATTATCAGAGAAATGCAAATCAAGACAACACTAAGATACCACCTCACTCCTGTAAGAATGGCATACATCAAAAAGGACAGCAGCAACAAATGCTGGAGAGGATGTGGGGACAGTGAACCCTTTTACATTGCTGGTGGGAGTGTAAATTGGTACAGCCTCTGTGGAGAGCAGTCTGGAAAACTCTCAGAAGGCTAGACATGGACCTTCCATATGACCCAATAATTCCTCTCCTGGGGTTATACCCCAAGGACTCCATAACACCCAACCAAAAAGAGGTGTGTACTCCTATGTTCATAGCAGCACAATTCATAATAGCTAAAACCTGGAAGCAACCCAGGTGCCCAACAACAGATGAGTGGCTGAGAAAGCTGTGGTATATATACACAATGGAATACTATGCAGCTATCAAGAACAATGAACCCACCTTCTCTGACCCATCTTGGACAGAGCTAGAAGGAATTATGTTAAGTGAACTAAGTCAGAAAGATAAAGATGAGTATGGGATGATCCCACTCATCAACAGAAGCTGACTAAGAAGATCTGAAAGGGAAACTAAAAGCAGGACCTGATCAAATTGTAAGTAGGGCACCAAAATAAAAACCCAGTGGTGAGGGGTAGGCATGTAGCTTCCTGGGCCAGTGGGGGGTGGGAGTGGGCGGGAGGGATGGGTCACAGTCCTTTGGTGGTGGGAATGGTGTTTATGTACACTCCTAGCAAAATGTAGACATATAAATCAGTAGCTAATTAATATGAGAGGGGAAATCAATTGTATGTCTCAAAGTTTCTCAAAAGACAAACTGAATCTTTTTAATATATAGGCTATGTATTTGATATGCGGACTCTCTCAAAAGCCTAGACCAAGTAGATTAGAAGCTTCCAATAGCACAGCTATATACAAGATACTGGGTACTGTCCAGCAAACCATAACAAAGGGACTTTTCAAAGTTAACCCAATTAACAAATAATGTGATGATAATATTAACTATTGAGTGTCTTTTTGAACCCTAAGACAGCAGGAACCTCACATCTTCACTATAGAGCCTCTACTTCCCCCAGTCCTGGAACCCTTGGATAGGGCCCACTTTCCCGTATGCATCTCCCAATCCAAACCAAATAACATTGCATCTGCCGATCACAACCTAACCAAAGCAACGATTGCTACCTCAACATGCTTCACCTCAGAATGTATCCAGAGACTTCACGTGTGGAATGACAACCCTTCAGCTTCATTACTCGGGTGAGACCTTTCCTTTAATAGTACACTCTAATTTCATCTCAGGTAGTTCACTTTCTAACAAAGTCCCATAACCTAGATATACACCAGTTTCTGTGAGAGAGAGCTTATGTGCACACATATCCATAAACTACTGCAAAATATATACCTGAAAGCAGGACTACACTAGAGTTTGCAGTGAGTACCTCCCTAACACTTCCTCTCCACTATTCCAAGCTTGGGATCCATGATTGCTCAACAAATTGTTTGGCTTCATATGTTAACTCTGTTTTCAATCACCAGGTTCCAGATGCCACCAGGATGCTGGCTAGGCTTCCCTGGATTGAAGACCCCACCAATGTGTCCTGGAGCTCAGCTTCCCCAGAGTCACACCCTACTAGGGAAAGAGAGAGGCAGACTGGGGGTATGGACCAACCAGTCAACGCCCATGTTCAGCGGGGAAGCAATTACAGAAGCCAGATCTTCTACCTTCTGCATCCCTCAACGACCCTGGGTCCATGCTCCCAGAGGGATAGAGAATGGGAAAGCTATCAGGGGAGGGGGTGGGTTATGGGGATTGGGTGTTGGGAATTGTGTGGAGTTGTACCCCTCCTACCTTATGCTTTTGTTCACTAATCCTTTCTTAAATAAAAAATTAAAAAAAAAAGACTTTAATTTGTACTTTACATATAAAAGAAAACAAAATTGTCAGAAAAGATTATACCCTGCAATGTAGGTAATCACACATTTATAAAACCAAACTAGAGCAGTCCCTGCACCTGAATAACAGAGTTCTGGGGTGCATATCCTGACAGAATAGCAAAGAACATCTGGCTTTACATGTGACTTTACAGGACCAGCCTGAACACATGGATGGACCCAAATGCTGATATAATCTGGGAAGAAAGACAGAAAGGGAAGTCAGATTTGGGTAGGGCCCCCAACCTCCTCAGAGTACTATGAGTTTGGCTGGCTTGATACTTAGTTTCAATTAATAAACATTTCTTCCTTTCTCTCTTTCTCCCTTTCCTCCCTCTCTCTGCCACCAGGGTTATCACTGGGGCTTGGTGCCCACACTTTGAATCGACCACTCCTGGCAGCCATCCCCGCCCCCTTTTTACTACTTTATTTGATAGGGCAGAAAGAAATCGAAAGGGGAGGGGAGATAGAGGAGAGAGAAAGAAAGATAAGACACCTGCAGATCTGCTCCACAGTTCTTAAAGCATTACCCCCGCAGGTGGGGAGCAGAAGCTGAAATCATGGACATGGTAAAATGTGCTACCTCTTGTCTCTCAACATTTCTTTCTTAGCACCAGTATTGTGTTAAACTGTAGTTTATGGCAGCTGGATGAACTGAGATGCTTTAAAGGTTTTTATGTTTTCTAGGTGTTACTTTATTATCCCAACAAATGTTTCATTTTGTTAACGTACTTTCAAGTAAGTAAAATTCATATTAAATAACTATAAAGTTTCTTTAATTAAATACAGGTTATATTCAATAATTTAGCACTATTTTAAGACTTTTTAAACATTATTTTTATGAATGACATATACAAATAGAAAGATACACAGAGAGAAACATATTAGAGCTCTGCTTATCTATGGCTTCTGGTGGTGCTGAGGACTGAACATGGGACCTTGAAGCCTCAGGCATGAAAGTTTTTTGCATCACTATTATGCTGTCTTCCCATCCTTCAGCACACATTTCTTAGAGAAATTGGTCATTGAAAAAGAATCTCACCATTGGGTATCTTGTAACACTGCAGCTGTTCTATTATTTATAAAAATAGTTGTACCAATTTACAGGTTTTGTCTTACTAGTTCATAAAAGGGTATGTGACAGTCCCACAATTTTAAAAGGAAGCAGTTATTGAAGCAGCTTTCAAAAATCAAGTGTCTACATTGTATTTGCTTTGTGCTGCCTCGACTATACTGCTACACACCCAGTGGGGAACAGTGCTAGAGAATGGTGATTCTGATACTGTTCCTTTGGGTTGCTTCACACTGAAATGTTTTGAAATCCAAAATTCTACTTTGCTATTTTCAGGAGTTATTTAAAGCATTCCTTCTGCACACTTGAGAATGATGAGGGTTTGAGGGTGCCAAGAAGTAGCTTAAGCTGACTGGGAGTGAATTTTTGTTTGGAGTTCTCTTATCTTCCCACCAATATTACACTCTTGAGGAATGATGAGGAGTTGTGAGGACTTTGGAGAGATTTCACATTGTCTGTTCATTTTTTTAAATAAATGTGCACAAAAAATAAAATAATAAATTTAAATTAATATTTCCTGATTTTTTATTCTCTGGAATCAATGAAAAAAGTCTATCTTACTTCCTTATTTTTTTTTACACTCAGTCTTGCTAGGACTTATAGAGATAATGCAGAAAAAACAAAAAGCAAAACATGCCAATAAGCTGAGAGGTTGCCATTTGTAATGAAATCAGAAAATATTTCTACTTATGTGTATTTTTTCCTGAAAATATCTCCACTTGCACTGCTCCTCTGACAGTCATTATTACCATTACCCCTTTACCTGAATACTTAGAAGTTGTTTTCAGATGGATCTCTTTGTATTTACTTTGTATCTTTAGCTGTCTACATTCTCTATCTGGATAATAGCAGATGTTTACCTAGTTGCAAGAAATATTTCAGGGGCAGCGATGGTGTACCTGGTTAAGTGCACACACTACAGTGTGCAAGGACCCAGGTTCAACAGCCCTGTCCCCACCGGCAGGGGGAAAGCTTCACAGGTGGTGAAGCAGGGCTGCAG
The DNA here is from genome assembly GCF_950295315.1 of Erinaceus europaeus. NCBI lineage: Eukaryota > Metazoa > Chordata > Mammalia > Eulipotyphla > Erinaceidae > Erinaceus > Erinaceus europaeus. The sequence continues at coordinate 42,794,833 of NC_080171.1, read as the reverse complement.
GTGCCTGTCTCTTTCCCTCTCTACCTCCTCTTTCCCTCTCAATTTCAGACTGTCTCTATTCAATAAATAAATAAAGATAATAAAAAATATTTAAATAAAAGAAAGATTTCTCCATGGAATGTTATGAACCCCCTCACTGGGATAAGATTAGAATCCCTGATAGCTTTAGTCTGAATTCTTAGTATTTTATCTTCTTTTGGAATATGTCATTACATAAACGTTTTAATTAAACCCAAACTCTATTCACAATAGCATTTACATGTCACCAAATATTCTGAATGAGGGTTTTCCTTTATTTGAATGTTAAGTAATCATCTGTTTTTCAACATATGTCAAAAATGCAGCTGTACTTATTGTAAGTAATATTTTTTCCTAACCATGAATTTGAGATGTGGTCAGTTTTCATTTTCCTTTTTTTCCCCTAGTAGCTCAAAAACTTCAATTGTCTTACTGTGGTTGTTTACTAAAGTATAGTCACAAAAGAGATTGTGAAAATGAAAACGTTGTGTTTGATATTTATTCTCTCACACCGACTTCCATATCAAAACTGCTAAGTTGGGAAGACAAAGGATGCTTTCCCAACTGCTGGCAACACAAAGCTCCTTTGTATTCTGACTACTCTCTTGCTCTTACATCAACATCAATAAGCATTTTGTGGGAGAGACTGAAATGTCAGTCTTTCCAAAGAGCAATCAAGTCCAGTTTATTCTTTACTCTGTAATTAAAGCCTGTTTCTGTGAGAAAAGTGAAGCAATACCCCAGCAGCCGAAGATAAACTGCTGTGCTATTTTTAATCTGCAGCAACCCTTTCAACAATATGAACCCTTTGGGACTTGCTACAGTTTTGGACTCTTGAGCCAATAGGAAAAAAAGACTCAGGGAAGACAATAGTGGGTAATAGTCTTAAGGTATTAAAATTGGGTGTCCTCTTCTAAATATGTGTTTTAAAACAAACATCATTACAAAAGACCTGTAGGAAAGCAGAGGATTTGATGAATGTCCTATTCCCATCCAAACCCTGGATGTAGTTATTCCTTTCATTCCCTGAGGAAGAGCCATTATAAACACCAATGCCTCACTTGCTACAGATTTGAGAATATAAAGTAATGAATTTAATGGCACAGAGGAAGAAGAGATTAGAGTTCGTTATAAGGCATTATTTCTCCTGAAGTTCCATCTGAAGAAGCCCCTTAGAGCCAACTTCCTCATTTGCTCCCAGCTGACCTCCATGCTCTGCGTCTGGACCATTCATTCTCAGCAATAAATGCCTTTTACTCATCTCTTTCCTAAATATTAAGACACTTTTGTCATGTTTGGCTACTAGCTCCTTTCTCCAGAAGAGAAGAAAATCTTAATATCATAATAATTGTAACAACTCAGAATTGCAGTACTTTCATTGCTAATATCTGTTAGGGATTCCCTCATTTAATCCTTCTATGATTGATTATTAAAATCATTAAAGGGTAGATTGAGAGGATTTCCTACATCTATGTGAAATTTCTCTCCAATGATATGTAGAGCTTATATTTTGATACTTTAAAATAGTAATATTTCAAAACTTCTTTTCCTACCAAGTTAGGATGAGGCTTGGTGTTTGCATGAGTACACAATTCCTCCAATTGAATTCCAAAGAATTGACTAATTCTTTCCTCCTCCTCTTTCTCCTCTTTCTCCTCCTCCTCCTTCTTTTACAGAGGCTAAGAGGAGAGAGATAGAGAGGGTGAGGGAAAAACAAAAAGAGGGAGAGAGAAATGCATACAGCACTGCTTCACCATTCACAAAGATCTCTCTCACACACACACACACACACACACACACACACACACACACACACACACACACCACACACTCCACAGGTAGGAACTGGCAATCTAGAACTGAAGGCTTGATCCCAGGACCTCATGCATAGTAAAATGTGTCCTCTACTGTATGAGCATGACCTGGATCACATAATAGTAATATTTTGAAAAGATCTTTTCTCTACAACTTCTGAATTCAAGAAAAGTATCCTTTCATTATGAGTTACTCTGCCCAGGTTATTGAAAATATATAATACGTTAAGATTTGTAAGAGATTTCCCAGGGAAAATATCACCTTCACCCCTGAGACTGTAATATATAAGACCTCTGTTCCAAAGCTGTCCAAGAGGATTAAAATTCAAGCCACAACTGTGACCCAGAAATGAAATTTAAGAATTTCTTCTGGCCACATTTAGCAATATTAAAAGAAACATGTAATACCAATCTTTATATATTTTATCTAATCTACTATATCTCAAATATCATAGCTATTAATATGTACATTAAGAACATGAGCTTTTCATATGGAAGCTTTGAAATTCTGTGAATTATGTATTTGTAATAGCCCTCATTTCAAATTAGCTACATTTCCAATAAATGCTGAATCAACAAGACAAAGCTAGTTGCTACACAATATAGTTTTGTATCTTCACAGAAGATGAGTCTTTATATAGACTTAGAAACTGAGTATACAGTTAGGCAAAGGGCAGACTATGTATAACTACTAGCTCTGAACCATATAAGAAAACCAACCTGCAGCGTCTGTAGCAATTTTCCTGAATGGATTTGGCCAGTATTAGCTGGCTTCCCTATCCTTCCTACGCCCTATTTTCCCAGTTTGACCAATTAGAGATGGTTAGATATGTTCCTCAACCAATCCACAAGATTGTTCACTTCTAGATAATGGCCACCAGCTTTATATACAAATATGTACCTATTAAAGCAAACCTAAAGCCTTCTGCTTCTTCATTATTTTTCCACTACAAAGATTGGCCACAAATTTGACTTCCTTTAAATCTTTTTCAAGTGCAAGTGGCTATAGCAGAATTCTTGTTTAGAAATCTTTGTTTTGAATCATGTGGGAATTTTAGGTTATTTTGATAATACATAAACTTCACTTTTGACTGTGTAGATGCTGTATCTTTTATTTGAAAACTGAAATATGTAAACTCCATGGGGTTGGGGTAAAAGGCATAGCAGGAACATGCTACTGGCTTGAGGCAATATGGAATAGAACCGTTCAGTTTTTTTCCTGAAACACACACACACACACACACACACACACACACACACACACACTGGTATTTTTTGTTTGTTTGTTTTCTTCAGGCAGTAGCTGACAAATATTCACCAACATTAAGGCACAATGTGGTATGATGATGATATGGGATAATGAAAAGGGCCCTTGCTTGTCTGTACTTAGAGAACATGCATTTTATGCCATAGAGAAGAAAACAATCCTTGGTATGCCTATAGTTTTTAACAATTGATTTCCTACACTATCCCTGTGCCTGGAGAGGCAAAAAAAAAAAAAAAAAAAAAAAAGGCCTCTCTGATAGTATCAGCTGACAGTTGAGATTTTTAGGAATAGACAAAATGTCTTCCCAAAATGTGGGATTAGCACTTCATTTTTGGCTACAATTGAAATAGAAATAAATCCCAAAGGAAAAACAGATTAATTTTCTCACTGTATAAACTTTGAATATATATATATATATATATACATATATATATTCTAGATTTAAGAAAATCTAGAAAATATTTGCAATAGTGTAAATGTTATTTTTAACACTTGAATTAAAGCAAATAAAAATAACTAATTTTTAAAGAATAAACTAAAATGGTTCTATTTCTAATAAAATAATTCTGAGGAAATTCTTTTCAAATAGTAACACTCTGATTAGAAAACTCTGTCCCATTAAATGAATTTGAAGTTGTAATTAAATGGCCAAAATGAAAACCTTTCAATTTTCAGAACTGCCATTAAATGGAAAAAAATCATTTTATGAAAAATTAAAATGAAGTCCATTTTCAGAGCAAGGCTAAGTAAATTATGAAGTAATACAGAGAAAGAGCATCATATTATTTGCAAATGTATTTGTGATCCAAGAGTCTAGGATCCCCATTCCTGTATTTACCACACTATACTCACATCCTGATATAAGAAACCTCTTGAACTTGAAAGGATTCAAATATCTTTGAAATACTAATCACTTTTGACTCCTGCAATAACTCGTTATCTGACAGACTCCCACCCAGTCAATTTCACATTTTACATAAAATGCATTACTTTTATATAAATTACAGTATTTCTCAAACACCATTTAAGAAAAACAACAAAAAAATTCCTCTCACTCGATAATTCTCCTTTGAGAAATTATTGCATGGGCAGAATTTAGATTCCTCCCTCTAAAAATTTACAATGCAAATATCATCCAAAGGGGCAAATTGCATCACCTCACTACAAAGATGAGCTTTAGTTCATCAATCATTAATTGAAAAACTTAGCCAAATATTAATATAAATGTCATATCTCTGTCAGACAGGACACAGAGCAGTGGTTTTGATTTGGTCATAACTTACATCGTCTGTGAGCCTTGATGTTTGCTATCTTACCCGTGCAGCAAGGGTCTTATCTAGGATGTGAATTTCATTGGAAAGCTGACTGTCTTGAAAAGGAAATAAGAGACAAGAAAGAAAATCTAGACTCAGAGAAGCAACAGTATTTTCATTCGTCTACAGTTCAGATTAACTCATAAACAACAGAAACATTATCATGATCAGGTGACAGTACTGTCTGCTATCTGCATTTCTTGTCTTTTGGGAGAACACTGTCCAGCAGTGGTGACCTCTTGCCAAATGTTAGGATATGATTCTTGTCATAGCATATTTACATATACTGCTAGACATTATGGAGCCATTAAAAAGATTTGAAAAGATTTACTGGTGACAATTCCCTATTGACATTTATTGAAACTAAAATAATTGCAGAATGGCACAGTAAGGAATATCCCTCTCTATATCCCTTTCTTATATAGACCTATGATCGGGAGTGAGAAATAGCTTTCCCACACTCCTCCTTCCTTTTTCACTATCTTTTCCCCTCTGACCAGAATTAAAAGGAGTACAAATGAGGACCAGGCAGAAGCTCAGTAAGTGAAGTGCACGGGGTACAAAGCTCAAGGACCAGAGTAAGGACTGATTTAAGGCCATGGCTCCCCACCTGCAGGGGGTCACTTCATGCTGTGAAGCAGTTCTTCAGGTGTCTTTCCACATATCCATCTTCTCCTCCTCCCTCTATTTCTCTCTGTCCTATCCAACAACAGCAACAGCAATAGCAACAACAAGGGCAACAAAAATGGGGAAAAAGTGGCCTCCAGGAGCAGTGGATTCATGATGCAGGCACCAAACCCCAGGGATAACCCTGGAGGCAGGGAAAAAAAAAAAAAAGAGTACAGATCAAGTTCTTTCAAAACGACATCATATATGATTCAAAATCACACATCTAAGACTGGGAGGGGGGTGAATCAACTATAGGGGGAAACTGAGGCTAGAGTATCAGTGACCTGGTAAGGTAAACCCAGGGAAGAACAAAACAATCCATCTTTTTATCGTAGCTTCACCACCTGTGTCTTCTTTGAAAAGTGACAGCAAATATGAACTCCATTTAAAAAAAAAATCTGGAAATTACAGATTTTTTACTCTTGCCTCAGTTACAAGTTAGCTAGATAAGCAATTTAAATATATCACTTTCCCTTTCTGAAACTGAGCTTTTCCACATGTAAAATATAAAGGTAGGGCTTTGTCTCAAAGAGAGCTCTGAAGAAGTGTCTTTGTTCATATGGGGAAGACTGGTGACTATAAAGAGAGAGTTAAGCAGGACTCAGATGTCATGTGTTTAAATTAAACAGCTTCAGGGGCCAGGTGGTAGCACAGCTGATTAAGTACACATATTACAGCGCACAGGGGCCCAAGTTCAAGCCCCTGATCCCCACCTGCAGGGTGAAAACTTCTTAAGTGATGAAGCAGGGTTGTAGATGTCTCTCTGCCTTTTTCCTATATCCCCCTCTTCTCTCTTTCTCTCTGTTTCTATCCAATAATAAATATGTAAGATAAAAAAGAAAATCATTAAAAAATAAATAGCTTTATATTGATCCATATAAATGTGTATCATATAAACATGCCATAACATATATTTATGCATATATACTGCAATCTGATGTAATATATGAATTCAATATATGCATTTTTCCCAAGTAAAATGTGGACATTCAGTAATACCTAACTCATAGGTTAGTATGAAGACCAAAAATCTAATATGTAATATACCTAAAAATGTAATGGGACTGAAATAAACACTATTGCATCTTAATTCATACTCCTTTACTAGCTGGAATCTAAGCTCAACAAGTCAAGAATATATGTCTTTTCACTGTCTTCCCAACACCTAGAACAATGCTTGCACTTGGGCAGATGTTCTAGGTACTTGGCATTTTATGAATGGGCAGGATCTATAGTGCCCTAGTTTTTAGACTGACATTTTAGATGAAAAGCTAAAAAAACAAACAAACAAAACTACATAGGCTTAGCACTTGTGGCTATTAAATGACTAAACATAATTAAATATCTACTGAAATTGGGTTCTAGATCTTTATTAGAATTATGAGTGAGATTTAATTTGAGAAAATAGTTCCTCCCATGCTAATATTGTGAAGCCTCCAAACGTGAGTAGCTTCAACTATCAGGGTAGCAGGTTGTCAAGTTCTTCTATTATGTGAGGAAATAAAGGAATGAGAGAAAAATAATACAGAACACCTAAGACTTTGGAGGTTCAGTAAAATGGCTCACCAGGTTAATATGCTTATTTTACCATAGATACAACCCAGTCTCCACCACAATGAAAGAAGGTTCAGCGCTATGGGGTCTTTCCATAAGTGTGTGTGTGTGTGTGTGTGTGTTTGTGTGTTGTTGTGTGCGGGCTGCGGAGAAGAGAGAGAGGGAACACAAATCTTTATTTGCACTGGCACCTCAGAGTTCGGTGCTAGAGAGACAGGTTGGGCCACGTGGAGGTAGCGAAAATGGCCGCCTCATGCTGTAACCTTTCCTGCGTCTGAACACCGGAGTGGAGCGCTGGCAAGAGAGCGAGGTGCGTAGAAGAAGGGCTTTTATAGGAGTAGCTTTCGCGAGAATGGGAAGGGGGAGGAGTAACCATAGCACTCCAGGATAGGATAATAACTCTCATGAGAATGGGAGGGGGGAGAGTAACGAAAGCACTCCAAATATCACGGGGATATAGACAATGCCCTGAGGGCACAACATGGCTGATCAGGCACTCCGAGAATGTCCCAACTCTCCCAGGAACTAGCAGTAGCCTGAGGGGACAACATGGCAGATGTGACTGCATGGGCACAATTTCCCAGCATTTGTGTGTGTGTCTTTTTAATTTTTTTGCCTCCAAGGTTATCGCTGGGGTTCGGTGCCAGCACTACATATCCACTGCTCCTGGTGGCCTTTTTTTTTTTTCATTGTTTCTGCTGCTGTTATTGTTGTTGCTGATGTTGTTGTTGTTGGATAGGACAGAGAGAAATGGAGAGGGGAGAGTGAAATAGAGAGGGAGATAAATAGACACCTGCAGATGTACTTCACAGCCTGTGAAGAGACCCCACCATGGGTGGGGAGCCAGGGGTTCAAACCCAGTGTACTACTACCCAGCCTTCCTCTCTTTATTTATCTTGCTTTTCCTATCTAATAAAATTAGCTCAGAGTGGTAAAATCACGTTGATTATCCCAAAAAGACTGGGTAAATAGAAATAGAAAGTAGAAGTGGCTATTTGTTAAAATGAAGTTAATCTAGTAGACTGTACTCTTTTTGTTCCTGCTGTGTCACCAAGGGAAGTAAAGGACAAAGAAATAACTTTTTCTCATGAAATGTTACATAAATTAGAAAACGAAGATTTAAGATGGAAGGTTATTTAGTATTTGAAAAAAATATTTTAGGGGGCCAGGTGGTGGTGGTACATCTGCCTAAGCACACACATTACAGTGTGCGAGAACCTGGGTTCAAACCCCCGCTCCCCACCTGCAGAGAGTAAGCTTCACAAGTAGTGAAGTGGTTATCTATCATCTATCTATCTATCTATCTATCTATCTATCTATCTATCTATCTATCATTTATCTATTTACCCCTCCCCTCTCAATTTATCTCTGTCTCTATCCAGTAATAAATTAAAACAAAGAAACAAACAAAAAAAACAGGAAAAAACTTTTTGACATGCTTTAACAATTTAAGCCCAGTGTCAGAATTCAATCAGTTTATAAATTTGAAATATTAAGTGCTTAAACTAAAGGAATATATACTCAGAACTGAGATCTAGGCATTTAAAGAATTTGAGACATTCAATATAGTTTTCCCCTAACATGTTGAATAGTAATTTATAAGACTATAATTTAATAGGAGTATAGTTTTAAAACTATTCCCACCACCAAAGGTCTATGTCCCTACCACACCCGCTACAGTGTTATGAAAATCTCCCTTCCCCCAGAATCTTTTACTTTGGTGCAATACTTCAAACCCAGTCCAAATTCTCCTTTGTGTTTCCCTTTGTGTTGTTCTTTCTCAACTTTCGTCTATGAGTGGGATCATCTCATACTCATCCTTCTGTTTCTGATGTACCTCACATGATTCCTTCAATTTTTAAATACTAAACTACATATAATCTTAGACAAGGTAGATCAGAATCAACAGGTCTTTTCAGTATCTAAGACATAATTATTTGTAAATAGCATTAAATGATATAAATCATGGTGATATCATGTATAGTACAGTAAATCCTAACCATGGGATTTTCAAAGTATACCGAGCTCCCAAATAACTTGGTTATAATAATAATTATCTATTGCCTTCTTAAACTCTAGGACAGAAAGGAACCTTCCTCATTCTCCATTACCAGACCACCCCATCATCCAGGGCCCTCATCAGGGAGTCCTGAGATTCCCACATAGAATTGATGGGTCTAGGACTCCGTCACTGGTCATCTCATCAGGTGTACCCCTTTGTGGGCCCCTATTGGACCTTGCCCTCAATGCGGATCAACAATGGTAAGGACAGCTCCATTCTCTGAAGGGAGGCTGGGCAACATACTCTACCACTCGAGGAAAATGGGTCCTGAAATTAGTGCAGCCTACAATGATCCTAGCCATGACCACAGAATGTGAACTCAGACCTAGAGGGATGCAGAGTTTATACAAGCTCCTGCAATGAATTTGGGCCCCAGATTAAATTGATGGGGTTTACAGTTAACAATGTTTATATACTTCTTCCATATTTAGGAGCTACTCTCTTCCCTAATCCAGCTTTCTAGTCCTATATCCAACTCTGACACCATCTCACCAGACAATACCTTGGGTCCACCTGCAAGTTAGCTGTCAGACTCAGGCAAAAACTAGTAAAGTCATGGGTCCCTTGGAATATACCTAAAATAGACCTACTAGCTTTTTCCAAGATGGAAAACCCAAATCTCATCTGCAATATTCTTGCCTTAGGTTTATGATTAGTCAACAATTTGTTCTGCATTATATCTTAACTATTTTTCAGCCAACATGTTCCAGGTGCTACCATCACACCATCCTGACCTCTCTGGGCAGATGACCTCATCAATATGTCCTGGAGCCCCGCCTTTCCAGGGCCCTGCCCCACTAGGGAAAGACAGAGACAGGCTGGGAGTATGGATCAATCTGCCAATGCCCATGTTCAGTGGAGAAGCAACTAAAGAAGCCAGATCTTCCACCTTCTGCACCCTACAATGATCCTGGGTCCATGTTTCCAGAGGAATAAAGAATAGGGAAGCCATCAAGGGGAGGGATTGGATATGCAGCTCTGGGGGTGGGCATTGTGTGGAAATGTACACTTCTTATCCTATAGTCCTGTCAATATTTCCATCTTATAAATAAAAATTAAAAAAAAATAGAGAAGTCCCCAGGGGAGGGGATGGGACAGGGAACTCCAGTGGTTGGAACTGTATGGAATTGTATCTCTGTTATCTTGCAATCTTGTTAATCACTATTAAATCACTAATAAAAATTTTAAAAAGGAAAAGAAAACATTTATCAAGACATCTTATTAAAATAATAGCAGGGACTTTTCCTGTTTACTCTTGCCACATACAAAATTATTCCCAAGGAATTTATGTGAATAAACTGAACTTATTTTGGAAGGTTTAAGAAATAGATGAATTTACACCAGGGAACGCAGAAGAGACTGAAGTGGATAGAAGTCACATAGATCAGTTAAGTCCGGCATTGCTTACTTGGGCCAAGGTCACCAGGAGGTTCTATAGCAAGGGAAATGGTTTAATAGAGGTCACCGCCATGGGGGACCACAAAGGAATTAGCAAATGTACTCATGGATACTTCCTGCTACTCAGCAAACTTTAGTATTTTCACAGCAACCGCATTCCATTGGCTCCACATGGCCTAACCATACAACTATGCCTATTTGTCAATATCAATGCTGAAAGTCATTTAAACCTACAAGGGGAAGTAAAACTAAGATTCTCAGAGCAATTGTAACTAATCGACGTTGTTCATATATGTTTATTTGTCTTCTAAATGGATTGCTTATTTTATGGCATATTGCAGCATCTAAGAATTTTCTTAGAATTAGCTTAAATTGTCCCTAATAGGAAATCTATCACACAACAACCTTTTCCTACAAATGAATATTTTACTCAGTGGCACACAGCCTGTGTCATTAAGCCCAAAATTAAAGAAAATGAAACAATTAACATTTTTATTCCTACTGGTTCTATTTTTGCTGTGCCTACATTTCCATTTCACTGTGGCTACATTTGGAGGAAGGGGATTGCTTTATTTTCTCGGGGAATCGTTTGAGTAAAATTATCGCTCTAACAATTTGGAATTCTTATCTTCTTTAAACCATTGTAATTGTGTACTAAACAAGGTGGGAGAAAATGTATTTTCACTCATATTTCTCCCAATTCAAAAACTGTGATGAAAATGAGATTGTAAAGATTTATGTCTGCTGGGTTGGCAGTCATTACATATTTACGTGGACTATGTGATTGAAATCAAATCAGAGGCTCCCTACCCAGGAATGTGTTATTTGTTATCTAAATAATTATTGTGAGAAAATCAGTTGTGGATATGATGTTCCCATTATCACTGTGTGTAGCTCTGATTCATGAGGTCCTAACTTCGTCTACATTTAATCAAAGCTGTTCTTTTTATGTTTTGTATGTTTGTTGTGGTTGGGCTGGAGAATATTTTTTTTATTAACTTCCCAACTGGTAATAAGAAAGGAAAGTACTTAGAAAAGGAAACAAAAACATTTTGATATGGTTGTGGTTTTAGACAAGTCCATTGCTTGGTAGGAATAAGGGGAAATGCACAAAAATGTTTCCAGAAGCACTAGGAGTTTGTGTTATTTATACTACACAAACCTCAAATTCTAAAAATCCAAATTGTAGAATAATTAAATTTACATTCTCTGTCTTGAACCTATTGACCATATTACTAACAATCTTAACTTAAGGTATACAAGTTACATGTATTTATTTTTACCATTAGCTGCATAAATTCATTGACCTTAACTTTCTTTTTTTTTACCTTAACTTTCAAATAGTATCCCTATCAACAAAAGTCAAGGTATCAGTCAGAGAACTATTTTGCAAGCTAACCTCTGATTTTGAATATTTTAGACAAAGAAATGGATTTTTTTCCCAGATTATATGCAGTGAATGCAACTGAATGCTTCATTTTAAAATGTTTATTATTTTTACTTTATTTTTCAGATAGAAACAAAAAAGGCAGAAGGGGGGAGGGGAGAGCAATAGTATAAAAGCAAGAGACGACAGCACCAAAGCTTCCTTCCTTGCAGTGGGGCCAGGCTCAACCAAGTAATACTATCCAAGTAGTTATGTAACGGACTCAACAAGAATCTTTTAACAGGAGATCTTTGACAAGGGCAGGTCTGCCATTGCTACTGTCATTCTCACAATTAATACAAATAAACCCTACTATACCTCTTGTTAAGAAACTCAAAGTCCCATGTAGAAAGGTCTTGTTGGCAGAGACTAAGGGCTGACTTCAAATATCTTACAATAAATTCAAAAGGAAAATCTCTCCTGTTCAGATCACACAATGAAAGGATAGAACTTTTCCAACTGTTCTTATTAAGCATTATATTGGTGGGGAGTTATCTCCAAAAGGAAAAAAAAAAAAAGGAGGGGTTATATACTAGAAATCCCCCCCTCCATGACAAAAATTTGCTACTACTTTTTTATTGCTGATCTTAGACTAACAGATAATGAACATATTGACACTTTAAAAATGAAACTAGACATTTCTGTATTCTTGATATTTGTTATGATTTATAGTAGACCTTTTGGAATTCATTTCATATTTAAAGAAAGATAAATTTAGAAGGAACTCCATTTTTAACTATAATGTCAGTTAAGCGTACATGGCACAAAGCACATGGACCAGCATAAGGATCCAGGCTCGAGCCACTGGCTCCCCACCTGCAGGGGGGTCACCTCACAAGTGGTGAAGCAGGCCTGCAGGTATCCATCTTTCTCTCCCCCTCTGTCTCCCCTCCTTTCTCGATTTCTCTTGGTCCTATCCAATAATAACAACAATATTGATGGCAACAATAACAAGGGCAACAAAATGGGAAAAATGGCCTCCAGGAGTAGTGGATTTGTAGTACAGGCATGGAGCCCCAGCAATAATCTTGGAGACAAAATAATAATAATAATAATAATAATAATTAATAATGGGGTAAGAAAGCTAGTTCTTATCAACTTTGTAGTTGATAAGAACATCTATTATTTAGTAGATAAACTTTATAGTTGAGTTTGCTCAGGGACATAGATTTTTAAAGACAAAACTAATATTTTTGAAACTCGGTAACTTTTTGTCATACCACTTCTTTATACCACAATATTTTAAAACTTTTTTTGACACTCAAATGCTGAGTTTTGACTCATTTACTTTTGGAATCCCTTTTTAATATTTTTACATTTTAGGAAAGATAAGCATATTGGGTAACACATCAAATATCATCTTATGACTCTATTTATATCACTGGTTTCCTGTCTTCTTTCCCTTGCTTAACTTCTACCTTGAAAGTTTTTCTGGAATTCTTGCCCTTCTAGTCTCAACTTCTCCATCCCAATTCTGGCTAATTCATATACTCTTCCTTTTCATGATGAACCTGTATAGCCATTGCTGAGTAATTTTCCAAAATACCCAAATGTGTAAGTTTTTGAGGAAATTATAAGAATTACATATACTGAAATATCTACCCAATATTATGCCTCTCTCCTCTGTCTCTCTCTCTCTCTCTCTCCTAGATATGAGAACGTCTGGATAATAAGAAAAGGTTTAATATGGCAATTCTCAACCTTGTACAAAAGGAGGGAATTATAATATAAAATTTGAAAGAGAAATTGAAACTAACCAAGTTTATTGCCTTCATGTGCAGAAAAACATGGTTGAATTATAGATTCTGCCCTGCACTAAAAATAACTGACTGCATTTTTCATGCATTTTTCTTTTCTTCTTTTACTTGTTCAATGAATTTTTGAGTTCATATTATCTGCCTGACACTAACAAGCTCACTAAGGATAAATTAATTATTGGAAGAGTCAAAATAAGTAATTTTCATGAAATACACATTCTTATGGTAGGAAATAACTATTCAAATGAAGAGAGAAATTACAATGTTGTGTGACTTGCCATGCATGCAGACCCAGATTTGAACTCTGGTACAAACATGGGAAGTACTAAAGCATTAAAGGAAACGTCACTACTGTGTATCTTTCTGTCTTTCTCTGTCTTTCTGTATTTCTTACCCTAAGTTAAAAAGCAGCCTGGAGCAGTGAAATCATGCAAACATGAGGTGGTTAACACACACACACACACACACACACACACACACACACACTTATATAAGTCCTTAATATTTCTATATTTCTATATAAATAAATATTTCTTAATATTTATTATATGCCAGGCATTGACATAACCCCCACAATAACCTAGTAAGGTAACTACTTTTTCTTTTTTCTTCCCCCACCTCATGATCTTTAATATAGTGTAGTCATAGAAAAAAGGGCCAGCTTCCATTTCCAGGTATGCTCAAGTCCTTATATTTTAATAGCATGACTTAAAAGACAAGGGTAGTTATTTTCATTAGCATGTTTATTTACTAGTAATGCTTAGTAATTGTCCAAAATTTTAGAGTTAATAAGAGGCATAGCTAGAACTTGAATCCAAGTCCACTAGCTCAAGAGTCCATCTTATCAAGTACTCTGCTTTACTTCTTTTAGTTTATAAGTAAATTATAGAGGGTCTTAGAATACATGTATTTATATGAAGGAAATTAAATATAAAAAGGGGTGCACTATTATAAGTGAGAATTAGATTCTAAGCCAGAGCTAAAGAAGATTTAACTAACACTGTCATTTGAGTAAAAACTTGAAGGAGTTTAGAAGACAAGAGAGACAAGTTATTCAGATGAAGTCAAGAGAAATTACAAAGTCTCTATACCAGGAGTATGCCTGATATCACAAGTGCAATTTTGCACAATGATTTATTAAAGTAGACCATTAATAACAAAAAATGACCATGTTTGAGTTCTACTATTACTTGAAAAACGGTAAAAATCTTAAAAGTGACCAAATATGTCTGCTTTTAAGTGAATTCAAAGAATTTTATACACTTCCCTTCCAAATTTAAAAAAAAGATAAAACTAAAAAAACATTAAAATGTTTCTTTAAACAAAAGATAGCCTTTCTGATACTGTTAATGATGTATCATTAAGGAGAGATAAAATATTGGGTAAAAAAGAATAAGAATAAAGGACAATTTTGATAAATGTTCCTTGTAAGATGAAAATAATCAACATTGTTTCACTTCGGATTGTGTCCAGAGACACCGGGTATGGAATGTCAACCCTTCAACTCCATTACTAGTGAGAACTTTCCTAGCTCATAGGAATGCTTACTTCCATTTTGGGTGGCACACTTCCTAACAAAGCCACAGAACCTAGATATAGACCAGGGCCCATGAGATAGATTACATGTGCACATGCCTCCATCAGTTAGGGGATATATATATCTTAAAACAAAAGTGTGCAATAGTTTGCAGTGACTCAGTAAGTATAAGTATAGCAAGCAAGTAGAAAGAACCAAAAAAGGCACCATAAAGTACTTAAATAGTTTCTACTTAGACCTAGATACCCTCCTAACCTACTTCCTATTTCACTTCCCTCAATCACTCCAAGGTTAACCTAACCTTGTCAGAAAAAGTAAGAGCTACAAAAGCTGGATAAGAGCAAGAGACTGGCATACCTTAATGATGGCTCTTTTGGTCACTATCAGGGCACCCCATCATTCAGGGCCCTAGGCAGGGAATCCTGGGATTCCCACATAGATATGATGGGCCTAGACCTCTAACAGATCCCTCTCTCTATTGTCACTGGTCATCTCCGTCAGGAATTATATAGTGGACCCTCTTGTGGGCCTCTACAGGACTTTGCCCTCAGTGTAGATCAACAATGGTAGGGACAGCTCCATTCCTTCAGGGAGTTTGGGTCAACCTACTCTGCCACCTGAGAAAGATAGGACCATGGAATGTGAGCTGATACTGACAGGGATGCAGAGGTGACACAGGCTCCTGTACTGAATATGGGCCCCAGATCAAATCAATGGGGCTTATAGTTAACAATATTTATATACTTTTCCCTTATTTGGGAGCTACTCTCTGCCCTGATCCAGATGTCTACTCCTATTTCCAACTCTGACACCATCTTCCCAGACAATACCTTTAGCCCACTTGCATGTTAGCTGTTGGGCTCAAGCAAAAATTAGTAAAGTCATGGGCTCCTTGAAATATACCTAAAATAGACCTACTAGTGTTTTCCAAAATGGAGACCCCAAATCTCATCTGCTGTATTCTTACCGTTAGGTTCCTGATTATTAAACAATCTGTTCTGCTTTATATCTTAACTTTTTTTTTAGTCACCAAGTTCCAGATGCTACCGTGACACCAAATTGACTTCCCCAGGCAGAGGACCTCACCAATGTACCCTGGAGCCCCACCTCTCCAGAACCCTGGCCCACTACAGAAAGATAGAAAGATAAAAATAGGCTAGGAGTATGAATCAACCTGCTATTGCCCATATTCAGTGGAGAGGCAATATCAGAAGCCAAACCTTCCACCTTCTGCACCCCATAATGACCCTGGGTCCATGCTTCCAGAGGGGTGAAGAACAGGGAAGCTATCAAGAAAAAAGACTGGATACAGAGTTCTGGGGATTGGCATTGTGTGGAAATGTACTCCTCTTATCCTATATTCTTGTCAATATTTACATTTTATAAATACAAATAAATTCTAAACATCTAACTTGAATAGCATAATTATTATCCTTTTTAAAAATATTATTCTTGATAGTGCAGACATCAGGCTAATAGTAAACATCAAGCACTTTGCCTGTCCCAATAAAAGAATTTGCAGAGTTGATCTTGACTAAAGCTAAGTTAGTGTTTGCTGTTACATTTACTTTGCCCTACACTTCTCTAAACTCTTCACCAAGCACTAGATATTGTTCCCAATTTACAGGAATTAGAAATCAAACAGCTTGCAACAGAGGCTACCCAGCCAGACCCTGGCAGAACTGATGTGTGGCTCATGAACGCCTGGCTGTCTCAAGCTACTGTGTTAACAGATGGCTTGCTTTTAAAGACAACATTCTTTATTTTCTCTCAAGTTTTCTTTGGGCTGTATAAAGAATGAGGGCCCTGGCAACTTAGTCCTAGAATGCATTCATCAGTCTAATGAGAAGATATCTTAGGCTCAGAATCAAGAAAGTAGGACACAAATCTCAGTTTTTTCATAAACTGGTATTCTAATTTATAAAAGGAAACTTCATTTATTTTCTTTTTTAAAAAAGTTTTTATTTATAAAAAGGAAATATTTGGCAAGACAATAGGATAAGAGGTGTACATTTCCACACAATGGCCACCTCCAGAATCCATATCCAATCCCCTCCCTTCATAGTTTCCCTATTCTTATTTTTATTTATCTAAAAAAGGACACATTAACAAAACCATAGGATAAGAGGGGTACAACTCCACACAATTCCCACCACCAGATCTCTGTATCCCATCCCCTCCCCTGATAGCTTTCCTATTCTTTATCCCTCTGGGAGTATGGACCCAAGGTCATTGTGGGATGCAGAAGGTGGAAGGTCTGGCTTCTGTAATTGTTTCCCTGCTAAACATAGGCATTGACTGATAGATCCATACTCCCAGCCTGTCTCTCTCTTTCCCTAGTAGGGTGGGTCTCTGGGGTAGTAGAGCACCAGGACACATTGGTGGGGTTGTCTGTCCAGGGAAGTCTGGTTGGCATCATGCTGAACCTGGTGGCTGAAAAGAGAGTTAACATACAAAGTCAAACAAACTGTTGAACAATCATGGACCTAAAGGCTGTAATAGTGCAGATGAAGTGTTGGGGGGTACTCACTGCAGACTATTGTGTACTTTTGCTTTCAGGTATATATTTTTCCCTAGTTTATGGATACGTGTGAACAGAGGCTCTATCTCACGGGACCTGGTCTATATCTAGGTTTTGGGGCTTTGTTAGGAAGTGAACCTCCTGGAATGGAATTAGAGAATACTATGAAAGGAAAGGTCTCACCTGAGTAATGAAGCTGAAGGGTTGTCACTTCACACCTGAAGTCTCTGGACACAGTCTGAAGTGCAGTATGCTGAGGTGGTACTCACTGCACTGATTAGGTTGGGATCCGCAGATGCAATATTATTTGGTATGAATTAAAAGAAGCATGCAGGAATGTGTGCCCCACCCTAAGGTTCCAGTACTGGGGTAAATAAAGGATCTATAGTGGAAATGTGAGGTTCCTGCTGTCTTAGGGTTCAAGAGACAATAGATAGTTATTTTTATAATCACATTGTTTGGTAATTGGATTCATTTTGAAAAAAAACCTTTGTTAGGATTTGCTGTATAATACTCAATATCACCATAATTTATGTCCTTTGACATTATTTGTGTGGGACTATGTGAAAGCTTGGTAGAGCTTAGGGGAGCTCTCCCATCCTTGGATTGAGGTCTGGAAAGACACCCCGCTTGTTAGCCTCTCTCGTCATAGAGATGAGCCAAGAGGGAAAAAGTCTCCCAGACTAAGCTTGCCTTGTTAGCCTCCCAGGCTCACAGAAAACCTGCAGACCTCTTGCACTTAGTTTCTACCTGCTAGCAGGCCACATGGCTGCCTGCTTTAAGGTTCATTCACAAAGGAGAAACACACCCCATCTTACACTTCAAACACCAGACAGAGAAAACCCCCAAAACTTCTATTTCCTTATTTTCTTTGATATCTATGATTTACATCAAGCCTTATTTATCTTCTCTCTATCTCGCCCTACTGGTTTAACCCCTATGCTTCTCTTAAATACCTTTAGATAATTAACCTGTTTGCATCATGGAGAATAATTGTCTTGACCTTTATGTATCACATCAATTCTTATCATACCAGCCCCCTACCATAGGGGCAAGCTGACCTTTAAAAAAAATGTAATTTCTGACGTATTTAAGAATGTTCTTTATATATATATACCTAAGCACACCCCTGAATAAATCAAGTGTTCATATCAAAATACTCCCCGGTGTCTCCTTTCTGATCTCTGGGCCCCTTAGAGCCGGAGGGGGAGAACCGGTCAGCTTACCTTCCTGGCTGAAGTCACTCCACGTGAGCCCCAGAATATTTGTATATAGCTGTGCCACTGGTTGCTTCTGTTCTCCCTGGTCTAGGCTTTTGAGAGAGTCAACAAATCAAAGACTCAGCCTATGTATTAAAAAGACTCAGCTGTGCTTTAAAAAGGTTGAGGCATATAATCATTTTTTTCCCTCTCATATTAATTAGAGATTTATATGACTACAAATTAATAGGAGTGTACATAAACACCATTCCCACCACCAAAAGACAGTGTTCCATCTCACCCCTCACCCCCCACAATCCCCCTCCTTGAAGCCTAACATGCACCCTCACCCTCATCCCAGGGCTTTTACTTTGGTGCCCTACTCCAAATTCAGTCAAATCCTGCTTGGAGTTTCCCTTTCTGTTCTTCTTTCTCAACTTCTGTTTATGAGTGGGATCATCCCATACTCGTCTTTATCTTTCTGACTCAACTTACTTAACATAATTCCTTCTAGCTCTGTCCAAGATGGGTCAGAGAAGGTCGGTTCATTGTTCTTAATAGCTGCGTAGTATTCCATTGTGTATATATACTGCAGCTTTCTCAGCCACTCATATGTTGTTGGACACTTGGCTTGCTTCCAGGTTTTAGCTATTATGAAGTGTGCTGCTATGAACATAGGCGTACATACATCTTTTTGGTTGGGTGTTATGGAGTCATTGGAGTATATGCCTAGGAGAGGAATCACTGGAGCATATGGAAAGTCCATGTCTAGCCTTGTGAGAGTTCTCCAGACTGCTCTCCACAGAGGCTGGACCAGTTTAAATTCCCACCAGCAGTGCAGAGTGGTTCCTCTGTCCCCACAGCCTCTCCAGCATTTGTTGCTGCTGTCCTTTTTGATGTATGCCATTATTACAGGAGTGAGGTGGTATCTCAGTGTTGTCTCGATTTGCATTTCTATGACAATCAGCGACCTGGAGCAATTTTTCATGTGTTTGTTAGCCTTTTGGATCTCTTTTGTACTGAATATTCTGTTCATATGCTCTGCCCATTTTTTGATGGGATCATTTGCTTTTTTGTTGCTAAGTTTGATGAGCTTTTTGTATATTTTGGTGATTAGTCTCTTGTCTGATGTATGGCATGTGAAGATCTTCTCCCATTCTGTGAGGGGTCTCCTTGTTTGTGTAATAGTTTCTTTGGCTGTGCAGAAGCTTTTCAATTTGATATAGTCCTATTCATTTGTTTCTACTTTAGTATTCCTTGCAATTGGGTTTGTTTCATCAAAGATGCCCTTGAGATTTAGGTGGGAAAGTGTTCCACCAATGTTTTCCTCTAAGTATTTGAAAGTTTCTGGTCTAAAATCCAGGTCCTTGATCCATTTGGAGTTGATTTTTATTTCTGGTGAGATAAAGTGTTTCAGTTTAATTCTTCTGCATGAAAAAGAAACTTTATATCCTCTCCCAATGTTAGCATCTTATTTAAAAAATGAAGAAAAATAAATTACTTGTACAATTTTTGTAGGATGCTGGAGTAAAAAGTGAAACAGTAGATTAAAGTACATTAACCCCACACCTCTGGATATCTAATCTTTGATAAAGGGGCCCAAAATATTAAATGGGATAAGGAAGCTATCTTCAATAAATGGTGCTGGGAAAACTGGGTTGAAACATGCAGAATAATGAAACTGAACTACTTTATTTTACCAGAAAGAAAAATCAACTCCAGATGAATCAAAAACCTAGATGTTAGACTGGAAACTATCAAATACTTAGAGGAAAACATTGGTGGAACAATTTCCCACCTACACATTAAGGACATCTTTGATGATAAAAACCCAATTGCAAGGAATACTAAAGTAGAAACAAATGTAAAGTAGAAACAAACACTAAAGCAAAAACAAATCAATGGGAATACATCAAATTGAAAAGCTTCTGCACAGCCAAAGAAACCATCACACAAAGGGACCCCTCACAGAATGGGAGAAGATCTTCACGTGCCATACATCAGACAAGAGACTAATAACCAAAATATACAAAGAGCTGAGCAAACTTAGCAACAAAAAAGCAAATGACCCCATCCAAAAATGAGCAGAGGATATGAATAGAATATTCACTACAGAAGAGGTCCAAAAGACTACACATGAAAAATTGCTCCAGGTCACTGATTGTCATAGAAATGCAAATCAAGACAACATTGAGATACCACCTCACCCCTGTGAGAATGGCATACATCAAAAGATAGGGCTGCAACAGCAAATGCTGGAGAGACTGTGGGGAGAAAGGAACCCTTCTGCACTGCTGGTGGGAATGTAAACTGGTCCAGCCACTGTGGAGAGCAGTCTGGAGAACTCCCACAAGGCTAGACATGGACCTTCTATATGCTCCAGTAATTCCTCTCCTAGGGATATACTCCAATGACTCCATAACACCCAATCAAAAAGATGTATGTACGCCTATGTTCATAGCAGCACACTTCATAATAGCTAAAACCTGGAAGCAAGCCAAGTGCCCAACAACATATGAGTGGCTGAGAAAGCTGCGGTATATATACACAATGGAATACTATGCAGCTATTAAGAACAATGAACCGACCTTCTCTGACCATCTTGGACAGAGCTAGAAGAAATTATGTTAAGTGAGCTAAGTCTGAAAGATAAAGACAAGTATGAGATGATCCCACTCATAAACAGAAGTTGAGAAAGAAGAACAGAAAGGGAAACTCCAAGCAAGATTTGACTGAATTTGGAGTAGGGCACCAAAGTAAAAATCCTGGAGTGAAGGTGAGGGTGCATGTTAGGCTTCAAAGAGAGGGGGTGATGGGGGATGGAACACAGTCTTTTGGTGGTGGGAATGGTGTTTATGTACACTCCTATTTCTGTGGTTATATAAATCACTATTTAATTAATTTGAGCAGGGAAACTTGACAGAATGTCTCAAAATTTTTAATGCACAGATCATAGGTTGAGTCTTTGATATATTGACTCTCTTAAAAGCTGAGACCATGAAGAATAGAAGCAACCACTGGCACAGATATATACAAATAATGTCAAAGGACATTAATTATGGGATTTTTCAAAGTTAACCCAATTGCCAAATAATATGATTATAGCAATAACTATCTATTGCCTTCTTAAACCCATAGACAGCAGGAACCTCCCATTTCCTCTATAGAGCCTATATTTCCCCAGTCCTGGAACCTCTAGAGTGGGGCTCACTTTCCTGCATGCTTTTCTCAATTCATACCAAATTATATCTCATCTGCTGATGCCAACCTAATCAGTTCTATGAGTACCACCTCAGTACACTTCACTTCAGACTATGTCCAGAGACGTCAGGCATGGAATGTCAACCCTTCAGCCTCATTACTCAGGTGAGACCTTTCTTTTCATAGGATTCTCTAATTCCATTCCAAGTGGCTCACTTCCTAATAAAGCCCCAAAACCTAGATATAGACCAGGTCCCATGAGATAGGGCATATGTTTGCTTGTATCCATAAATTAGGGCAAAATATATACCTGAAAGTAAAACTACACAATAGTCTGCAGTGAGTCAGTATAAAGTTCATAATGAAATAGTGTCGACTTAGACTAAGATACCCTCGTCACTCACTCCCAAGCTATCCTTATTAAAGCAAGGACTTCAAAAGCTGAATAAGGGCATGAGACTGGCATACTTTAAAGATGACTCTTTAGTCACTATTAGGCCACACCATCAACTGGGGCACTATTAGGGGAGTCCTGAGATTCCCAAACAGACATGATGGGCCTAGATTTCAAATAAATCTCTTTCTCCATTGTTACTTGTCATCTCTATCAGGAACAACACAATAGACCCCTTTCTGGGCCCCCATAGGACCTTGCCCTCAACTTGGATCAACAATGATAGAGAATGTTCCATCCTCTGAAGTGAGGATGGACAACATACTCTATGCTCCACCTGAGGAAGATGGGTCCTGATATTGTGGCAGGTTGGAAAGTACCTACTCATGACCACAGAATGTGTTCTCGGGTCTATAGGGATGCAGAAGTCACATAGGCTCCTAAGCTGAATATGGGCTCCAAATCAGATCAAATCAATGAGGTTACAGTCAACAATATTTATACCTTTTCCATATTTGGGAGCTACACTCTTCCCTGATCCAGCTTTCTGGTCCTTTTTCCAGCCATGACATCATCTCCCCAAAAATTAACTTGGATTCACCGGCATATCAGATTTCAGACTCAGGGAAGAAAAGGAAAAAAAAAAAAAAACTAGTATAGCTACAGGCCCTTTGGAATATAACTAAAATATGCCAACTAGCTATCAACAGAACGAATACCCCTGCAATTCTTCGTCTGCACTACTCCAGCTTTTAGGTTCATGATTAGTCAACAACTTGTTTGGCTTTATATGTTAACTCCCCTTTCAGCCACCAGGTTCCAGATGCTAGCCAGACCTCCCTGGACAGACAACCCCACCAATGTGTCCTGGAGCTCTGATTGCCCAGAACCCCATCTGACTATGGAAAGAGAGAGAAAGGCTAGGAGTACAGATCCACCTGTCAACATCCTTGTTCAGCAGGGAAGCAATTACAGAAGCCAGACCTTCAACCTTCTGCATCCCACAATGACCTTTGGTCTGTACTCCCAGAGGGATAAAGAATAGGAAAGCTATCAGGGCAGGGGCGAGGACACAGAGTTCTGGTGGTAGAACTGTGTGGAGTTGTACCCCTCTTATCCTATGGTTTTATCAGTGTTTCCTTTTTATAAATGAATTAAAAAATATACTAAAAAAAGAGAAAAGGTGGGGGCACAGAACTTTGATGGTGGGTATGATGTGGAACTCTTCCTTGTAATCTTATAAACTACAATTAATCACAAATGAAAATGGCTTGTAAAAGAAGAATAGGAAAGCCATCAAGGGAGGGAATGGGATGCTGAGTTCTGGTGGTGGCAATTGTGTTGAGTTGTACCCCTCTTATCCTATGGTTTTGTCATTGTTTCCTTTTTATAAGTGAAATAAAATAAAATAAAATAAATAAAGTACATTAATGTTAAACTCTTTAGTAAAAAGACAATTTTCTATGGTACTATTTTATTTCCCCCTTTTGATTTGTTAATAATTCTTATGTTTCCCCAATGTATTTATTCTCTTGTTTAACTTTGAAATATATTCAAACACCCTCTGTTTATTTACTATTTAAGCTATTTCCCTTCCAATTTGTTATTTTAAAGTTAAATTATTTTAATCAATTCACTTAGACATTTTTTACACCAAAGTTTTACTGAGTATTTTCTTCTGATATGTCCTCATATATGCTCTTGATTTGTTTATAAGCTTATGTGACATTGGCCAATAAGCACTTTGATATAACACAAGGATCTTCGGAATTATTCTAAATTGCATCCTGTCTGACTGTACAGATTTCACCACACTGCTCCCATCTGCCTGAACTAAGATAAAAATAAATAAATAAATATAACTGATTCACCTCAACAGAAGGAATGCTTAATTATTTGGGCAAGAAGTATGGAATATGTGCTCAGAAATATTTTTTAAAAAAAGAGTCAAGCCCCTAGCTCCCCACCTGTAGGGGAATCTCTTCACAAGTGGGGAAGCAGGTCTGCAGGTGTCCATCTTTCTCTCCCCATCTTTGTCTTCCCCTCCTCTCTCCATTTCTCTCGTCCTATCCATCAGTGACAACATCAATGACAACAAAAATAACTACAACAATAAAAAAAACAAGGGCAACAAAAGGGAATAAATTAAAAAAGGGGGGAGAATAAGAAGTACTAGCTGAGCAGACACAAGAAAACTATGGTGTTCAGAACTTGGTAGTAAAGTCATCCACAAACTCTTTAAGGAAATTGTAGAGGTCTCCACACCATGTCCTTTTTGCCCTAGATTTTACCCACTTTTAAAACATTTAACATTTTATTTTACCCATTTTTAATAACCAATGTTAAATGAATGGGTTGAGGGATATTTTCATCTCTGAGGAATAATAGTCTGGTGTTTTTCGATGCCAAGATGATATTGTTGTTAATTCTTCCACTTCTGTCATTTATTCTCCAGTATATTTTTTATTTTTATCAATTTATAGGATGCTGGAGTAAAAAGTGAAACAATTTTCCCCAATTCTATTAACTTTGTACTTGTTCTTTTCTATTTTTATTCCAGAGATAACTTGGTCTGTTGGGTCTCTTTACCCTCTCCTAGACTGAACTTTTATTTGAGAAAGGAATCGTACCTTTATAGAATACTTCACATTCAAGCTCCATACATTAATATAAGTCTTCAATCAGTTGATGAATGAAATTCCTACTCCCTACTTAACCTTGTATGGAACCATCCTGCCCTTACCAATTAATACTGAATATCAGCAGTACAGATGGGAAACCTAAGGGACTTTTACTTCTGAATTTAGTTCAGTGATTTCAAGATATATTCCTTAGACCCCCTAGGTTCTCCTTAAAGTCTGATAAAATGAAAAAGAATATCAATGTTATATTTAGAAATTACTGTGATCACTAGTTACAGATTGGAATCTCTTTAAGTAGAGACTGAGAAATATTGCAACAAGTTAGGTACTAACACTTGTGAAAGTTAGAAATAAGACCATTTGGACAGTGAGATGTTAAACTGTGATACAGGTAAAAACAAAAATAAACAAACCAAAAAAAGTATATCTGAAGCAAGCAGAACTTGCTAGATATGTGAGTCTTCCCCAATCTGAGGTTGTAACTAGGAGAAGATAGCTTTATGACTCCGGGGGTCTTAAAACAAAAGCAGGATGTAGCTAAGGACAAAATGACTCTCACACCTAGTATCTGAGACAAAACAAAATGTAATGGAGCCACTTCAAGCATAACTCTGCTGCCACCTACATTACAACACTTGATCACCCACCCTTCCTGCATACAGTTCCCCTCCCCTTGCTTCCTTCTAACCCAGGTATGAAGCTTTCTAGACTGTAAGGGAGGATACTGGTCTGACTCTTTTGTCTGCTGGTCCCCTTCAGGTTTTATCTCAATAAACCTGCCTTAACAGAGACACATGCCTCTCTGTCTTTCTCTTACTTTGCATTTCAGCCTCTGATACTGTCTTCTATAAAGAGATGTCCATGTAAATATTTTGGGTAAAAATGGCTGGATGTTTTACTTCCTCCCCCTGGCACACACATATTTCTTAAATGTGGACTGTGGCTTAAGGGGGAGTGCCTCTTTACAACTGAGGTTGTCCACTGACTACAACTAGGTAATAATTTCTCCTTGAAGAGAAATCTGTGTGGTACATCTCATCATCTACCACTTGACTTGTCAGAAATGAAATTGTGTGTATGGGTTATAAAGTGCATATGTTCTTCATTTCCTTTGAAGAGGTTAGTACCACAAGGCATGTCACTGTGTAAACTTAAGTCTACTATGAAAGCAAACCATAAAACATTTCTGAGGTTATTCCTTTCTGAGCTCATGCTTCTTCCTTTATCCACAGTTCAACTTTCCCTTCTTTAGAGTTATAAACAAGCACTAAAACTCAAACTTTATGCTTTTGCCAATTGCCCATAGCAACAAGTTGATCTGCTGTAACTGTAGTTACAGAAGAGCCTGACATTATTTTAGGTGATAAAAACACTAGTCAAGTAACTTCCATACTGAGTGTCATTGTATTTATATCAGATAATAACAATGGAGTAGGAGCCATATGCCAGCCTGAAATGGGTCTTCAATAAATGTCTTATGCTGGATGTATTAGCAAGAAATGAGTGAAAACTGTAAAAATTAATCAAAGGGATTTTGCCGATATAGTTAATAATAGGGTTTCTTCCTTCATTTTTCTCTCTTTCTTCCTTTCCTTTCTTCCTTTCCTTTCTTCCTCATTTCATTATCTTTCCCATGCTATCATTTATGAACTCTTATGCTTAGATATTTTTGTAAATATATCCACCTTCAAGGAATAAGAGGTAGAAATTATTGACTAGAAATGACTTTTTCAAGCAGTCCCATCTGTGAAAATCTGAAGTTATTCCCAGTGTGTAATCCAATTTCCGTAAGTACTAGGCTACATTGAGGAAAGGGGGGCTGATATAAGCTTCACTGAAGCTGAGGTTCTTTTTTCCATATGCACAGACATAATTCATTATAACTTGCATGTATATGTCACCAAAAATGATTAAATCCTAACCCAAATAGTTTGTTGAGTATCTAAGCAAAAAAAATGGCCAATAGTTTCTTTTTTTCTTTCTATTCTGACATAGGTAAATGCACATATAGTTGGGCTTTCAGGAAACACTCTGGAGGGTTTGCAAGTGGCATCTATATTAATTATGTTTTATTTTTAATTTTATTTATTATTTTTTCTTTTTTAATATGTATTTATATGTATTTATTTATTTATGAGAAACATAGGAGGAGAAAGAAAGAGTCAGACATCACTCTGGTACATGTGCTGCTGGGGATTGAACCCAGGACCTAATGCTTGACCTAATGCCACCTCTCAGACCACTTCTCTTTATTTATTTATTAAATAGAGACATCCAGAAATTGAGAGTAAGGGGGAGATAGATAGATAGATAGATAGATACACCTGCAACACTGATTCACCACTTGTGAAGCTTTTCCCCTGCAGGTAGGAACTGAGGGCTTGAACACAGGTCCTTGCACACTGTAACATGTGCACTCAACCAGGTATGCCACCATCTGCCCCCTACTTTTTAATTTTTTTCTTCAATTAATCTTTGATTCTGGTAGGAGTTGATAAAAGTTAACAGAAGTTGAGAACAGTAACATTTGGCTTTTTCAGGCACAGATGTTTGAAGAAGGCAATCGTCTAAGAAAATGTTTATTATTGTTAAATATTTATTTATGTTAATGAGTTGGGGGGAGAGGGAGAGGGAGAGAGACACACCAGAGGACTGCTCAGCTCTGGTTTACGGTCGTGTCGGGGTTTGAATTTAGGACTTCAGAGCCTCGGGAATGAAAACCTTTTTGCATAACCATTATGCTGTCTCCCTAGCTTATGCTCCTTCATTCTTTACTCCTGTTTAGAGTTTCAGGGGAAGCTTTAGTTTAACCATTGTCCAGCAACTAAAATTACCACCATGGTTTGTTACTTACAAGTATAACTTACATATCTTTATCTTTGCAATAAAGTTTTAAATTTTGGAATTTATGTATGTATGCATCTGTGTATGCGTGCACATGCATATGAGTTGGGGCATATTATAAAAGGTGTCCTACTTCACTTGTCAAAAAAAAATCATCTCTCAGAATAAATACTACACTAGGTGACAATTTTCTTTTCAGGTATGCTTTACATAGTGAAGCTCATAGAAGAGGTTCAGAATGGAAATGTTTATTACACATTTTTTTGTATATCAGTCTTAGTTCTGGAAGCCACGTAGGTGTGCATGTATGATTTACACAGTCCTACTAAGCAAAATTGTTATTTCCATTCTGCAAATTAAATTGATACTTAGGAAGTTTAAGCAAATTGCTAAGTACTAAGTGGCAGAGTGAGAATAAAAGTCAACTATTTGTAGCTCCAGAATCTTCTAGTAAATAAGAGTTGGAATTCAAGCCAAGGTCTTTTAATTTCAAAGCTCATGCTTTGATAGTTGACCTTGATATATATAAAACATGATTAATATATATAGATATATACTGAAGCTGAATTCCAGATGAAATGCAAAATAAACAGAAACCAAGTTGGTTAAATGTCTGGCTATTTTATTTACTGCTGAAAAGGCAAAGAACTATCTTGTCCTGGGAGATAAAGCACTGGACTCAGGCATGAAGTCCCAAGTTTGATCTCTGGCACTGAATGTGTTTATTTTACAATCACACTCTCTTTCAAAATATATATTCTTTTTTGGCTTTCAAAACTAAATAAATCTTTTGCCCCGAACTTGTTTTCTCTCCCCCGTTTTAACTCAAAGACATCAAGTTCCAGGTTCTTAAACCTTTCCTGAAGCCCACCTATGCATTTTTATTTTTTTTAATATTTATTTATTTATTTATTTTGCATAGAGACAGATATAAATTGAAAGGGGGATATAGAGAGGGGCACAGAGAGACACCTGCAGCACTGTTTCACCACTTGTGAAGCTTACCCCCTGTGGGTGAGAACTTGGGGCTTTAACCTGGGTCCTTATGCATGGTAGCATGTGCTCAACCAGATGCACCAGCCCCTATGTATTTTGTTTTTATACAACTGAGATACTGCACAGCCCTCTCACCAGCTTCTCAATTTCATTTCTGATCTACCAAATACAACAAAATCAACTGAGGAAAAGAGAGAAATCAGGAAGGATTTTGTCCAAACATTTCTTAGGGTTTCTTTTTTTTTCTCTCAAGAGGCACAACAGAAACAAAACAAATATACCCAACCATTACTTCTGGAAATCTATAGACATTTTCTTTTCTAGAGATTTTTCTAGAGGACTCACTCACTCACTCACTCACTCATTTGGCTAACATTACTGTTAGTAACATAATGAATCTTCTGTAAATCCTATGAATTGCTCATGATGAAGAGTGGAAAAATAAACTTCTTGGATATAAGAGCAAATAGTAGAAATAAAGGAAGCAGGAGATTTTTTAAAAAACAAAATGTCAGCTTCGTAAAATTAAGAACAACAGCCTTTCCTGCCAAATCTGTTCTATGGCAGCTACATGAAATGATGCACGTTGCATCATTACGCAACAATGATGCATTATATAGCAATCTGATAATAAACTTTATTATAATGATTAATATCCCATGTTCTGTGGGCCAGGCAGTGGCACACCTGGCTAAGCACACACACACACCACAGTGTGTAAGTACATGGATTTAAGCCCCTGGTCCCCACCTGCAGGCAGAGATTCATGAATAGTAGAGCTTCAGGTGGTTCTTTCTCTCTCTGTCTCTCTCTCTCTCTCTTTCCCCAACTCTATTTCTCTATCTCTATCCAAAAATAAATAGATAAAAAAATAAAAGGTAAAAACTACTAAGATCCCATATTCTCTCTCTCTCTCTCTCTCTCTCTCTCTCTCTCTCTCTCTCTCTGTGTGTGTGTGTGTGTGTGTGTATGTGTCTAGTGGAGAAAAGATAAGAGGCTCTTGGATAGCGACAGATGAGAACAGAACAGTTGTTATTGTTATTTTTCCTCAAGATGACCCTTGTGTCTAGAAGAACAATATGCTATGATCTTTGGCTGCCCAGGCTTTACATCATCCATATTATCCTGCAGCAGCAACAGATTGATGTATATTTTCACTGCCCCCAGAGAGTTACCCTCTAACCCTTCATTTGCCGCTCCAGCACAATTGCACACAAGCAATAGAAGGGATAGTTAGAGTGCATACAATTGATTTCAATCTATCCATCACTTAAACTACAGTCTAGAACACCAGGATGTCAAAGAGAAAAAACCAACCCCAAAGGTTTTGAGTCATAAATACTTTGTCTATTCCAGAGCCAGGAAAAATCATTTTATAATCTGGTTTGATTCTGTGACTTTTAGTATAGTTTCTCAGTGGGGAAGACAAAAGATAACACTTGTTTGTGAACATCCAGCAACTAAGTAACTGTAACAGAGGAGGTTAATAGCAAGCATTTTTAAACTGCATTAAAGAAAAAGCAGCTTCTGTCTACAGTGATTTGGATTCCATCATTAACTTTCTTATTGAGTTACATGGAGATGATTTTAGTCAATCATAGGTAGGTTGGGGGAATTTAACTTGAGTTTATGTGTATACAAATATATGTGTGTATGTATATAAGTAGAAAAATATTTATTAACTCAAATTATTTTAATGAAAACTATCACATCTATAGTAGAGGGGTTGGTACTATTTTTCAGGAGTTCAAAGATAATAGAAAGAGTTAACCCTCAAGCTTACAGTCTAAGAGAGTAGCATAGAAGATTACAAACAAATTTTAGTAAACAAAAGCCGTGTCTAGTATGGCATAAAACTGACTAGCTTATCTATAATTTTGCATTTGTGGTCATGGACCCTACAATTAAATTTTCTAAATCCATAGTCCCGCATCCATTGCTTTGAGAATTGAAAGGCAATGCCTTTGTTAACCTCAACTAAATCAACACTACCAGTGCTGTTATGCCATGTTATGCTGCTATTAAATTATTTTTAAACAAATTAATAGGAGTGTATAATAACATCATTCCTGCCACCAAAGGTCTGTGTCCCCACCCCACCTCCCTATAGTGAAGCTGCAAATCTACCCTGACCTCCACCCAGATATTTTTACTTTGGTGCAATACTCCTAACTCAGTCAAATTCTACTTTTATATTTCCCTGTGTATTAGACTCTTAATATGGATTATCTCCAGAGACACCAAGCCTGAGATGTCAACCTCTCAGCTCCTCTAATCTGGTGATATCTTTCTTAATACATTGGACTACCTTGTTCCATTTCAAATGGCACATTATTTTAAAAAGTTACAGATGCTAGATAAAGGCTTAGGGTACTGAGTACAGGTATAAATGTCTCCATAAGCAAGGGGCAATTATATAACTCAAAGTAAAAGTGCTTAATATCCCTCCTTGATTAGACTTAGACCTAATAAGTCTAGGATCTTACTAGAAGAGTCTAAGAAGGAATCATAAATTCTCTAACCAATTAGACTTAGATCTAGTAAACTTGGTAATCTAGAAGAAAGGCCCAAAGAAAGCAGATCCCATAAGCCTAATATGAGTTATGACACTGAACACTTTAACAACTGGGAGAAAGTCTAAGCTTGTCAGGTAACAAAAGGACTACAAAAGCTAGGTAACTTTTGTTACCTAGGGACTGGCTCACTTAATGATGTTCTTTTTGGTCAATACCAGACAACCCAATCATCTGGGGCCCTACATAGGTAATTCTTGGATTCCCACACAGATCTTATGGGCTAAGGCCACTAATATATTTCTCTCTCCACCAACACTGATCACTTCCACAGAACATCATAATATGCTGGGCCACTCCAAGAATTTGTCCTCCCTATAAAGTAGCAATGGTAGGGAATGTCCCACTCTCTGAAGGGAGGGTAGGTCATCCTACCCTGCCACTATAGGAAGAATGGTCTTGAAATGAGTGTAACCTAGAATGTTCCCATCTGTAACCATGGACTATACATTCATTCAGACTGATAGGAATTAAGAGGTTACACAGGCCCCTATGCTAAATATGAACATATATGGGCCCTGGCTCAGGTTGGTGGGTAAACAGTTAATTTTGTTCATAAATCTTCAAGTTTGGAAGCTACTCTGTCCTGATCCAACTTTCTAGCATTATTCTCAACTTGGACACCAGCTTCCCAGACGATATATTTGTCTATCTCTATATTAGCTATTGAACTCAAGCAAGAGTCATGGGAATTTAGGAACATAACTAAATAGACTTCTTAGCTTCTTTGTACCATAAAATCCCTATTCTCATCTGATCTATTCCTACTTTTTGGATCTTGTTCATTAGTCATTTTGTGCTGCTTTATACCTTACACCTTTCAGCCACCAAGTTGCAGATGCTACCATGATTCCATCCTGACTTCCCTGGGCAGACAACCTCACCAATATGTCCTAGAACCTCACTTCTCTACAGCCCTACACTACTAGGGTAAGATAGAAATAGGATGGGGGTATGGACTGACATAGCAATGTCCATGTCCAGTGAAGAAGTAATTACAGAAGCCAAAATTCCCACTTTCTGCACTCCATAAATAATTTTGGTCCATACTCCCAGAGTGGAAGAAGTGATAGGGGAAGATGACAAAGAACTCTTGAGTATCAACTCCATCAGGACTCAGAAAGAGCAGAGGAAAAAAAGGAAGGCCATTCAGAAGTAGTAACAGGTATAGGAGTAACTTAGAAAGGAAGAGAAGGCAGAATCATAGGGAGGGAGGGGCTAATACATATAAATATAGACAGATAGTTATGGAAATTATAGCCAACACATATCTTCAACCTCCAGAGAACTACTGTAGTTTCCAATGGAGGGAATGGGGATACAAAACTCTGGTGGTAGGAACGGTATATAATTATACCCTTGATATATTATAATTTTGTATATCAATATTAAGTCACTAATGAAATAAAGTAAAATAAAAAAAAAAGAAAATCAATGACAGACACGGAAAGACCATTACACTCCAGAATTGTGGAATCAGAAAGAACACTAGAAGGTCACTGAATGCATAGAGAATAGGCAGTCAGAGATCACTAAAGCTCTACATAATGCTCTACGTGAGACATTAAAGGGTGGGCTGATGCTTTTGTTTATGACGTTTCAAAAAACTGTCTAAGGTTAATAAATATAGCCTAAAAGGAGCAAAGAAAAATAAAGAGGAAAGCCATCCCTTCAAAAGAATAACATATTGTAAAAAAAATCTTAGGCATTTCCCATCTTCACAGTTACAATTTGAGTAATTTTTTGAATGTGAAAAGAAATTCCATATGTGTGTATTACTTTTCTCAGTCTGCATGATTGGGGGGGGAGGCAAATCTGTTGCTTTCATACTTATATTAGAGATGCCAGATGCATAACCACAGTTAAAGTTTGCATTTCTTCAACTCGAACAATAGTGTTCCTTTAAGCAAAATTGGCTTGACTTTGAGAGTGAATACTAAAACTTAATGTTTTGAAATCTTGCAGAATAATTTGTTGGCAGCTCAAGCTCTTGTTTTGCCAAGTTTTACTCCAAAATAATTTTCTTACTCAGAGTTGATACATGGAATGGCAATTCTTATTTGAATATATGGCAGTTACACAACTGAGCCAAACGGCATGCTGGAAAAAAAAGGAATTCTCAGACTCAGGACACCAGCCTAGTTATCTCAGTGTATGAGACTCACAGGTCTAAACAGATAGGTGACTACTCCAAACTTGCCCTGGTAAGTAGTTGAAAAGGTAGGACTAGCAATATGCTTAAATTGACAAGCTTTCCAAAAAAGAGAAAATTAAAAATTCTAAAAAATGTTGGCTACAAACATCCTGGAGACTTCCAGTCACTTGTGAACCAAAACACAGGATGAACCAAAACTTGTTATGTTAAGTCTTCCTTTTGGGACATTACTATAGTGTTCAGTACAAGTGCCAAGGCAAAAAAAAAAAAAAAAAAATCAAATCTGAATGACACTTTCAGGGGAGAAAGTCCAATATAACTCTCTTGAGATCTAGGGTCACCTGATCCTAAGGAGATAAACAGTTGGTTTTACTCATTTCAACCTCTGAGATAAAGGACACATAAAGAGATTGCAGAGCAGGAAAGCCATGCCTTTGAGCACTGAGAGAGGAGAGATTAATAGTCTGAAGCCATAGGGCAGGAATTGTGCACATTTAGGAGAGCACTGAAAAAGTAATGAGTATACTTGAAAAATAGCATTCCAGGGGGCTGGACGGCAGTGCATTGGATTAAGCGCACATGGCTCGAAGTGCAAGGACTGGTGTAAGGATCTCAGTTGGAGCCCCTGGCTCCCCCCCTGCATGGGGGGGGGGTGTCGCTTTAAGGGCGGTGAAGAAGGTCTGCAGGTCTCTTTATCTCCCTCTGTCTTCTCCTCCTCTCTTGATTTCTCTCTGTCCTATCCAGCAACAATAGCAATGGCAATAATAACAACAACAATGGCAACAAAATGGAAAAAATGGCCTCCAGGAGCAGTGGATTCATAGTGCAGGCCCTGAACAGTGAAGTCCCAGCAATGAATAGTGATGATGATGAAGATAATAATAACAGTAGTCTACACATAGAACCGAATATTATTCTAGAGAATGTAAAAGAGTATTATTGACAGAGTCTGTTTTTTCCAGCGTGACCCCATCTGAGGAAGCATGTAAGCAAGAACACAAACCAGAGAATAATAAATTTAAACCTCTCTCAAGGTATTTGAAACAGAAGAAATAAAATTGATGAGTAAAAACTGGTAGTAGCTTTATAATTAAATTATGATATTAACAAACAAGCAAGAATTCTTAAAATAAAAGTAGATGCTGGAAGGAAAATTCTAATTGTATGAAACTGAAAGTATTAAATTATTTAAGGAATTGAGAGAAAGGATATAACAAAGGCATTCCAAAAGTCTCATATGGTATACAGATGGAGTTGGGGGAAGATAGTGAACACATGAAAATTTTCTAAAGGTCTTGCCTAAACGGGAAGTGGGTGGGAAGTGTAAGAGGAATGAATAAAGAAACTTGATAGAGCAATAATTATGGTTTTGTTCTCATATAATTATGAAAATAAGGAATGGAAAAATGACCATTAATGAAAGATAAAAGTTTTGTAGAACTTTGGATAATAAAGAAAGACAAATAATATTAACAACAATTTAATCATACAAGCATAAGAGAAAAAGATAGCAAGCTAAATAAATTACAAAGAATGGTGCAAAAGGATTCTCCCAGTAAAATCCAGATAGTACTAGACTGTAACCAGAATAGTCTACCAATAACATTGAGAATTTCTGACTATAGTGAAGAAAACATCTGTCGTATTTACTATTTAGCAAAAACTCAATTAAAAGTAAAGTAGTAAAGTTTGAAAATAAAAGAATGTACAAAGTCCTGACAATATAACACTGTAAAAATCAAGAAAGACTAAGATCTGCTTTAAAAGTAAAATTTCTAAATAGAAAAAAATAAACTAGTAACACTAAGAAGGTACGTTTTAAGGATCAAGAAAGGCAGTAATAACTGAAAATTTCAAGCATTGCAACAGTTAAATAAATAAAACAAAAATACTATTACTTTGTGGAGCATTGAGTAAAATAAAGAGGGAATATTTCAATTTATATTAAATATGGTTAACTCATTTGTTTATATACTAATTTTTCTATGTACCACATATATAAATGAAATGAAAAATAAAATATCAGGGACAAAAAATTTTTAATAATATACCTTATCAATTTAATTTAATAAGTATGCTGAAGCTTACATTTTAGAAACAGTATTTTGTTACATTAGATAGAAATTGATAAAATTAAAAAGGAATCTCACATTTGTATATAAAAATATCATCAGTAAACATTTTTATCATACATGCCATACTCTGAAAATAATTTAATAACGTAGAATAAGGAAATTATAGAATGGTAAAATCAAACAATGAAAGTGTTCCTAAGTAACATGTGGCCTATATAGGAGCCAAATAATTTTACATTTCTTTATAAGAGGGAAATAAAACTAAAATCACATTCAACTTGGAAAGAATAAACATAAAATATTTTATACTAAAATGTATGGGAAGTATTAAAAGCAATATTCATGATGAAAACTATAACCTCAAGTGCCTTCATAATAAAAAAGAAAGTGAAATTAAGGGAAGTTAATTTTCATCTTTAAAAATGTGAAACAACAAAACCTACTGGTACAGAATAGGAAAAAAGAGATTTAATTAAATCTGAAAGTAATGGACCAGAAATCAGAGCAAAACAAAAACAGAAAAAGAGATAAATACAATAGCTAGATCTTCGACAAGTCCAAAAAAGATAAGCATCTCATCATCCAAAATAAGGGGCAGGAAGAAGGAGAGGAAGGACAACAATCTACAAGGTTATGGATGAAAGAGTAGACATAACCACATCTAGAAACAGATAACTTCAAAAGAATGTAAGAGAATATTACATTCAGGTCAATGGCAACAAATCTAAAAACTTAGAGAAATGGGCAATACAAGTAATACAGTTACATAATAAAAATACTAGAAAAGTTGAATAGACCAAGGAATCAATAAAACATTGAAAGTAATGAAATATTTATATCAATACAGAAACTGATATCTTTATAGCTGATAATCACTAAAGTTTGAAAAACAGACCCTAGTATTCTTCTTCTGTTCTTCCTTCATTTGTAAGCATTTTTTGAGTGCTCAGTATATGCCAACTATTGTTTTTGTTTTCTAATTACTAAGTTTCATTGCTTCAAGGTTATTACTTCTCTTCCACCCAAATAGAAATAGAGAGATGGAGACAAAGGGAGAAAAGGAAGCTTCCTTCACTGCCATGAGGGTTTGAACCTGGACCATGTACATGACAAAGTAGACCCTATTCAGGTACGCTATCTTCCAATTCCAGTGTTATAGGTTCAGGATACAGCAGCAAATAAAATAAGGCCCTTGTACTTAAATAACTTACTTTCTCTTTTATACTTCTTAGAGATGATGGGCTGCTAGAGTCAGTTTATGACCACAATTTTAACACCAAAGTTGTTAGAGCTAGCATGAAACAACATATCACAAAACAATGTTACTAAAATATATAAGTATAAAATTATCTATGTAAAGTGTTCAAACCAAATGTAAGTGGTTTGAATGATTACACTGACTAAGAATGTTGGTTTGGGATTTCACTCATGACCTCAAATAGGGAAGTTTATTAATATAATTAACTTTATCAACAAATTAAAAATAGAAACACATGTTATCTGGAAAAGTATGTGGTAAAATTCAACAATTTGTACAATAAAAAATAGGAATAGAAGAAAAGCATTATCTGTGGATTTATATAATTGTTCTATTATTTAAACTGTTTTCACAGAGATTTTCTATTATTATTATTATTATTTTGACTCCAAGATGCTAGCGCTATAAATCTACTGCTCCCAGTGGCCATTTTTTCCTTCCTTCCTTCCTTCCTTCCTTCCTTCCTTCCTTCCTTCCTTCCTTCTTCCCTTCCTTCCTTCCTTCCTTCTTCCTTCCTTTCTTTATTTCTTTTTAATATTTTTATTTATTTATTATTGAATAGAGACAGAGAAATTAAGAGGGGAGGGAGAGATAGAGAGGAAAAGAGACAGAGAGACACCTGCATCTTTCTTCACCACTCAGGAAGCTTTCCTCCTGCAGGTGGGGACCAGGGGCTTGAACCTTGGTGCTTGTGCACTGTAATGTGTGCACTTAACCAGATGTGCCACTGTCTGGAATCTTTTCTTCCTTTCTTTCTTTCTTTCTTTCTTTCTTTCTTTCTTTCTTTCTTTCTTTCTTTCTCTTTCTTTCTTTCTTTCTTTCTTTCTGCCTGGAATCTTTTCTTTTTTTCTTTCTTTCTTCCTTTCTTCATTTTTTTTCTTTTTTAAATATTTATTTATTTATTACCTTTTGTTGCCCTTCCTTGTTTTACTGTTGTAGTTATTATTATTTTTATTGATGTCATTATTGTGGGATAGGACAAAGAGAAATGGAGAGAGGAGGGGAAGACAGAGGGGGCAGAGAAA
The DNA here is from genome assembly GCF_950295315.1 of Erinaceus europaeus. Classification (NCBI taxonomy): domain Eukaryota; kingdom Metazoa; phylum Chordata; class Mammalia; order Eulipotyphla; family Erinaceidae; genus Erinaceus; species Erinaceus europaeus. The sequence continues at coordinate 42,757,135 of NC_080171.1, read as the reverse complement.
AATAGGCACCTGCAGACCGGCTTCACTACTTGTGAATCAACTCCCCTGCAGGTGGGGAGCTGGGGGCTTGAACTAGGATTCTTACACTGGTCCTTGCTCTTCGTGCCACGTGTGCTTAACTCGCTGCACTACCGCCTGACTCCCTCTTCATTCCTTTCATTCTTTCACTCTTTCTTGCTTTATTTTTTCCATTTTATCCCATAGGTCAGAGAGAAACTGAAAGGGGAGGGGGAGATAGAAAGGGAGAGAAAAAGACAGATTACCTGCAGACTTGCTTCACCACTTGTGAAGTGTTCCCTCTGAAGGTGGGGGGAGTAGGGGCTCAAAGCCAGGTTCTTTGCCAGGGTCCTTGCACATAGTACTTAACATAGTACATAACAGTGTGCTTGACCAGGTATGCCCCCAATCTGATTTTTTTTTTAACTGCCACCAGGTTTATCATTGGGGCTTGGTGCTTGCACTACAATTTACCATTCCTGGTGGTCATCTTCCCTTTGTACCTTTTATCCCCTTTAATTTGAAAAGACAGAAAAATTTAGGGGCAGAGAGAGAGAGAGAGAGGGAGAGGAAGAGAGAGAGAACTGCAGCATTTCTTTACCACATGTAAAGCTTCCCCCAAGCAAGTGGGGACTGGGGACTGGAGCCCAGATCTTTGTGCATGTTAATAGGTGCACTCAGCTGGGTGTCTCACAACCTGGCCCCTGATTTGACATTGTTTTATGTAGTAAATTTAATACTAGTTTTCACATAATATTAGGATAACTATAACCATGCCAGAGCTTAAACATTCCAGAGCTTATACATGAACAACTAAGTACACCAACAAAATGAAAGACCCCAAATCCAGTAAGATTACTGTGGTGCTTCAAGGCATTTAAGCTTTGTAAAAGGGTAAGTGTTTAATTCATACTTGTTCAAGATGAGAAAATCAGTTAACATTTATGAACCTGAATTTCCTCACAGAATAAAAAGACATACTTAGCCTATCTCATTGAGTTGCTAAAACAGTCTAATCAGTAATACCTGTGAGATTGTTTTATAAACTAAAATGGCAAACATTTAAAGTTTTTTTTCTATCAATATAGAAGATAGTATTCTTGAATGCCAAATGATTTTGAAGACAGGTGCTAAGAGTTTTCAGGAAGTCTGAATGTGGCCATCCTGGGTTAGATCCTTAAGAAATGTTTCTTGACATCCTGAGCAAATTGCTTATTGTTATTCTCAGTGTCTGTCACTTTGATGCTGCAGCTGTTAATAATGAGATTATTTTTTATGACTGTAGTGTTATGTGGAATTCCACCCACAAATATGACAAATACTACACATTGTATTAAGCAATGTGGTGGAGCAATACTCTTTCCTCAAAGGGCTTATAATACATAGTGCAATGCATTCTAAATGTCAAATATCTGTACACTAATATTATTATATGAACACATTCTTTTTATTTCATTTATTCAGGTTTTCTTTAGATTTTTGTCTTAAATTTAACTTTCACTTAAGCATAAATATTCCTGAAATATCAGATTTATTATTTTCAATACATGTTAACACATTTTTGAAATACATGTTAGATTGCAGACACAGACAAATAATTTTGTGTGCCAGCAGAATGACTGTCCAAACCATCATTGGTACATGCCTTTTAGAGAAGAACTGCAAACTAGTAAACAATACTGCTGAGCTAGTGTGAGGGTGTTTCTTCCCAGGCACCTGCTCTCTGGGTTGGAGAGAACTCGACCAGAGCCAACCTGGGCTGCTGCTTACTTGCTCAGTGAAGCAGGAGAGAGATCAGGAACTCGTGGCAGAGTGGGAATGCAATGTGTCTTTATTGATCAGAGACAACACTTTTATATATTTAGAACCGGAAGTGGCAAGTCGGAAAAGGAAATGGCTAGGAAAGTGGGTGGAGAAAAGGAAAGAGTGGGAAGGTAGAAAGCTTCCATAGCAACAGTTGCTAGGGTTTTAACTGGCGGGATTAATGTACCCAGCAGGCAAGGCATGTCTCCTAGAAAGAAGATAGATCAAAGGTGGGATCTTTCAGGCAAAACAATGATTATGTAAATAGGCCATAGTATCAGCAATGGAGCATGGAGCAGGGGGGCTGCCCAACACAGTACATTAAGATACACACAGTGTGCTCTAAGCAAGCTTAGCATCATGGCAAACCTTGTGCCAGCACCAGCATCAAATTTTGATGAATAAGAAAAGGACCAGAGTACCTGTCCTGCAAGCTGGTATGAAAGCCATGTGCTATCAAGGAATGAAGGAAGAGGCAAGCCTCCACTATAATATAAGAAATAAAAAGCAAAAATTTTCGCCTGCCAGGAAAGACAGTGTTCTGCTTGTAGGATATAGTTTATCAGAAAAACAACAACAACAACAACAACAAAAAGTGCTACTGAAAAAATACAGGGTGTGAAGAAGTGTGGAGCTCAGGATTAGTAGGTGGGCTTTCAGAAAAGATTGGTTTATTGACATTCACTCCAAAAGACTGACTACTGAAAAGTGTACCTGTTGTTGCTTGGTTAAAGCTCAGAGCAAGAGCTGTCACTAATAGGCTGCTTTTCAGAGCAGGGCTCTGAAAATATAAATGCTCACTTGGAAGGGGTTTAACCTCTATGCTGTTTTGATTAAAAACAAAGCATTCAGAATGGGGGGTGTGGGGGGGGCAGCATAATAGTTATACAAAAGACTTTAATTGCTGAAGCTCAGGGGTCCCAAATTTAATCCCCAGAACCACCATAAACCAGAGCTGAGAAAGTGCTCTGGTATTTAAAACAAGCAAACATTCAATACTTCTTGAGAGGACAGGAAAATTTATCCTTGCAACCAAAAAGAGGAAATAAAATAGCAAAGTGATTCCAAATATTGGATTGATGATTATAACCAAATCGTTTTGAAACTATACCTATTGAATGTTTTTATTTTTTTCAATTTTCTTAAAAATCATTTTTAGTTAATTTTATAGGCAATAAACGTTGTTAGAGCAACACGATACATTCTACACTGCATGGAGAATCAAAGCTCAGAATGAAAACTAACAGTAAATAAATAAATCTCTTGTTACTTATCTGACCATAGTTACTCATTTGAGAATTAGCTTCTAAAAGAAGAACTGTTCTGTAACTTTTCTTCATGTCTTACTTAATGGTACTTAATGGGTCACCTCAGTTTGGGCAAGCTACAAAAGATAACTGCTATTTTGGAGATCTCTCTCTCTCTCTTTAAATAAGGCAAGATCCAAATAGATCAAAAGTTTATTTATCTAATTTACTTATTTTTGACATCTTTATTTTATTTATTGTATAAAGACATAAAGAAATTAAGAGGGTGGGGGAGAAAGAGAAAGAGAGACAGAAAGACACCTGTAACACTGTTTCACCACTTGCAAAGCTTCCCTTTGCAACTGGGGACTGAACCTGGAATTGGGGTCCTTGCACACTGTATCATGTGCGCTCAGTCAAGTGTGCCACAACTCAGCCCGGTTCTCAGGATTCTCTAAATGATTTTTTGCATATTCCACAAAACCATTTATTTTTATTTTTTATTGCCACCAGAATTATTGCTTGATTTTAGTGCCAGCACTATGAATCCACTGCTCCCGGCCAGCAGCCATTTTTTCATTTCTTTCTTTTTTTTTTTTTTTAATTAGGACAGAAAGAAATTAAGAGAGAATAGGGAGACAGAAAGAGGGAGAGACAGACATCTGCAGACCTGCTTTACTGTTTGTCACACAGACTGCCTGCAGATGGGGAGCAAGGCTCAAAGCCTGGTCGTTTCATTTGGTAATATGTGGGCTTAACCAAGTGCACCACCACCTGGCCCCCAACTATTATTATTATTATTATTATTATTTATTTTTAAAGTCTTTTTTAAAAGTTTTTAAAAAATATTTATTTCCTTTTGTTACCTTGTTTTATTATTGTAGCTATTATTGTTGTCATCATTGTTGGAAAGGACAGAGAGAAATGGAAAGAGGAGGGGAAGACAGAGCAGGAGAGACAGATAGACACCTGTAGACCTGCTAAACTGCCTGTGATGATTCCCCTGTACAAATCAGGATCCTTGCACCATGTGCGCTTAACCCGCTGTGCTACCTACCGCCTGACTCCCCTTTTATTATTATTATTTTTTAATGGTGATTATCTGGAATATATCCTCAAAATTTAGAGAAATACTGGATACTAATTTGTCTTATGACACTGCAACTGACAGACATATACATACATAGTGCACATGTGCGGTAAAATCCTCAGGTGAACAGATGTCATTTTGCTCATGTAAACAACATTTCGTTATATCTTAAATATGAAAGTTATGTTGGTCTGCTTTCTTATCCCACCTGCTACATTTCAAGGAGCTTGGATCCAAGGAACAATTTAATGATTTTTAGAAGCTACGTAGGGGATGAGAGATTGCTCAACTGGTAGAGTGGGTACTTGACTTACATGTGAGGACCCAGGTTTAAGGCCCTGACCACCACATAGTACTACCTGCATGGGGGAAGCTTCACAAAGAATGGAACCTTGCTGTACTGCCCTGTTTTTCTTCTGTGCCTCTTTCAATCTCTCTTCCCACCCTCTATCTTTTTTTTTCTTAATTTAGTTGTGGGGGCTGGGTGATGGTACACCTGGTAGAGAATGTTAGAATGTGTAAGGACTTGGGTTCAAATCCCTGTCCCCAATTGCAGGGAGAGCATTCACGAGCAGTGAATGGAGCAGGTGTCTCTCTTTCTCTCTCCTCTCCCCACTTTGCCTCTTAGCCTCTGTCTTTATTCAAAACATGGATAAATAAAATATTAACTTAGTTGTGATTAATAATGGTTTACAAGATTGTAAGATCGCAAGGTAAAGTTCCATGCCACACATACCACCACACATACCACCAAAGTTCTGTGCCCCCATCCTCCCAATAATCCCCAAAGTTCTCATAGTTTTTTGGTTTTGTTTTATTGATTTTTTTCTGCAAGTTCATCTGTTTTAGTTTTCTAGATTTAATGTCTATCTTAAAAGAAAAAAAAATTCTCAGGAGCAGAAGAATTGTGCAATCTCTGAGACCCAACAGCAAATGAAAAATAATAATAAAATGAAAAGGTATGCAATATGCTTTCTTCCATATACACATATACAAATGTATTGCTATTAACATAGACATGGACATGCATCTCCTAACTACTCTAACTACTCTAAATGTTATGTAACTCTTCTCTTTAAAATACATTTTAAATGTTTTTTTGTAAATAATTCCTGTAATTTAATTTTTTTTAAATAATTTATTTCTTTATTGGGGAATTAATGCTTTACATTCAACAGTAAATACAATAGTTTGTACATGTATAACATTCCCCAGATTCCCATTTAACAATACAACCCCCACTATGTCATTCATCATCTTTCATGGACCTGTATTCTCCCCACCAACCCACCCACCCCAGAGTCTTTTACTTTGGTGTAATACTCCAATTCCATTTCAGGTTCGACTTGTGTTTTCTTTTCTAATCTTGTTTTTCAACTTCGGCCTGAAAGTGAGATCATCCCATATTCATCCTTCAGTTTCTGACTTATTTCACTCAACATGATTTTTTCAAGGTCCATCCAAGATCGGCTGAAAACAGTGAAGTCACCATTTTTTACAGCTGAGTAGTATTCCATTGTGTATATATACCACAACTTGCTCAGCCACTCATCTGTAGTATCCAGTATTTCTCTAAATTTTGAGGATATATTCCAGATAATCACCATTAAAAATAATAATAATAATAAACAATTAAAAAAATAATAATAAAAAAGGGGAGTCAGGCGGTAGGTAGCACAGCGGGTTAAGCGCACATGGTGCAAGGTTCCTGGTTTGTACAGGGGAATCATACCCTATGACCCTGCAATTCCCCTCCTGGGGATATATCCTAAGGAACCCAACACATCCATCCAAAAAGATCTGTGTACACATATGTTCTTGGCAGCACAATTTGTAATAGCCAAAACCTGGAAGCAACCCAGGTGTCCAACAACAGATGAGTGCCTGTAATTTAATATAATGGGACAAAATTCACAAGTAGTTACAGAAATAAAAAAAGTATGTAAGCTTCTCATATCATTAACTGATATTGACAACTGTAAAATATAGTTAGATGTTATGCTACAAAATTACCATATATGTCATATGAGCACAAAATGCATTGTTTTTTTATTAAAACTGAGTGATCAAATTTTCATACAGAGTTCTACCAGTACAACTTCCTATTTATCCCTGCATTTTCACTAATTACTATCTTCAGCTATCTGCCTATCTCTTCCTTTAACAAGCGTATTTTTATTTGCCATGTTCCTTCTTATGGGTGTTAAAATTCATTTTGCAATGAATTTTACCCACTTTGCAGCACCTTTTTTCTAGTTTACTTCCTTCACATATAGGAGACTGTTGATAGTTTTCTTCTAACACAAAATATCTTCTGTGAGTGTTATGTATTCAATTTTGGCATTATTTACTTTTGAATGGGATATTTTTTTCTAGGACAAACCATTGTAAGAATGATGAGGGAAGAAGGGTGGCAGGTGAGAGACAGTTTACCCAAAATAGTAATAATGAATCGCACCTGGGGAGCTCCAGGGATGGTAGAGTAGTGTTGTGGTGTATCTACTGTCCCTTCCTTCTCTCTCTCTTTTCCCCACTCTTACTAAATTGCAGGAGGAGGAGGAGTAATAGTAGTGGAATTAGTAAATGAAATATCTCAACAGTACCCTGTATCCAACAGGCCGTGAATTTATCACCTGACTTTTTCTTTCTTTTCTTTTCTTCTTTTTTTTAAATTTAATTTAATTTTTTTATTTTTTAAATTTATTTTTTATTTAAGAAAGGATAAATTAACAAGTCCATAGGGTAGAAGGGGTACAACTCCACACAATTCCCACCACCCAATCTCCATATCCCACCCCCTCCCCCTGATAGCTTTCCCATTCTCTATCCCTCTGGGAGCATGGACCCAGGGTCGTTGAGGGTTGCAGAAGGTAGAAGGTCTGGCTTCTGTAATTGCTTCCCCGCTGAACGTGGGCATTGACTGGTCGGTCCATACTCCCAGTCTGCCTCTCTCTTTCCCTAGTAGGATGGGTCTCTGGGGAAGCAGAGCTCCAGGGCACATTGGTGGGGTTATTAAGTTATAAAATGAACATAAGTTACAAATACAGACAAAATGGTCCTGATTCAATCACTTAGAAAAGGTAGCTTCTGGGAGTCGGGTGGTAGTGAAGCAGGCTATGCACAGGTGGCACATAATACAAGGACCAGAGTAAGAATCCCAATTCAAGACCCTGGCTCCCAACCTGCAGGGGGTCGCTTCACAAGTGGTGAAGCTAGTCTGCAGGTGTCTATCTTTCTCTTCCCCCTCTCTGTCTTCACCTCCTCTCTCCATTTATCTCTGTCCAATCCAACAATGACATCAATAACAACAATAATAACTACAACAATAAAACAACAAGGGCAACAAAAGGGAATAAATAAATAAATAAATAAATTTTTTTTTTTAAAAAAGAAAAGGTAGCTTCTGGTAAATTGCCTGTTAGCTTTAATTTCTGAGTATGCAAAATTAAGCAAATAGCAATGCCCTAATTGAGATTTTATGGAGAATCATTGATATATATTATGTGAACAATCTACCTAGTTCAGTGCCCAAAACACAGTGTAAATGCACAGTCAACCTGTTTTGTCAGCTTGTGTACATGTATATGCAGTATACTTTATGAACATATATGTCTACTTTTTAATGTGCAGGATAATTATTTGACAGAAATATTTGAAAGGAAATAGCATATCCAAAATCACACAGCAAGTCATTGGTGAGTCAATATCAGATGTTATCCTCAAGGATAGTCATAACCATCTTCCCTGATAAAGCTTTCTAGTCCTTTTCACAACTATGATACCATCGCCTCCGACAATAACTTGAGTCCACCTACATATCAGATGTCAGGCTCAGGTAAAAACTAATAAAGGCATGGGCCACTTGGAATATACCTAAAATAGACCTACTAGCTTTTTCCAAAATAGAAACCCCAAATCTTCATCTGCAGTATTCTTGCCTTTAGGATCATGACTAGGCAACAATTTGTACTTTTTTATATCTTAACTTTTTTTCAGCCACCAGGTTTCAGATGCTACCATAATGCCAACCTGACTTCCCTGGGCAGATGACCCCACCAATGTACCCTGGAGCCTCATCTCCCTAGATCCCTGCCCTACTAGGGAAAAATAGAGACAGGCTGAGAGTATGGATCGACTTATTCAGTGCCCATGTTCAGCATAGAAGCAATTACAGAAGCCAGACCATCCACCTTCTGCACCCCATAATGATCCTGGGTCCATGCTCCCAGAAGTATAAAGAATAGGAAAGCTAACAAGAAAGGAGATGGGATACAGAATTCTGGAGGTGGGAATTGTGTGGAATTGTACCCCTCCTATCCCATGGTCTTGTCAATATTTCCATTTTATAAATAAAAATTATATAAATTTAAAAAGAATAGTCATAACCAAAGATGGTCAGTATTACCTTGAGCTTTTCTTTAATGTAGAATAAAGCCTTTCAAATGTAATCCTCATGGACCTCAGAACAGCCAAGAGATGGTATCATGCTAGTAAACCATTCACTTCTAGCACCAAAAGGAAATAGTCCTTGCTTTACAGTGACCCCCAGAATGGATCTGTGCATCATGTTCCTTAAGAATACTTTAGATTATCTTGGAAAATTCCCCAGAACTTAAAAATTGAAAATGGAAAAGATATAGATATCATTTTATATTTCTATATGGAAACTGATAGTTTGGGTGGACTCTTCAGAGAGGAGGGTAGTGAAAAGACAGAGTGTGTCTTTACCAATTGACCTTTTGAAGTACTATATAGAAAAAAACTAAACCAACAAAGAATGTGATTGAACAATGGAGGTTTTAATATTCTTCAGGTGCATCTGTTGGCAGGCAGAGTAAAAAAAAATATTTGGGATCATTCCCCATAACAATTCAAATCTGGTTTTGCCTCCTTGCTAATTGTATTATATTAAATAAATTATGTAAATTTGAATATCAATTTCTTAATCTGTAAAATAGGATTAATATCATCTTCTTTTAAAGGGTGCTTTCATGCTTAGAAGTAGCAAATGTAAAGTGCTTATCACATAGAAGAAATACAATAAATATTTCTATTAATAGGAGGTGCCTAATCAATATTTGTTGGAAGGTCATAATTATTACAATTAGCCAAAACCTGAAAACAGCCCAGATGTCCAACAACAGATGAGTGGCTGAGTAAGTTGTGGTATATATATACAGTAGAATAATACTCAGCTATTAAAAATGATGAAGTCACCTTCTTTACCTCATCTTGGATGGAGCTTGAAGGAATCATGTTAAGTGAGATAAGTCGGAAAGAGAAGGATGAATATGGGATGATCTCACTCATAGACAGAAGTTGAAAAACAAGAACAGAAGGTAAAATACAAAGCAGAACTTGGACAGGAGTTGGTTTATTGCACCAAAGTGGGGGTGGGGTTCAGATCCTAGAACGTGGTGACAGAGAAGGACCTAGTGGGGGCTGAATTGTTATGTGGAAAACTGAGAAATGTTATCCATGTACAGACTATTGTATGTTATTGTTAACTGTAAATCATTAGTCCCTCAATAAAGAATTTTTTTTAAAAAAGCTATTACAATAGTGCTTTGAATGAGTTGTAAAATTCCTTTTGTATTTTAAAATATGCATCCTGGTTTTTACTCTTTTTATTTGAGGATTAATTTCCCCCATGCAAAATTATAAAATAAAAAGGACATTCATTTATTTGAAACTTAATTCATAAAGAATAGAAGTCGCACTTCCCCAGAGACCCACCCTACTAGGGAAAGAGAGAGGCAGACTGGGAGTTTGGACCGACCAGTCAAAGCCCACGTTCAGCGGGGAAGCAATTACAGAAGCCAGACCTTCCACCCTCTGCAACCCACAATGACCCTGGGTTCATGCTCCCAGAGGGATAGAGAATGGGAAAGCTATCAGGGGAGGGGATGGGATATGGAGATTGGGTGGTGGGAATTGTGTGGAGTTGTACCCCTCCTACCCTATGGTTTTGTTAATTTATCCTTTCTTAAGTAAAAAATAAATTTAAAAAAAAGAATAGAAATCGCATTGGTGGTATAGTGGTGAGCATAGCTGCCTTCCAAAAATTGGATATTTTTCATCTAAAAAGCCTCTTAAATAGAGGTATACCTGTGTATAATTTTTGTGTCCAAAAGAACAAATGTAAATATTAAATAATACAACCATATTCTTTGTCTAGTAACTGTATAACATTACCAAATCCAAATGCTCACTAGAAAGGACAAAAAGTATAAAAAGACCTCACTGTCTCTTACAAGAACACTGCTTTAATGACCATATGCAAAGGGCGGACAACAGCAGGCTAGCCAAACATCCACCATATGGTCAGCTGCAAGAAGGAAAAAAACTTCAGGTAGGTGGGCAGGGCTGTTCCAAGGGTATAACAAAGTAGTTTTCAAGCCTGTGGCAGAAAAATAGCCTGGGGTACTTAGAGAAGGATGATGATGAGGTACTTAAATAATCTACAACCATAAGAAAGACTCACTTTAAAAAATTATTTAAAAATTATTGTTTCTATTTGTAAATAAACTATCTGGTAGTATCCTTGTTATTTTAAATCTAGATCTTGCCATGTAATAGGCAAGACAGAGAACTTTTAAAGTTAATTAAATATTATAGGCCATAGCAGTGAGGCTTAAAAGAAGACCATGCTATTTATTTGGTACTATTGACACATAGTTTTCCAGTTCTGGATCTCCTCTCTTAATGTAAAGTGAAGAGAAATATATTCAGCATATAGGTGTAATGCATATATCTCCTTGGAATCACAATACCTAGTTGGTTCAAAGCTGTTTGCTAACTAAAATACCCTGGAGACAAATATCCCCTTTTATACATTTCAGAGTATATTATGTTACAGTAAAAAATAAATCCAATATTAAGTAATTATTAAATGAATATTATTTCACTAGTAAATGAAAATTTATACACACATGTGCACAATGAGAGATTATTATTTGTATTAGTTTTACTTCTGTCCTTGGGCTGACTTCCCTTCAAAGGACACCTGTTCTGACCAATAAATAAGCCACATTGGGTGCACCTGGTTGAGTACAGCACATGTTACCATGCACAAGGACCTGGGTTCAAGCCCAGGTCCGTACCTGGGGTACAAGGGTGGGAGGGGTGGGAGTGGGAGGAGTTTTACTGTGAAGCAGGATTACATGTGTTTTTCTTTTGCTCTCCTCACTATTTTCCCCTCCCTTCTCAGTTTCTGTCTGTCCTATCAAGTAAACAGAAACAAAACAAAACAAAGAAAAAAATAGTGACCACAAGCAGTGGATTCTTAGTGCAGGCACAGAGATCCAGCAATAGACTAGGTGGCAATAAAAAAAAAAAAATCCCATAGGATTTCTCATCAATTTAACATTATTTTATATAACTTGTTTCATACCTCCTCTCTCACCAAAATATGTCCTAAGTAATAATATATGCCAAGAATTGAAGGGGAAAACAATTGCTATTGACCCACATATGCAAACACATTCCTCAGTTTCTGTGAACTTACCATTAGCAAGGATATTTACATCAAGTACTGCAGACATTTAAAATTAAATTTCATAAAGAAATTTAGTAGTGATGCAACCGGTAAAGGGCACAAGTTACCAGGTAGTGCTGGGGTTGGAACCTCGCTCATGTGTATGGTAGGACAGTTGTGAATGCAAAGCATTTGAGATGTACCTTTTGTGAATGAAGAGCTGAACTTGTAATCTTAATCAATTTTACTTAAAATACTCACAAGTGGACTTAATCATACTGGACTGCAGAGCTAGACTGTTGAGGGCAACAATAAACTTAAGTGTGGAGGGGGAAAATGCCTCTAGGTCTTCTGGATACAATTCCCTAGCTACCATCAAATGCAAATTGGGATTGTTAAATTGTATGCCTAGGTGACTTATCAATAAGCTTTCATGTATGAAAAGATTGTCAAAAACTGATCATTCATGCTGCAACTCACCTCCACAGGTGCCAGGGAGCATCATGCCTTGGGGAAGAAAACAAATCTATACTCCGTGATTAGTGTGTGATTATATTTTACAGACAGGCATCAATGCCTGGTGATTTTGATGCTTTTATCTTGTGAGGTTTATTTAAAGAAGCATATGCAGGGTTTAGAGCCTTAGGGAATGATACCATAAAAATAGGGAAGCATGGTGGAAGCAAAAGAAAATCTGCTTCCTTTGTAAAAAAAAACAAAAAAAACCCCACACATTTCAGTATTCTAAAAATTCTACACCTGCATATAGTCTCATAATAAATCTCTTTTCTGACTCAACTTTTCCAGAAAGTCTTTCATTAGTCACTGACCACAGAAAACTCACACTAACATAACATTCCCTAAATGCCAGCCTTTTGTTGTCGAAATCAAAAAGAAGGACAAGAGAAAGGCAGTATTGGCTGGGATAGATGGGCTTTAAAACAGATTTAAATGGGTTGAATTGTGTTTATAAGGTTATATTTATTCAATGAAACTGAAAGCAAACTTAAATTTTAAGTTATTTTTATATTTTTTATATGTTTATTTTTTTACTATTTTTTTTTTTTAGGGTTATCACTGGGGCTCAGTGCCTGCACTACGAATCCACTGCTCCTGGAGGCCATTTTTTCCCCATTTTTGTTGTCCTTGTTATTGCTGTTGGATAGGACAGAAAGAAATTGAAAGAGGAGGGGAAGACAGAGAGGGGGAGAGAAAGTCAAACACTTGTAGACCTACCTCATCACTTGTGAAGCCACCCCCATGGAGGTGGGGAAATGGGGTCTGGCATGGAGATTCTTAAGCTGGTCCTTGCACTTTGGGCTTAACCTATTGCGTTACTGCCTGCCCCCCCTTATTCTTTTGATAATTCAACTGTTTAATTTAGAAAATTAAAAGAAAAGTAATGATGAAAAAAACTAACAACAGACTGCTCCACCTTTTCATTTTCAATTATTTATGTTTTGAAGCAGATAGATATTTATAGTATCTACACTGTTAAATTTAGGAAACCCAGTAATTCTGTGTTTAACCAATTGCAGTTGATATTTACTTTGGAATGTACTTGAAGAAGACATAGGATGGGAAGTGTCACTTAAAAGATGCAAAATTGCCCTCAGGTTAATCCCTGGAAATACACATACACATTTCTTTATCTAAGTCTGTATAGTACTTTATAAGTTGTTAAAAGCAAGTTACTTCTCTAATGAGCTCATTATTTGAATCAAAGAAAATGAAGTGGTTAAAAGTTCAAAACCAAGAGAGCAACAGAAAAAGAACTCTGTAATAGAATATTCAAAAGTAATTACTTTTCCTGGTTGGTTGCAATTGAAAAATATATTTTTTATTTTTATAAGGTGCTAAGTTCATCTATATATTTCAGATCACATATGCCAAATGATAGTCTTTGATACCTAAATATCAAGTAAAACATGTCTACTCTTTTCTGAGTGGTTTTGTTTTTATCACAGTAGCCTTTGAGATGCTGGACTACTTCCAAAGTTCTAAAGTTGAGAAGACTAAAGGCTCTTTTCAAAGAATATCTCAGAGCCTTAGCTTGAAACATGTTACTTGTGGTAATAACTTTTTCTGTCTCCTGTTTTGCTGGCATTTTCTATGTCACTTATACTATGAAGACCATAGTCGAAGTGCTAGAATTATGTTTCAAACAGAAATAATTTGAATCTTCTTTTGAAGTTCTATATAGAAATGTATAAAGACTATTACGGGTGCTGAAGGGTAATAACACTCTTATTTGATATAAATATCTTGGAAGCATATAACAGGCCTGAAAGTTCCTATAACAGGATCAAAGAAAACTATAAGACCAGATATGATTCCTACACAAATTCTTTATAGAAACATTATAAAAATATATACCATCTCCCCAGAAAGTAATCTGGGTCCACCTGCATATCAGTTGTTAGGTGCAGGAAAAAACTAGTAAAGTCATGTGCCCCTTGGAATATACCTAAAATAGACCTACTAGCTTTTTTTCTAAAACGGAGACCCAAATCTTCACCTGCAATATTCTTGCCTTTAGGTTCAAGATTAGGCAACACTTTGTTCTTTTTTACATCTTAATTCTTTTTAGCCACCAGGTTCCAGATGCTACCATGATGCCAACCTGACTTCCCTGGGCAGACAACCCCACCAATGTGTCCTGGAGCCTCATCTCCCCAGATCTCTGCCCTACTAGGGAAAGAGAGAGATAGGCTGGGAGTATGGATGGACCTGCCAACATTCATGTTCAATGGAGAAGCAATTAAAGAAACCAGACCATCCACCTTCTGCATCCCACAATGATCCTGGATCCAAACTCCCAGAGGGGTAAAAAATAGGGAAGCTATCAAGGGAGGGGATGGGATATGGAGTTCTCAGGGTGGGTACTATATGGAAATGTGCCTCTCTTATCCTATAGTCTTGTCAATATTTCCATTTTATAAATAAAAATTTAAAAAATATTTCATTTTATGTAAAATAGTTCTATGTTCTTCCTAATCATGCTAGACTTTTTCACTGGACATCTTTCTTATGCCTCTAAATAAATAGTAAGTTAGCCTCACAGCAAGGCTGAAAGGTTTGGTTTTGTTTCAGCAAGGTTTGTTTGTGTGGGATATTTATATACTTTTTGTTTAAATACACAGATATTCAGTCATTTTAATACTCATTTTACATGTAATTACCAATAAGATTTTAAATTTGGTTTGGGAGACTTAAATATTATCATTTTACATTCTATTTTAGCTTTTTTCTATTATCTTTATTGCATTAAAAGCTGTTATCTGGATTCAAAACAAATAAATTATGGTACTGTTAAAGGACAGGAGGTACCTGGAAGGTACTGCCCAGAAAGTGGGAGTGGTGACAAGTGTGGCTTGGAAAGGTGGAGGTGAGACTTGGGTGATAAAAGGTAGCCCTGTGGACGTGGCTCTCCCTTTCTGCCAGGTCATCATGTAAGTAACAACTCTGTTTTTCTCTCTCCCATGTCCTAACATGTGAATGTTCTCAGTTTTCCTGAATAAAATTTATAATTCCTGAAAATCATGCTCTCTCCTTAATTCTTTGTTGAGATAATGCATGATGAACTTTTTTAAATGGTGGGGAAACAAGTGTAGCCCTCCTTTTCCCCATAACAATACTTTACTATTAGGAATGGTGATTCACTGTTGTGATCATAGTTGGGAGGGGGTGATAACTGACAAGATCATTGTCCTTCACCAGTACAGTTATTAAGGATATATATATATGGATATATATATATATTATATATAGGATATATAAGGATATATAAGGATATATATATATAAGGATATATATATCCTTATATATATTATATATATATAATATTATATATATAATATATATATATTATATATATATATTATATATATTACATATATATATATATATATATATATATATATATATATATATATATATTACAACTGATGTGCATGTTGCAGTGGAGCAGGAGGAAACAAGGCAAAGGACATAGAGGACCCCTTTAAGCTCTCCTGATAGAGTTCTAGATGATTATCTACATGGAAAAATCACGAGACAAGAGACTCCATCAGTTTCAGGGATTTATTGAAGCAAAGCAAGGATAGAAAAGAGAGAGGAAATACATGCATAGACAGATACTAATGGGGAGGAGGATGAGGGGAGTTTCCCCTGCTATCAACTTTTATAATGGGTTCTGGGAATGCTGAAGTGGACCCTGAGGGGATTAAACTGAGTCATTGTCTCCAGGTGAGTATATCTACATTAATCTGCATTTTATGGCTTTAGTCAAGTGGAAGGGAAGATACTGGTACAGGATACTGACACCCTGGCCTCTAGCCCCTCTCCCAGACTACCTGTGGGGTGCAGGGGAATGGTTGTTCACTACCTGTTGCATGCAATCCCAGACCCCACCATATGCTAGAACTGAGTAGTGGCCTGGTGTTTCTGTGTCTGTCTGTTTTCTTCTCTCTCACATAGTAAATAGATAAATTTTAAATTAAAAAAGGTCTTTCCCTAGGTAGTTCCTGTAACAATTATACTACTTTACCAACAGCTGACTTTTATTAGTTATAGAAATAAAAACAACCTCAAAAATTAATGAATAAATCTTTATCCAAAGCTCATGGCAAACACTGTCCTGATTTCTATCCCTATAATTTGCCCCCATACATAATGGAACATTACTATATAGCTTGTAGCTTTTTTATGTCTGATTTCTCTCATTCAGCATGTTTCTAGATTCATCTTGATGTTGCACATTATTAGATCAGTAAGTAATCCTTTTGCATTGTTGAATGGTATTAAATTGCATGGATATCCCTCAAGTTGTTTATACTTTTAGCAATTGGGATGGAATTTTAAAAAATAGATCGGCTGCCTATTTCAAACTATACTCATACTTCAAATGGGAAAAACAAGTATTTTAAACTCTTGTAAAAAGTCCTTTTGAAGTGGAAATGTGAGGTTCCTGCTATCTTAGGGTTTAAGAAGACAATAGATAGTTAGTTATAATCACATTATTTGGTAATTAGATTAACTTTGAAAAATCCCTTTGTTGGGATTTGCTGTATAGTACCCAACATCTTGTATATAGCTGTGCCACTGGTTGCTTCTGTTCTCCCTGGTCTAGGCTCTCTTATACTTTGTCTAACATCTATCTCCAATGTCAACCTGTCACGCTTATTGGGTGCTTTCTTCCTATCCCTTCTTTATCTTTGTAACACTCCATAGAAAGCTTTCAGACACCAGGAGCTGAGTCTGAATCCAGGTTCTGAATTCTGAATCACTTCCTTTGGCACACCAATCATTGCCCATCTGCTCAGAATCTACCCTGGATATGAGTAATCTGTGGTATGTTCAAACTGTGAACCATTTTACAGTACTTAAAATGAATGAAGTTTTGCCACATTTCTCAACATGGCTGTATCAAAACATAATAAAGAAGCAAGTGTTCCTCCCAAGAGCCATTTAGATTGCCCTTCTGGGACCTGCATGTGGCCCACAACCTATTCTCAGCTGCAAGTGGGCACTACCATCTCATAGCTGCAGCAGTTGAAGATTTTTAAACAACATAAAGAGAAATATTGCTCTAATGTTTGTTGAGAAAACATAAGTAGAATACAAACTTAGACCTCTGCTAGATTTCATACACTGTAAAGAATATATTTCAGAAATAAAGGGGAATAAAGAGAAATGAAAATAGATTTTTTAAAATTGCATCAGGGCTGTGGGTAATTTTCTTCCTTTTCATATTCTGTCGATATTGTTATATTTGTCTAACAAGCTATTTTAAAATGTTTTAAAAAAGGTATGTATGTGTGATAGATAGAATCAATCTGTAATCTTTTTGGTAATGAACAACAAGTTTTATCAGAGTTGATAATGAGCTTCAATTCTGCTGTCAAAATCACAATTTATCTACAATACCAGGACAGCCATCTCCCACTGATCATATGCACTAGGATAGAGAACGACAGATCACCACTGTATTTTATAACTGTCTGAAATTTTAATTACAACTTGTTTTTCAAAGTCTACTACAGATTAATTACTTCAATTGCATCTCAGGATTGATGAACAAAGGTTACAAATATTAAAAGAACAAAGGCAGTCTGTGGAGTTGGTGTGACTGTCCAAAACTACTGAAATGTTAAAAGCCTATGTGGTGGAAAGATCACAGGCCTGTAAATGCTGCACTGGGAAGGTTAAGAATCACTTATGGAGAAAAAAGGCTAATTCCTGACCAAAATGAAGGCTTTGGTGGTGCCAAGTCTTTAGCTCTTGTTTTAGGTCTACCACTAGGTAACTAATAGCTTAGTGCTTGTTCCATATAAGCTTCAGTATCCTCTTGGGGGAAGGAGAATGCTAATATTCACCTAGTAGAATGAATGTGTCTATGAATTGATAATAGTGGACATAAAAGAGCTAGTGAGAAATCCAATCCATAGATGATGCTCAGTAAATAGACTTACTTCAGACTCAGTTGACTTTTCCTAAGCTCTGTTAAATATGCAGTTAACTAATAAAAATTGGTGGACCACTTATGAGTAGGCCTATTGCTACAGTACCAAATTATATGAAATATATTGCAAAAGATGCTGTAGGTCTGATCAGTGCTATTATGTGAAGAGCAACCACAGCTATGAATTAACAATATAGTCCAACTCTCCCTCACAAGAGCTTCTGTACTCAGAAAAAAAATCCATATGTATATGTATACATATAGCATCAAAGTGAATTGAGATCATCACAACACTCAGTTATCTTAAATATACCAAGCAGTGCAATGATACTGCTTTAGTACCCCAAGTGCTATTGTTATTAATTCCTAAATTGGCAGTTTGCCAGATGTTCCCATAAACAGCAAAAGGGTACACGCAAAACAATGCATGACAAAAAAAAAAAGTTAGATATAAAGAAGGTGGAGAGAGTACATCAATCCTGATCATGATCACAAAATAGAATCTATAGAGCAGTGAGATAGGATCAATAAGGGACTGGAAACAAGAAGAAAATGCCTGCTGGCCCTGCCACAAGGGTCCAGAGGACCATTTGTTTCTCTCCCTCATTTATATTTTTCCCCTCCCCAGAACCTGTGTGTTAATCCACATAGTATAATTGTTGAGGACATAGTATAATTGTTATGTAAACCATTTTTATGCCTGAGGCTCTGAGCTCTTTAGATTCAATCTCCAGCACCACCATAAGCCAGAACTGGGTAGTACTCTGAAGAAAACAAATAAATAAGAAATAAAATAATAAAAAAAATGGCCACAAGTGCTATTCAGTGATCAAGGAAATAAAGAGAAAGAGAGGTGAATACATGAACCAATGGTGCTGACTTAAGCTTAGCAGAACAACAACAAAATTGCACTAAAAAACAACTATTTTTACAGTTGCATTCTCATAAAATCCTGGAGAAGCTGCACGCTGTCCTAATAAGATACAGATCAACTAACGACTCCATATAAGAAGCCTCCTTGCCTCATTCTAAGTGTACAGTTTTCCAATTTTTGTCTGAACTTTGCTCATTCTTTATTTAAAAAAATACAATAGTCTCACACTTAAGTGTTTAGCTTCCTCAAGGGTATTATTCCTCCATTTACTAGAGGAATCATGCCCAGAAATATTTTGAGAATGACATTATACCTAGAATTAAATAACTTAACAGAGCCTTAACATTTTGGGGCATGACTTCATATCACTTATTTTAAATAACCACTGGTGTCTGGGATTACTATAGATATTTGTCCTATTACATCATTGTGGAACATCTGAAAAACAGATTACTGACAGCTTGTAGAGGAAAGACACTGATGGAGAGAAACTCATGTCACATATATAGCTGGGTCTGTTTGGCTATCCCAGTTCCTCTGACTTACTAAAACCAAACAATCTATACCCTTCTTATCACCATTTCTGGGTTCCTGGCTTGTCAAACAGAGATAATAATACTTTTCTAATTTACCTATAATCATTACAATAAAACTAAAAGTTTATTTGATGATTCTTTGAGGAAAATTATAAATATACATATAAATCACTATTGGTTTTGTCTTCATGTCCACTTGGGGACTTATTCCTTTAGAATCAAGTTTAGTGACAAAATCATTTAGATAGTGTTATGGACTAAACTATATAATACTCCTCACCCTGCCAAAAAAAAATCCTATGTTGAAGCTACAGCCCTAAAGTGACTATATTTTAATATAATTAGTAATTAAGATTGAAAGAGATCAGAAGGGCAGGATGCAACCCAGTAGAACAAATGTTTTTATTAGAAGAAAGACACCAGAACTCTTCACACGTACACAGAAGAAAAGCCCTATGAAAACACAGTAAGAAGTCAGCTGTATGAAAGACAACAAGAGAGTTCTCATCAGGAACTGGATCTGTTAGTATCTTGATATTGAAATTCTAGCCTCCAAAACTGTGAGGAAATGAATGTATGTTGCTGAAGCCACCCCAGAATGGTACCTTTTTATAATAGTCTGAGTCAACCAATAATGACAGAAAGTAGGAGTAACTGCTTAGCTCCACTCCGTCTAAGGATGCCATAGTCTTAGCCTAAGGTCATATCTCTAACTTGATGCATTCAAAGAAAACTAAAAAGGCAATATAGACTACTACTTGCACAACTCTCCTTCAATCACCTTCCAGTCAAAAGTTGGAAGCTAAAAATAAAGAAACAAAAGGTGGAGGGGGGAGGAGGAGGAGACTCCTCTATGACAGATATCTTTAGATCTGCAATTATTGGCTCCATTAATGTAGTACCCCAGTTTAAGAGGAGCCGCCCACCCAATTCCCTTGCAAGTGTTTTAGGATCTCAGTGGTTGTATTCTGATGTTTCACACACAATCCAAAGTCTTGGGATTTGGATCCCTAAAATTTGAGTCAAGTTATAAAATGATGAATCTTATACCTCAGTGGTCCTTGCATAATAGAAAAAAGTCCTTTGTTGTATCTGAATTGTGGGCTCTTGAAAATTTAATAACACAATGCACAATGATAGAAGTGAATGTTGGAACTAGAAGTATCATTTTATTTCTATTTGTTTATTTATCCACTGTAATTTGTTCTGCTGGACTTTGCTACATTCAGACTCCATCAAACTAACACCTAGTCTGCTAGAACTTCCTATCACTTGGTCATCTTTGTAGATATAGTCAATTTGTCTTGGTTCAGAAACAAAGAAATATTTTGTTTAAAAAAAAAATCCTGCACTCTGTTTTTTTCCCTTCAGTTTTGTTTTGTATTGAGCAGGGAAGAGGAACATTTGACACAAATCCATAGCAGGTGGTTATGCACTTCTCCGTGAGGTATATGATTTTTTTCCTACTAAAGAAAACATCATAGGGGCCAGGCAGTGGTTCACCTGGTAGAGTGCACATGTTAACAATACACAAGGACCAAGTTTCAAGCCTCCATTCCCCACATCCAGGGGGAAAGCGTGGCAAGTGGTAAAACAGTGCTGCAGGTCTCTCTCTGTCTTTCTCCCTCTCGCTCAATTATGGCTGTCTCTATCCTCTAAAGATAGTAAAAAAAAAAAAAATTAATTAAAAAACAGAAATGAAAACATCACTGGGAAGCCAGGTGGTAGTGCACCTGGTTGAGTGCACATGTTACAGTGCACAAGGACCCAGGTTCAAGCCCCTGGTTTCTACCTGCAGGGGCAAAGCTTCACAAGTGGTAAAGTAGGGCTGCAGGTGTCTCTGTTTCTCTCCCTCTCTATCTCCCCCATCCTCTCAATTTCTCTGTCTCAAATAAATAAATAAATAAAATATTTAAAAACCTAAAAAAAAAAAGGAGGGAGCCAAGATGACAACTGGAAAGTAGCTGCACCCCTGTGAGCTCTGACAACAACTGCTAGAAAGCCTTAGAAATCTGGCCTTCAGTGAGACAAACAAGGAGACATCCTAAACGTGAGTCCAAGGAGGTGACTATAATTCAATTTGGGTTAAAAATTAGAGCAAAAAGAAAGGACATTTCTTGATTATTTCTCTCAGCCCCCCTCTCCCCATAACCAGACCCAGGGTTTGGGAGCTGCTGCTAGCAGGCTCCCCGCTGAGCTCCTTTCTTTACCAAGATTCCTGATCCACCAGGGTGCCACTCCAACCTTACTTCCAAATTTCTAGGCTATTTTTTTTTTTTCCTCTGAGTAAGGGACTTAGATCCATTTGGAGTGACAATTAGCTAATCAAGCAAGACTCACCCAGCCTGGGAAAAACTGCTTGAAAGTTTTTTTTTCTTTTGTTTGGTCTTGTGTTTTCTTTCTCAATCAGTTGTCTAGACTCAATGTACATATGCAAACTGGGAGCTGTCCAAGCTGCAGACCCACTGATTGGGCTTTTTACTCTGTTCTATTTTACTATTACATATACATGCATATCCCATTGCCCCCCCCCATCCCTCAGGTTGACCAAAATTAACTCTTAGTATACCTTCCATTGGTAGGTGACAAGAACTATATCACTCACTGTGAGAGAAACTTGTCTCACTTTTCATACCTCCTCTATTCACTCTCGCCTTTCTCCCACCTCCAAGCCAATTAAAAAAAAAAAAACGCTCCTTTCACTGCTTTTTAAAATTTTTTAAATTTATTTATTATTAATTTATTTTTCATTTAAGAAAGGATAAATTAACAAGTCCATAGGGTAGGAGGGGTACAACTCCACACAATTCCCACCACCCAATCTCCATATCCCACCCCCTCCCCTGATAGCTTTCCCATTCTCTATCCCTCTGGGAGCATGGACCCAGGGTCATTGTGGGTTGCAGAAGGTGGAAGGTCTGGCTTCTGTAATTGCTTCCCCACTGAACATGGACATTGACTGGTCCATACTCCCAGTCTGCCTCTCTCTTTCCCTAGTAGGGTGGGTCTCTGGAGAAGCGGAGCTCCAGGGTACATTGGTGGGGTCTTCAGTCCAGGGAAGTGTGGCCGGCATCCTGGTGGCATCTGGAACCTGGTGACTGAAAAGAGAGTTAACATACAAAGCCAAACAAATTGTTGAGCAATCATGGACCCAGAAACTGGTGTATATCTAGGTTTTGGGTCTTTGTTAGAAAGTGAACCACCTGGGATGTAATTAGAGAATACTATGTAAGGAAAGGTCTCACCCGAGTAATGAAGCTGAAGGGTTGTCATTCCACACGTGAAGTCTCTGGACACAGTCTGAGCTGAAGCATGTTGAGGTGGCAATCGTTGTGTTGATTAGGTTGCAATCAGTTGATGCAATATTATTTGATATGGATTGGGAGAGGCATACGGGAAAGTGGGCCCTATCCAAAGGTTCAAGGACTGGGGAAAGTAGAGGCTCTATAGTGGAGATGTGAGATTCCTGCTGTCTTAGGTTTCAAAAAGACAATGGATAGTTAATGTTATCATCACATTATTTGGTAATTGGGTTAACTTTGAAAATTCCTTTTGTTAGGGTCTGCTGTACAGTACCCAGTATCTTGTATATAGCTGTGCTATTGGTTGCTTCTGATCTACTTGGTCTAGGCTTCTGAGAGTCTGCACATCCTATATATTAAGAAGACTCAATCTGTGTTTTAAAAACTTCGAGACATACAATTAATTTTCCCACTCTCATATTAATTATCTAGTGATGTATATGACTACACTTTACTAGGAGTGTACATAAACACCATTCCCACCACCAAAAGACAGTGACCCATCCCTCCCACCCACTCTCACCCCCCACTGTCCCAGGAAGCTGCATGTCTACCCCTCACCACAGGGTTTTTACTTTGGTGCCCTACTTACAATTTAGTCAGGTCCTGCTTTTAGTTTCCCTTTCAGATCTTCTTACTCAGCTTCCGTTGATGAGTGGGATCATCCCTCCTCTATCCACTCTCACCCTTCTCCCATCTCCAAGCCAATTAAAAAAAAAAAAAAACAATGCTCCTTTCACTGCTTTTTTTTTTAAATTGTCTTCTTGTTTTCTTTTCTCTCTTTTTTTCCCATCTTCCTTTCTCCCTTCCTCCTCCCTCTGCCTTCTGAATTCACTGATACTCATTTGTAAACTATTTCAGGGAAGGGATCTTACTTGGAGCAGACTCTCTTTGTGTGTGTCTCTGCTCTACTTCCCCCTCTCCTCTTGCTATCCCTAGAATTTACAGTGGACAGTAGATTTGCATACTTGACTATACCTGCTATCCCTTTTTTTCCCTTTCTCTTTCTTTTTCATTTAGATTTGGTTGCTATTTTTTCATGAACTGGAGACATTGTTGGACTAACTGGTATTGGCTAAACTGCTTCAGTCATTGCTTTAGTTACTATTTCAACTATTACAACTATTAGTTGTAATTTCCGAGGGTGGTGACTGCATTTGCCATAAAGGCATTTAGTATAGTGTGGATTTTACACGAAACACAACAACTGAGGAACAACAGAATATAAAAATAAAAAACACATGAAAAAAATGGGTAGATCAAGAGCAAGTAAAACTGCTACTACAATGAATGAAGACAAGAGCCCAGAAGAAACTACAAATCAGCCAGAAGTAACCATAGATAAGAAAAGCATGCAAACAATAGTAAGTTTATTAATCACAGAAATTAAAACAACTTTGGAAGAAAGGAGTACCAGTATTAGAGAAACAACAGATGAGACCCTTAAGGAAAATACCAACTACCTTGAGGCAATTAGACAACTGAAAGCTGAAATAGCTGAAATGAAGAAAGCAGCTGAGGGAAGGGAAATAAGACTAGCAGAAGCAGAAAACAAAATTATCCAGACAGAGGATGAGTTAGAGAAAACTAAGAAAGAGGTGAAAGAGCTCAAAAAGAGATTGAGAGACACTGAAAACAACAACAGAGATATATGGGATGATCTCAAAAGAAGTAACATTCGTATAATTGGCCTGCCAGAGGAAGAAAGAGAGGAAGGGGAAGCAAACATTTTAGAGGAAATTATAGAAGAAAACTTCTCAGTCCTGAACAACAGAAAGGACATTAAGATCCAAGAGGCTCAGAGAATCCCAAACAGAATCAACCCAGACCTTAAGACACCAAGACACATCATAGTCACAATGAGAAGAAGTAAGGACAAAGAAAGGATCCTAAAGGCTGCAAGAGAAAAACAAAAATTACGTACAGGGGAAAACCCATAAGACTATCAGCAGACTTCTCCACCCAAACTCTAAAGGCCAGAAGAGAATGGCAAGATATCTATCGAGCCCTGAATGCTAAAGGGTTTCAACCAAGGATAATATATCCTGCTAGACTTTCATTCAAACTAGATGGAGTCATCAAAACCTTCTCAGACAAACAAAAGTTAAAGGAAGCAACCATCATCAAACCTTCTCTGAAAGAGGTTCTAAAAGACCTCTTATAAACAAAAGAATCACCATAATACTTGCAACATATCAGAACAAATAAAAACTTGTTGAACAATGGCCCTACAACACATTAAATCCATATTATCAATAAATGTCAATGGTTTAAACCCACCCATCAAAAGGCACAGAGTGGGGGGATGGATCAGAAAACATAACCCAACCATATGCTGCTTGCAAGAATCCCATCTGACACAACAAGGTAAACACAGACTTAAAGACAAAGGATGGAAAACTATCCTACAGGCTAATGGACCACAAAAAAAAAGGCAGGAACAGGCATTCCATCTCTGACACAATAGATTTTAAATTAATTAAAGTAATAAAAGATAGGCAAGGTCATTACATAATGATTAAATGATCAATCAGCCAAGAAGATTTAACAATTATTAACATCTATGTACCCAATGAGGGACCACCTAAATACATCAAGCAACTACTCAAAGAATTTCAAAAATACATCAATAGTAATACAATAATAGTGGGAGACTTTAACACCCCACTCTCACACTTAGATCAATGAAGCAGAGAATCAACAAAAAAACAAGAGACTTAAAGAGATGGACAGACTAGACCTCTTGGATATTTTCAGAGTTCTTCACCGCAAAAAATTGGAATACACATTCTTTTCAAATCCACACAACACATACTCAAGGATAGACCACATGTTAAAACACAAAGACAGCATCAACAAATTTAAGAGCATTGAAATCATCCCAAGTATCTTCTCAGACCACAATGGAGTAAAACTAACATTTAACAACAAACAGAAAAGTATTAAAAATCACAGAATCTGGAAACTAAACAACATACTGCTTAAGAACCACTGGGTCAGAGAGACACTCAAGCAGGAAATTCAGATGTTTCTGGAAACAAATGAAAATGAAGACACAAGCTATCAAAATATTTGGGACACAGCTAAAGCAGTACTGAGAGGGAAACTCATAGCCATACAATCACATATTAAACAATAAGAAAAAACCCAAATAAACAACCTTATTGCATACATTAAGGACATAGAGGAAGAGGAACAAAGGAAACCCTACAGCAACCAGAAATACAGAAATCACTAAAGTTCGAGCAGAAATAAACAACATCGAAAATAAGAGAACCATAAAAAAGATCAATGAAGCCAAATGTTGGTTCTTTAAAAGACTAAACAAAATTGACAAAACCCTAGCCAGACTCACTAAACAAAAAAGGGAGAAGACTCAAATTCATAGAATTCTGAACGATAGAGAAGATACCACAACTGACACCACAGAAATCCAGAAAAACATGCGAGACTTCTATGAAGAACTATATGCCACCAAGCTAGAGAATCTGGAAGAAAAAGAAGAATTCCTAGAAATATATGCCCTTCCAAAACTTAACCAAGAACTACAAAACCTAAATGCACCAATCACAGACAAAGAAATCAAAACTATTATTAAGAATCTCTCCAAAAACAAAAGTCCTGGACCAGATGGCTTTGCAATCGAATTCTATTAAACCTTCAGGAAACAGTTAATACCCATACTCCTAAAGCTTTTCCGTAAGATTGAAGAAACAGAAACACTCCCTTCCACCTTCTATGAAGCCAACATCACCCTGATACCAAAAGCAGAAAGAGACACAACGAAAAAGGAAAACTACAGACCAATATCTCTGATGAACATAGATGCCAAAATATTAAACAAGATCCTGGTAAACCAGATACAGCAGCATATCAAAAAACTGTTCATCACGACCAAGTGGGATTCATCCCAGGAATGCAAGGCTGGTTCCACATACGTAAGTCTATCAATATCATTCACCACATCAGTAAAAGCAAAGCCAAAAACCACATGATTATCTCAATAGATGCAGAAAAAGCCTTTGACAAAATCCAACACCCATTCATGCTCAAAACTTTACGAAAAATGGGAATAGATGGGAAATTCCTCAAGATAGTGGAGTCTATATATAGCAAACCTACAGCCAACATCATACTCAATGGACAGAAGCTGAAAGCGTTTCCCCTCAGATCAGGGACTAGATAGGGTTGTCCACAATCACCACTACTCTTCAGCTTAGTATTGGAAATTCTTGCCATAGCAATCAGGCAAGAAAAAGAAATCAAAGGAATACAGATGGGAAAGGAAGAAGTAAAACTCTTACTCTTTGCAGATGATATGATAGCATACATAGAAAAACCTAAAGAATCCAGCAGAGAACTACTGGAAGTTATTAGGCAATATAGCAAGGTATCAGGCTACAAAATCAATGTACAAAAATCAGTGGCATTTCTCTATGCAAACACTAAATCTGAAGAAGACATCCAGAAATCACTCACATTCACTGTTACAACAAAATCAATAAAATACCGAGGAGTAAAGCTGACCAAAGAAGTGAACGGTTGTATACTGAAAACTATGAGTCACTCTTCAAGGAAATAGAAACTGATACAAGAAATAAAAATACATCCCATGCTCATGGATTGGAAGAATAAATATCAAAATGAATATTCTCCCCAGAGCCATGTACAAATTCAATGTGATACCCATCAAAGTTCCACCAAGCTTCTTTAAGAAAATAGAACAAAAACTACAATCATTTATCTAGAACCAGAAAACACCTAGAATTGCCAAAATCATCTTGAGGAAAAGAAACAGAAATGGAGGCATCACATTCACAGATCTCAAACTATATTATAAGGCCATCATCATCAAAACAGCCTGGTACTGGAACAAAATTAGACACACAGACCAGTGGAACAGAATTGAAAGCCCAGACCTAAACCCCCACATCTATGGACATCTAATCTTTGATAAGGGGGCCCAAATATTAAGTGGAAGAAGGAGACTCTCTTCAGTAAATGGTGCTGGGAAAACTGGGTTGTAACATGCAGAAGAATGAAATTGAACCACCTTATCTCATCAGAAACAAAAATCAACTCCAAATGGATGAAAGACCTGGATGTCAGACCAGAAACTATCGAATACTTAGAGGAAAACATTGGTGAAACACTTTCCCACCTAAACCTCAAGGACATCTTTGATGAAACAAACCCAATCACATGGAAGACTAAAGCAGAAACAAACCAATGGGACTACATCAAATTTAAAAGCTTCTGCACAGCCAAAGAAACTATCACACAAACAAAGAGACCCCTCAAGGAATGGGAGAAGAATAATGTGATGTTAACAATAACCACCCATTGTCTTCTTGAACCCTAAGACAACAGGAACCTCACATTTCCACTATAGAGCCTATATTTCCCCCAGTCCTGGAACCTTAGGGTGGGACCCACTTTCTTGCATGCTGCTCTCAATTCAAATCAAATAATATTGCATCCATGGATCGCAACCTAATCAATGCAATGAGTGCTACCACAACATGCTTCACTTCAGACTGTGTCCAGAGACTTCAGGTGTGGATGACAACCCTTCAGCTTCATCACTCGGGTGAGACCTTTCCTTTCATAGTATTCTCTAATTCCATTCCAGGTGGTCCATTCCCCAATAAAGTCCCCAAACCTAGATGTAGTCCAGGTCCCCTGAGATAGAGCATAGGTTCACACATGCCCATAAACTAGGGGAAAAATATATACCTGACAGCAGAAGTACACAATAGCATGCAGGGAATACCCCCCAACACCTCATCTGCACTATTCCAGTCTTTAGGTCCATGATTGTTCAACAATTTGTTTGGCTTTGTATGTTAACTCTCTTTTCAGCAACCAGGTTCCAGATGCCAGCAAGATGCTTACCAGACTTCCCTGGACAGACAACTCCATCAATGTGTACTGGAGCTCCGCTTCCCCAGAGACCCACCCTACTAGGGAAAGAGAGAGGCAGACTGGGAGTATGGATCGACCAGTCAACACCCATGTTCAGCGGGGAAGCAATTACAGAAGCCAGACTTTCCACCCTCTGCAACCCACAACGACCCTGGATCCATACTCCCAGAGAGATAGAGAATGGGAAGGCTATCAGGGAAGGGGTTGGAATATGGAGATTGGGTTATGGGAATTGTGCGGAACTGTACCCCTCTTATTCTATGGTTTTGTTAATGTCTCCTTTCTTAAATTAAAAAAAAAATCCAATTAAAAAAAAAAACTAAAAAACAAAAAACACCATTCCATTTCACCTTTATCTCTGCTCATGTCGCTTTCTTCAGATGGACTTTACTAAAATAATACTTCAACTCAGCTCAATAGACAGGATGCTACTCTGGGCTTATCACAATTTGTTTTTTCTCTCCCTTTTCAGCTGTGCTTTTTCACCTGCAGAAAACCCCACCTACTTCCTGAACCAAAGCAGGCAGTATGAAAGGAGATGTGGCTTTATTAACAGGATGGGTCCTGAAATAGCTGCTTAGCCATAAATTCAGAATCTGGTATGCCTGGTGTGAGTACTGGGTGCCTGGGGTCTGACCAAATGCTAATCCCTCTCCTTCCCTCAGTATCTGGGCCAGGTACACATGGCCTTGGCCTTCTGCCTCAGCTCCCTACTGGGATTTCAGCCTATTGCTGAGTCACAATACCCTGAGCTGAAGCTTTACACATTGTTTGGCTCCTCAAAGATCTTTCTTTTGAGGAGGAAAAAAAAAAATTCTTCCTTGTTCTTTCCACACTGCTAATGATCAATGGCTCTGCAACAACTGGTCAAGCTCCTGTCTGAATACAGATATCTAGAGGAATGCCACTTTGTTAGAAAGATTTAATATTTGGTGCCAGGTCTGAGTATAGCCTGGTAGGGGGGTGGTGGCTTGGCCAATCATTTGACTCTTTTCATTTACCCACATGTGAGATAAGAGGAAAAAAATCAATTAAAAACTGTGTAATTATGATTTAATTCAAACTTCATACAAATGAGAAATCTAAGATTTAACAGAAAAGCAAAGCTTCATGAATTATTCATTATTAGCCTGTTCAATAGATGTTTATTGAATATGTTGTATGTAGAAGATATGTACTGTTGTATTTTCATTCTTACTTGAGAGAATCAGTCATTTCAATGTAAGTCCCACCATTTCCACATAACAAATGTTAGTTATCAAAAGAAAAAGAAAGAAAAAAATACAAAATATATAGATATAAAATATATAGATATACAGATAAAATATATAGATATACAGATAGATATATATATAGATATATATATATATCTATAAATATATAGATATACAGATATATAAAATATATAGATATACAGATAGATAGGGCAGCTGAAAAGGTGACTTAGTAATAAATCCCAGGACTTGCACATCAATTCCTAGTACCAAATATACTAGATGATTCTAATTTTGTCATTCTCATTCTTTTTTTTTTCTCTTTGTCATTAAATAAGTGACTAAATCTTTAAGCAAATTGTCATGACACATTCTCTCTCTCTATTATATCACAGACTCTACATGTAGACCATGAAGGAAAGTAGAAAGATGTGTTACATAAACACAATGGAATACTGCTCATGTGTTAGAAGTGATGAAATTATCTTGTTTGCCTCATTTTGGATGGATCTTGAAGAATCCAGGATAATCCAAAAAGAGAGGTACAAATACTAGAGCATCTCACTTATAGATGGAACTTAATGAACAAGGACAAGGGAGTGGGGAAGATAGTATATGGTTATGCAAAAAAGACATTTACCCCTAAGGTCCCAAAGTCCCAGGTTCAATACTTCCATACCACCTAAGCCAGAGCTGAGCAATGCTCTGGAAGAAAAAGAAAAAGAAAAAGAAGAAACAAGAACATTAACTGAAAACACAAAGAAACTTGGACTAGAGATGGTATATTGCACCAAATCAAAGGACTCAAGGGGAGGAGGAAATGGATAAGCATAGAGAGAATATTGGAGTCCTGGTGCATGATGGCAGTAAAGGACATAAATTGATGGTGACAGGATTTTACAGACACCTATCACAGGAAGATGAGAAATTGTTCCCATGTTTCAACAATTGTACTGTAAGCCATTAACCCTCCAATAAAATGATTTGGGGGAAATATTAGACATTCCTCCTATAATCTACCAGAACCATCTCTCAACAATCTTTTGAATGGTTTCTCACTACACGGTATGTGAATTTTTCTGTGGCAAGGAATTGTTGGGGGAGAGGGGGGCTCATAACTGGTAAAAGGGAAAGAAAAAATTTCCTGAGAGGAAATTATGATATATCACAAAGAACTTAGGGGGAAATTCTTACAGTTATTTTTAGCTAGTGATATCTTTGATGACAATATTTTAAAAGCTCTAAAATTGTCCCAGATTCCAGGGAAAGGTTTTCTGCCAGTTCTTTAATCTAGGGTTTTCTTGTTAATCTACATGTCACAGATTTAACAGAGTATTCCACAGAGCCTTAAACAATGATTTTCAAACAATGCTGTAAAAGATTATGTGGTCATGAGAAAACAGGATCTGGCAGAATCTAGGTTACTAAATGGGGCATATATTTTATTGTAACAAAGTATATTATGCACTATTTGGTCTATATTTGTCCAGTTCTCACACTGCAGCCTCCTAGAAAGCCATTTTATTTGCACAGTAATTGCTATAAAATGGAGGTAGAGCTCAGAGGCCTCACTCAACCTCTATTTTTCTCATTTACTTTATCTGTATTATTTGAATTTCATTGCCATGACCCTCACTAAGAGCAACAATGAAGATGCTTCCATTAAAAATATTGTGCATATGTATCTCTGTCTGTCTGTCTACAAAACACACATACACACACACACACACACACACACACACAGACTTTCCCCCTGCAGATAGGGAGCAGGGGTTTGAATTCAGGTCCTTGTGCATGGTAATGTATACACTTAACCAGGTGCTCTACCACCCAGCCCTCACTCATTGTTGCATCAGTCTATATTTACGCTATGAAAAAAGACTAATATAATAAACTTTTTGGTATATCTATACTAGGTGACTTGTTAATTCCTTGATCCTACTAATAATCTAAGGCAACTACTGTTATTATTTCCATTTTATATATTACAACATTAAAATTTAGAAAATTACAAGTTAATGCAATTAGTGATAGAATCTGAACACTAATGCAAATCTGTCCCTTGTAACTCCAAAGCCCAAGCTTCTAATAATCAAAGTATATCCTTTCTTTTTTTAATTTTTTTTATTTAAGAAAGGATTAATTAACAAAAACATAAGGTAGGAGGGGTACAACTCCACACAATTCCCACCACCCAATCCCCATAACCCACCCCCTCCCATGATAGCTTTCCCATTCTCTAGCCCTCTGGGAGCATGGACCCAGGGTCATTGAGGGTTGCAGAAGGTGGAAGGTCTGGCTTCTGTAATATCTTCCCTGCTGAACATGGGCATTGACTGGTCGGTCCATACTCCCAGTCTGCCTCTCTCTTTCCCTAGTAGGGTGTGTCTCTCAGGAAGCTGAGCTCCAGCACACATTGGTGGGGTCTTCAATCCAGGGAAGCCTGGCCAGCATCCTGGTGGCATCTGGAACCTGGTGATTGAAAAGAGAGTTAACATACGAAGCCAAACAAATTGTTGAGCAATCATGGACCCAAAGCTTGGAATAGTGGAGAGGAAGTGTTAGGGGGGTACTCACTGCAAACTCTAGTGTACTTCTGCTTTCAGGTATATATTTTGCAGTAGTTTATGGATACGTGTGAACATAAGCTCTCTCTCACAGAAACTGGTATATAACTAGGTTATGGGACTTTGTTAGAAAGTGAACCACCTGAGATGAAATTAGAGTGTACTATAAAAGGAAAGGTCTCACCCGAGTAATGAAACTGAAAGGTTGTCATTCCACTCATGAAGTCTCTGGACACAGTCTGAGGTGAAGCATGTTGAGGTGGCAATCGTTGCGCTGGTTAGGTTGTGATCGGCAGATGCAATATTATTTGATATGGTTGGGAGACGCATACGGGAAAGTGGGCCCTATCCAAGGGTTCCAGGACTGGGGGAAGTAGGGGCTCTATAGTGGAGATGTGAGGTTCCTGCTGTCTTACGGTTCAAAAAGACAATCGATAGTTAACGTTATCATCACATTATTTGTTAATTGGGTTAACTTTGAAAAGTCCTTTTGTTAGGCTTTGCTGTACAGTATCCAGTATCTTGTATATAGCTGTGCTATTGGATGCTTCTAATCTACTTGGTCTAGGCTTTTGAGAGAGTCCGCATATCAAATACACAGCCTATATATTAAAAAGATTCAGTTTGTGTTTTGAAAAACTTTGAGACATACAATTGATTTTCCCCCTCTAATATTAATCAACTACTGATTTATATGTCTACATTTTGCTAGGAGTGTACATAAACACCATTCCCACCAACAAAAGACTGTGACCCATCCCTCCTACCCACTCTCACCCCCCACTTTCCCAGGTAGCTGCATGTGTACCTCTCACCACAGGGTTTATCCTTTCTTTTAGGAAGACAAAGATGTAGGTTGGAAGAGTGGAACAGTCTTAACCTACTAGGATTCATCAGGAAGCAATCATAAATTGATAATCCTTTTCTCCCACCATTATCTATCCCTACACAAATCCCCTGGGACCGAGGAACTTGCACAATTTGCTTGTGTGAAATTAGCCCAATCTCACCAGTGATGGACTGCTATTTTCAGTATGGGGAAGAAAGTATGGGGGAGGGGTGTTTAAATAGTAATATATACATAAGACAGAATTTAGAACATTCTTTTCTTTAGAGTGGTTGTAATGCCTTCT
Source organism: Erinaceus europaeus (assembly GCF_950295315.1). NCBI lineage: Eukaryota > Metazoa > Chordata > Mammalia > Eulipotyphla > Erinaceidae > Erinaceus > Erinaceus europaeus. Next base: position 42,723,507 of record NC_080171.1, on the reverse strand, counting down.
TAAAATCTAAGACAGCAAGGAACCTTCCTCATTCTCTATAAAACCTGTCTGTCTTCCAGTCCTGGAGCCTCTGGGGCTTTGCTCTTTTTCTTTCATGCTTCTCTTGATCCATACCACTTGATACTGCATATGCTGATCACAAACAAATCAATGCAACCAGTGCTATCTCAACCAGTGCTATTTCACTTTGGACTGTGTCCAGAAACACCAGGCCTTTGATATCAACCCTTTAGCTCCACTACTCTGGTGGACCTTTCCTAGCTCATGACACTCGCTAGTTCCATTTCAGGTGACACACTTCCTAAGCTATAGAACCTAGATATAGACTAGGGTCCAAGTTATAGGGCACATCTGACAGGTACCCATAAATTAGGGGAATATACATATACCTTAAAGTAAAAGTGTGCAATAGTCTGCAGTGAGTAGACTTAGACTCAGCAAGTTCAGAAAGCAAGTAGAAAGACCTAAAAAAGACACCGTAAAGTATCAAATAGCTTCTACTTAGACCTAGATATCCTCCTCTCCTATCCCCCACTTCATTTCCTTCAATCACTCTAAGTCTAATCTTATCAGATAAAGTAAGGAATATAAAAGTTAGGTTAGGTAAAGAGACTAGCATACTTTAATGATTGCCCTTCTGGTCACTACCAGGCCACCCCAACATCCAAGGCCCTAGTCAGGGACTCCTGGGATTCCCACATAGGTGGATGTTGTCCTTAAAAAGTCATTTATATGTAAATTTTTAACAAATTAAGATTTTAATTTATTAATCATATTTTACAAGATTACAATATATATTTCCATACCACACCCACCACCAAAGTTCCATATCCTCAACCTCCAGCCTCCCAAAGACAACCACCATAATTCTCACAAGTCTTACAGTTTGCTTACTTCTGTTTTGCTTAGATTTTTTTTTTTAGCAGGTTCATTGTCAATCAGATCTCTAGATTCTACATATAAGTGAAACCATCTGGTAGTTGTCTTTCTTCTCTTTACTTATTACTAAGAATAATCATCCTATTTCCAGTCATTTTGTTCCAGTGTACACAATGTCTTCTTTTATCATAGAGTAATATTCCATGGAACGTATATTCCATAACTTCTGTAGCCAGTAATTTGTTTATGGGCATTTAGGTTACTTCCACTCTTTGGTTATTGTGAATAATTCAGCTATAGAAAGGAGGTGCATATGTTCTTCTTATTAGTATTTGAGTGTTCACTGGATAAATGCTTAACACTGGTATTTCTGGACCATAGATAACCCCGTTTTTATTTGTGTAAGGACACTACATACATTCTTCCAAAGGGGCTGTACCAGTTTGCACCCTCACCAGCAGTGTAGCAGAGCTTTTGCTCCACAACCTTTCAAACTCCTGTCATTGTTGGTTTGTTGATGTAAGGCATTCTCTCAAGTGTGAGATGGTATCTCGGTGTAATTTTAATTTGTATTTCTCTAGTGATAAATGAAGTGAAGCATTTCTTGATGTGTCTATGGGCCATGTGTATCTCTTCTTTAGAAAACTATTTGGTTCTTTGTTACTCTTTTCTATTGCATTATTTTTGCTTCTTTTGTAGATCTGTACCAGTTCTGTTAAATATTTGGTATTAGTCACTTGTCCAAAGTGTGATGTGCAAATATCTTCCATTTACTTGGTTTCCGGGTAATTTAAAGATAGCTCTCTCATTGTATGGAGTAAAAACACACTCATCCCTTTGTATATTTTCAATGGAAAAAAAATAAACTTAAATATGCATACATTTGTTTACTGTGCCTTCCCTGGTACTTCCCTGATTGAACTTATCTTTCTTCTTTCCCAACCTTTGTTTTAGCTAAAGGTTTTAAGAATGTATCTGAAATCATGTGTATGAGTTACTCAGTCTTTTTTGATCTCTTTCATCAATACAGCAAATATAAATGCTACTAATAAACTTCTTTTTGAAATTTCCTCTGGAAAAAAATCCTTTTTCTACATACAGTAAAAAGTAGTGGATAAAAATATATATATATTTCACAACTCAAAAATATGTACTCCACAAACTATACTGCGAATAACTTCCTTCCCTTGAGTCAACTGTGTTCTACACCTTGCTCAAACAATTTATTTCCAGGCACATAAATTCTCAAGGTTTACAATTATTTTCAAGCAAGAACTCCTATTGAATACCAGCCTGAAGAAGAAAATTTTGTATGATATCAAAATGGTCCTAAACCATAATCCTTCATGAAATTTTAAATTTTCCCCTGGATATTTTTTAAACCATATTTCAAGATGATAAGAAAAATGGAAAAAGTGGAGTATCTGTTCAGTGGAACTTCAGGCACAAAATGATGAACTCTTAGATTAGGTCAATTGTCCATGGGCTATTCTTCTTGGCTTTCTTTAATAATTCAGAAATAGTTTCCTTTTCTGTATCAAGTGATTTGGCAACTTTGATTCACGATACATCAAGAGAAAGCAAAATTAGTTAAAAGTCATAAACCTAGCTGTATAAGATTATGGTTCTACCCTGAAAATAGTGCTGCTATTTTATTGTATGTTTTTCTTATAAAAGTGAGGAAATAACTACTTTTCATTTCTTGATATACATCCCCAGTTGCTCTTCTGTGAGGAACATATTTTTGTTTAAAAAGAATGAGGTGTTCATAAGAAATGTAAGCATGTTTCTGAATGTGTAAAGATGAAATAAATAAAAATAAATGTTTTGGTAAAAAATATCTATTGGTGATGATGTATTTGGCAAGTGAAAAGTGTTTTCTTAAGGAACAAAAGGTTTTAGGGAAGAAACCCATATCCTAAAACTGTCTACAGAAAAAGACTGAGTTATCAAGCTTAGAATGAGAATCTATTTCTCTGTCCAGATTACAAGATGTTTAGATTTAAATAATTTTATTGGAATTATCTTTTTGTGTTTGTAGTTGTTATATCTAATATTTCTACTCCTTGCCAATAATGAACATTCATACATCAGTCTGGTTTCTCTTAGACACTGGTCAGAGGAAGAAAAACATGGTCAATCAAGTTCCTTTGTCACTATGTATTTAAACCTTTGGATTTTAGTGAATATGATGGATCCAATTCATAAATGTTTATAAATTTGGGATTACTATATTTAATATTTTCCAATATCAAAATAGGAGTAAAATAGGGAGATTCTTAATAATAATAATAATAGTAATGATAGTAATATAATAAATACCACCACCAAAACTCCTTAGGAGAAAAAAAAAACCTGAAAAGTCTTTCTTTTCTGATTATACAGCTCAAAAGAAAAAGAAACCTCTATGAATAACAATCAGACACTTAGAAAAAGGGGGACAACTTAAAATTCACCGAGGCAAATGATAAAAATAACACTTCAGAATCCTATATTTGCATGGTAGATCTATGTGAAGATTTTCCCAAGGTGCAAGTCTTTGTTTGAAAAATAGGTATATTATTCTTTTCCTACCTAACTTTCAGAATTATTACATTACAAGAGTTAGTGTAAGCTAAAAATGCTTTACAACTATTAAAGTGTTAAGTCATTTTATTATTATTAGCATTCTTATTTTAGTGACTGTAGTTGTCATTATTGCTGTTGAGATTAGCTTCCCCAAAGAATCGCGTCCATTCTTATTAGGATTCCAGAGATAACAGTCAAAGCTATTCAACTACTTTTTGTGACACAGGAGCAGGTGCACATAAAATATTAGTTTATCAAATAGTCCCTATTCTTTCATCCTTACAAAAGGAATGATCAAAACATACTTACATGTCAATGAGCCTGACTTTCTTTGTAAGCATCAAGTAATACTTATATAATACTTTTCTTTGGAATGACTACCCATAACATGGACGGGAAAGTCAGACATGCCAACAAAACTAAGAAGGCATCCTGAGGTTCTATCTCCTATGCTAGGATCTTACAACTAAGTTTAATGTCTGAGAGTAAGAGATCCCCATTTCGAGAGTTCCTCCATCTTAGACACTTGCTTTACAAGTAAAGGACAATAAAAGTTAAGAAACAAGCTGACTTCTCCTCCAGGAACACCTGAGCCATCTGGGCAACCACAGATGACTTGTAAATCTTTCTCCTGTATGAGTAAATCTTTGAACATCATTACTCTGTCCGTGTCTGTCTTGGTTTGCGGTCGGGCTTCGTCAGTGGCTTCCTAACAATATCTATCTTCTATCTTTCTATCTATACACACATATATCTCTGCAGTTTTATATAAAAATAATTATTTGTGAAGGTTAAAGAGTGTAGATGAACAGATGAACAAACATATTGATGGTAGGACTTCCATAGGTGTGGCTAAGGAATAACAACAGCTGGATTTTGCTCTCCCAGTACAACTAGGAATAGCAAAGAGGATCACCTAAGAACACAACAAGATAAGACTAGGATCACTCTAGGAACACAACAAGCCATGGGTGAGTGTAAACACATGTGGCTCATGAACAGAGAGGAGTTTAAGGAGAGATTCCTGGTAGAGATCCAAAAGATTATGCAAGAATATTACGGACATCTGTATGGAACCAAATTTGACAACTTAGAAGAAACAGACACATTCTTAGAGTCATACCTACTACCAACCTTGACACAGAATGAAGTAGATAAACTTAACAGGCCATTCACTAGTAAAGAAATTGAAAGAGTAATCAAAAGCCTACCTAAGAACAAAAGCCGAGGCCCTGATGACTATACTAATGAACTTTACAAAACATTTAAATAACTAACACCTTCCTCAAACTCTCACAGAAAATAGAAGAAAAGGGAACACTCCCAAAAAAATTCTACAAGGCTAACATCACCCTGGTCCCCAAAGCAGGAAAGGACTCCACCAAAAAAGAAAATTATAGACCTATATCCCTGATGTTCATCAGTGCAAAGACCTATATCCCTGATGTTCATCAATGCAAAGATCCTCAACAAAATCTTAGTTAATTGAATACAACAACATATTAAGAGAATAATCCATCAAGATCAAGTGGGATTCATCCCTGGGAAACAGGGATGGTTCAACATCCATAGGTAAATAAACATAATCCACTACATCAGCAAAAAGATAAAAATCACATGATTCTATCAATTGATGCAGAAAAGGCAGTTGACAAGGTGCAACACTCATTTTTGATAAAGGCCCTCAAGAAACTGGGAGTGGAAGGAAAATTCCTTAAGATAATAAAGACATAACATATGATAAGCCCATGGCTAATGTCATAGTCAAGGGGGAAAATGAAAGCTTTTCCCCTAAGATCAGGAACTAGATAAGGGTGCCCACTCTCACTATTTTTATTAAACACAGTCCTAAAAGTCCTTGCCATCTCAATCAGACAAGAAAGAAATATCAAAGGAATCCAAATTGGAAAGGAAGAAGTTAAACTCTCATTATTTTCAGATGATATGTTGGTATACCTAGAAAACCCTGGAACTCTGCCAATAAACTACTGGAAATCATGAATAAATTCAGTAACCCCCACACCTATGGACATCTAATCTTTGATAAGGGGGCCCAAATTATTAAATGGAAGAAGGAGGCTCTCTTCAATAAATGGTGCTGGGAGAACTGGGTTGAACCATGCAGAAGAATGAAACTGAAACACTTTATCTCACCAGAAACAAAAATCAACTCCAAATGGATCGAAGACCTAAATGTTAGACCAGAAACTATCAAATACTTAGAGGAAAACATTGGTAAAACACTTTCCCACCTACACCTCAAGGAAATCTTTGATGAATCAAATCCAATTGCAAGGAAGACTAAAGCAGAAACAAACCAATGGGACTACATCAAATTGAAAAGCTTCTGCACAGCCAAAGAAACTATCACACAAATAAAGAGACCCCTCACAGAATGGGAGAAGATCTTTACATGCCATACATCAAACAAGAGACTGATCACCAAAATATACAATGTGCTCAGCAAACTTAACACCAAAAAAAGCAAATGACCCCATCCAAAAATAGGCAGAGGATATGAACAAGACATTTACTTTAGAGGAGATCCAAAAGGCTAACAAACATATGAAAAATTGCTCCAGGTCGCTGATTGTCAGATAAATGCAAATCAAGACAACATTGAGATACCACCTCACCCCTGTGAGAATGGCATACATCAAAAAGGACAGCAGCAACAAATGCTGGAGAGGCTGTGGGGACAGAGGAACCCTTCTACACTGCTGGTGGGAATGTAAATTGGTCCAGCCTCTGTGGAGAGCTGTTTGGAGAACTCTCACAAGGCTAGACATGGACCTTTCATATGACCCAGTAATTCCTCTCCTGGGGATATACCCCAAGGACTCCATAACACCCAACCAAAATGATGTGTGTACTCCTATGTTCATAGCAGCACAATTCATAATAGCTAAAACCTGGAAGCAACCCAGATGCCCAACAACAGATGAGTGGATGAGAAAGTTGTGGTACATATACACAATGGAATACTATGTAGCTACTAAGAACAATGAGCTCAACTTCTTTGACCCATCTTGGTCAGAGCTAGAAGGAATTATGTCAAGTGAGAAAAGTCAGAAAGATAAAGATGAGTATGGGATGATCCCACTCATCAACAGAAGTAGACAAAGAAGATCAGAAAGGGAACTAAAGCCAGGATCTGACTAAATTGAAAGTAGGGCACCAAAGTAAAAATCCTGTGATGAGCAGGAGGGTGGACATGCGGCTTCCTGGGCCAGCGGGGGGTGGGGTGGGGGTAGGGGGTGGGGGGAGGGATGGGACACAATCTTTTGGTGATGGGAATGGTGTCTATGTACAAACGTATTAAATTGTAGTCATATAAATCACTATTTAATTAATATGAGAGTGGGAAAAATTGATTGTATGTCTAACAAAGGGACTTTTCAAAGTTAACCCAAATACCAAATAATGTGATGATAACAGTAACTATCTTTTGTCTTCTTGAACCCTAAGACAGCAGGAACCTCACATTTCCACTATACAGCCTAAACTGCCCATTTTCCCTTATGCTTCTCCCAATTCTTTTTTTTTTTTAATTTTTTATTTAAGAAAGGATTAATGAACAAAAACATAAGGTAGGAGGAGTACAACTCCACACAATTCCCACCACCCAATCCCCATAACCCACCCCCTCCCATGATAGCTTTCCCATTCTCTAGCCCTCTGGGAGCATGGACCCAGGGTCGTTGAGGATTGCAGAAGGTGGAAGGTCTGGCTTCTGTAATTGCTTCCCCGCTGAACATGGGCGTTGACTGGTCGGTCCATACTCCCAGTCTGCCTCTCTCTTTCCCTAGTAAGGTGTGTCTCTGGGGAAGCTGAGCTCCAGGACACATTGGTGGGGTCTTCAATCCAGGGAAGCCTAGCCAGCATCCTGGTGGCATCTGGAACCTGGTGATTGAAAAGAAAGTTAACATATGAAGTCAAACAATTTGTTGAGCAATCATGGATCCCAAGCTTGGAATAGTGGAGAGGAAGTGTTAGGGAGGTACTCACTGCAAACTCTAGTGTACTTCTGCTTTCAGGTATATATTTTGCAGTAGTTTATGGTGATACGTGTGCACATAAGCTCTCTCTCACAGAAACTGGTGTATATCTAGGTTATGGGACTTTGTTAGAAAGTGAACTACCTGAGATGTAATTAGAGTGTATTATAAAAGGAAAGGTCTCACCCGAGTAATGAAGCTAAAGGGTTGTCATTCCACACGTGAAGTCTCTGGACACAGTCTGAGGTGAAGCATGTTGAGGTGGCAATCGTTGCGCTGGTTAGGTTGTGATCGGCGGATGCAATATTATTTGGTTCGGATTGGGAGTTTGCTGAGCTCTTAATATATTTTGGTGATTAGTTTCTTGTCTGATCTGGCATGTGAATATCTTCTCTCAATCTGTGAGGGGTCTCTCTGTTTGTTTAATAGTTTCTTTGGATGTGCAGAAGCTTTTCAATTTGATGTAGTCCCATTGGTTTGTTTCTGCTTTAGTCTTCCTTGCAATTGGATTTGATTCATCAAAGATTTCCTTGAGGTGTAGCTGGGAAACTGTTTTACCAATGGTTTCCTCTTAAGTATTTGATTGTTTCTGGTCTGACATCTAGGTCTTTGATCCATTTGGAGTTGATTTTTGTTTCTGGTGAGATAAAGTGTTTCAGTTTCATTCTTCTGCATGTTTCAACCCAGTTTTCCCAGCACCATTTAATGAAGAGAGCCTCCTTTTTCCATTTAATCCTTTGGGCCCCCTTATCAAAGATTAGATGCCCATATGTGTTGGGATTTACTTCTGGGCTTTCAATTCTGATCCACTAGTCTGTGTGCCTATTTTTGTTCCAGTACCATGCTGTTTTGATGATGATGGCTTTATCATATTGTTTAAGGTCTGGGAGTGTGATGCCTCCATTTCTGTTTCTTTTCCTTAAGATGGTTTTGGCAATTCTAGGTGTTTTCAGGTTCCATGTAAATGATTGTAGAGTTTGTTCTATTCTCTTAAAGAAGCTTGGTGGAACTTTGATGGGTATTGCATTAAATTTGTATATGGCTCTGGGGAGAATATTCATTTTGATGATATTTATTCTTCCAATCCATGAGCATGGGATATCTTTCCATTTCTTGGTATCAGTTTCTATCTCCTTGAGTAGCGACTCATAGTTTTCAGTATACCAGTCTTTCACTTCTTTGGTCAACTTTATTCCTAGGTATTTGATTGATTTTGCTGAAACAGTAAATGGGAGTGATTTCTGGATGTCTTCTTCAGATTTAGTGTTTGCATAAAGAAATGCCACTGATTTTTGTACATTGATTTTGTAGCCTGATACCTTGCTATATTGCCTAATAACTTCCAGTAATTTTCTACTGGATTCTTTAGGTCTTTCTATGTTTACTATCATATCATCTGCAAACAGTGAGAGCTTGACTTCTTCCCTTCCAATCTGTATCCCTTTGATTTCTTTCTCTTGCCTGATTGCTATGGCAAGAACTTCCAATACTATGTTGAAGAGTAACGGTGACAGTGGACAGCCCTGTCTAGTCCCCGATCTGAGGGGGAATGCTTTCAGCTTCTGTCCATTGAGTATGATGTTGGCTGTAGGTTTGCTATGTATAGACTCCACTATCTTGAGGAATTTCCCATCTATTCCCATTTTTTGTAGAGTTTTGAGCATGAATGGGTGTTGGATTTTGTCAAAGGCTTTCTCTGCATCTATTGAGATAATCATGTGGTTTTTGGCTTTGCTTTTATTGATGTGGTGAATGACATTGATTGACTTACGGATGTTGAACCAGCCTTGCATTCCTGGGATGAATCCCACTTGGTCATGATGAACAATCTTTTTGATGTGTTGCTGTATCCGGTTGGCCAAGATCTTGTTTAATATTTTGGCATCTATGTTCATCAGAGATATTGGTCTGTAGTTTTTCTTTTTTGTTCTGTCCCTATCAGCTTTTGGTATCAGGGTAATGTTGGCTTCATAAAAGGTGGGAGTATTCCTGTTTCTTCAATCTTATGGAATAGCTTAAGAAGTATGGATATTAACTGTTTCCTGAAAGTTTTGTAGAATTCGTTTGTGAAGCCATCTGGTTCAGCACTTTTGTTGTTGGGGAGATTCTTAATAACGGTTTCAATTTCTTTGTCTGTGATTGGTGCATTTAGATTTTGTAGTTCTTCTTGGTTCAGTTTTGGAAGTGCATTGGTTTCTAGGAATTGTTCCATTTCTTCCAGATTCTCTAGCTTGGTGGCATATAGTTCTTTATAGAAGTTTCGCAGGATTCTCTGGATTTCTGTGGTGTCAGTTGTGATATCTCCTGCATCGTATACAATTCTATTAATTTGAGTCTTCTCTCTTTTTTGTTTGGTGAGTCTGGCTAGGGGTTTGTCAATTTTGTTTAATCTTTCAAAGAACCAACATTTGGCTTCATTGATCTTTTGTATGGTTCTTTTATTTTCGATGTAGTTTATTTCTGCTCTAACTTTAGTGATTTCTGTCCTTCTGGTTGCTTTAGGGTTCCTTTGTTCCTCTTCCTCTAAGTCCTTGAGGTGTGCAGTAAGGCCGTTCATTTGGGCTTCTTCTTGGTGTTTAATATGTGATTGTATGGCTATAAGTTTCCCTCTCAGTACTGCTTTAGCTGTGTTCTTCTCCCAATTCTTATCAAATAATATTGCATCCGATGATTGCAACCTAATCAACGCAACGAGTGCCACCCCAGCATGCTTCACTTCAGACTGTGTCCAGAGACTTCAGGTGTGGAATGACAACCCCTCAGCTTCATCACTCGGGTGAGACCTTTCCTTTCATAGTGTTCTCTAATTCCATCCCAGGTGGCTCACTTACTAACAAAATCCCAAAACCTACATATAGACCAGGTTCCAGGAGATAGAGCATATGTTCACACGTATCCATAAACTAGATATAGACCAGGTTCTGTGAGAGAGAGCGTATGTTCACACGTGTCCATAAACTGAACTAGGGCAAAATATATACCTGAAAGCAGAAGTACACTAGAGTTTCCAGTGAGTACCCCCCAATACTTCATCTCTACTATTCCAATCTTTGGGTCCATGATTCTTCAACAATTTGTTTGGCTTTGTATGTTAACTCTCTTTTCATCCACCAGGTTCCAGATGCCATCTGAATGCCGGCCAGGCTTCCCTGGACTGAAGACCCCACCAATGAGTTCTGGAGCTCCACTTCCCCAGAGTCTCACCCTACTGGGGAAAGAGAGAGGCAGACTGGGAGTATGGATCGACCAGTCAATGCCCATGTTCAGCGGGGAAGCAATTACAGAAGCCAGATCTCCCACCTTCTGCAACCCACAACAACCCTGGGTCCATACTCCCAGAGTGACAGAGAATGGGAAGGCTATTGGGGAGGGAATGGGATATGGAGAATGGGTGGTGGGAATTGTGTGGAGTTGTACCCCCCCATCCTATGATTTTGTTAATGTCTCCTTTCTTAAATAAATTAATTAATTTAAAAAAACCGTTGCTCCACCCACCACGCCATGTAACTATAGCAGAGGGCGAGTGGGAGGAGGAGCCCCGGGCATGTGGAAACTCCCCACGTAAAGATGGGTTGGAGCAATTCTTCTTCTAGCGTTTGCCAGGTTGGAGCAATGAACTGGCATGAATCCATAGCCTGAGATTTTGTGGACCACTCCTGTTGTAGAAGGAGGTCGCCCTACTATGACAGTAAGGATTGGTAATATTCCTTTTAAGTGTTTGATTGAAATGGGCAGATAAGACAGTTTTAAGGCAAGTAGAGGTTCCCCAGAGTTGGGAACTCCTTCCAGGACCCCGCTTATACGGTGTTGGAGGGTTGACCCAAGCCTGTCTCACACGAGATTTGCTTATGTGGGAAGACCCGGAAGGGACTACTGGACATTTTCATCCTTTGGTAGCTGATATTAGCACCAATTTACTGGGCAGAGATCTGCTGGAATCTCTTGATGTAGTAATATTCTCAGACTCCTCTGCAGGGTGCCACGCCCACTCCTGTGGGACTTCTAGATCTAACCAGCACCCCCAATACTAACTGCCACTGTTCGTAACCAAACTCCCCACTTAGACTGGCTTTCTAACGAGCCTGTCTGGGTGGAACAGTGGCCTTTGCCTAGGGAGAAGTTAGGAATTTTAAAAGAGCTCGTCAGAGAGCAGTTGTCCTTGGGACACACTGGTCATTTCCGGAGCCCATTGAATACTCCTGTCTTTGTGATTAAAAATCGCTCAGGAAAATGGCACCTCCTCTAAGATCTCCATGTGGTTATTAAAACCATGCAGGTCTTGGGATCCCTCCAAAGGGGTTTGCCTCTCACTTTTGCAATTCCCACAGGAATTCCAATCATAGCTATTGATATACAGGATTGTTTTTGCTCTATTCCCTTGCACCCACAAGATTGTAAGCGTTTTTCCTTCTCTGTTCCTTCTATTAATAATGCCAACCCTGTCGATAAATTTGAATGGGTGGTACTGCCCCAGGGCATGCCCAATTGTCTTATAATTTGTTCAGAGGCTGTTAAATCTGCCCTTTTTCCATATATTCATAAGGACCTTAAGGTTCTTAATTATATGGATGATGTCTTAATATGGGGAGAATTAGATACAGATCTCTTTGCCCTACATGATTTTCTTATTCCTGCCTCAAAGAAAAGCGGCCTTAATGTAGCTCCTGAAAAGGTACAACTAATTCCTCCAATATCTTTCTTAGGTTCAGAGATTTCTCTAATGCAGATTTGTTCCTTAAAGTGTTACTTTTCCTTCTAAACTCACTCTTGCTTCTTTACAAAGTTTTCTTGGAAATTTAAATTGGCTTAGGCAGTATCTTTATCTGCACACTAGATGCCTCCAACCACTGTTTGACCTGTTAAAAGGAAACAAACAGCCCTCTTCAAAAGGTATGTTAACTCCTGAAGCCTCCTTGGCACTGGAAAGGGTTAACCAGGCCCTCCAAGACATGTACCTCGTTCGGTTCTCCCCCTCCTCTCCGGTAAACCTTCTAATCTTTAACTCCACCCCCACAGTAGTGATGGCACTGTGGCAGAACCTTGGGGCTTCATACGTCAATAGGCGGAGCTCCAAGACTTCTTACCGAGATAAATGCATTAGCATTCTTGGTTTGCCAAGGAAGAAATAGATCAGTGCAGGTCTTAGGATTAGAAGGTTTACCGGAGAGGAGACCTAAGAACCAGATTCAATTATACTTCCCTTTTCTCTCACAGATACAGAGTGGCTCGTATGCCACCATTCTCGTTTTGCTGTAAGTTTAGTGGAGTTTCCAGGAAAAATAGACAATCATTTTCCTTCTAATAAATTGATAGCTTCTTTACCTCTTTGCCTCTACTAGTACCTAAACTTTTCTCTCTATATCCCATCCCCTCTGCTCCTACAGTCTTCACTGATGATGGAAAAAAGGGAGCTGCTGCCCTTATGTATTATCCAGACAAGCAATACCCTAAACCTCTCTTTGCTGAGCTTCCTGATAATTCCCCTCAGTACAAAGAACTTGATGCTATTTTCCTTGCAATAAAAGCCATACCAGAATATTTCAAGCTTTTTTTCTGACAGTGTGTATACTATTAACTTACTTCCATGGCTTGCTCATTCTTATGTGAGAATTGATGACAACCCACTTTCTCCTCTCTTAATTCAAATTGCCTCTATGCTCTGCTCTCGAACCCAACCACTGTATGTTCAACACCTTCGTTCCCACAGCCCTCTTCCTGGTCCCCTGTCCAAAGAGAATGCTGCAGCTGACTGCCTTGCCTCCACAGGAATTCTCCTAGCCTGTCTCTAATCTTGCTGACTTTCATTCCCTAACCTATGTTAATCTTAAAGGCCTTCGAGCTCAATTTACTGATGTTCCTTTGGCACAGCTGAAACATATTCTTGCTACATGTTCCTCCTGTGTAGATCTAATCAAAACATCTGCTATTCAAACTCTTGGGGTTAAAACCAACGCTCTGGGGGTCAGGCGGTGGCGCAGTGGGTTAAGCGCATGTGGCGCAAAGCGCAGGGACCGGCGTAAGGATCCCGGTTCGAGCCCCCGGCTCCCCACCTGCAGGGGAGTCGCTTCACAGGCGGTGAAGCAGGTCTGCAGGTGTCTATCTTTCTCTCCCTTTCTCTGTCTTCCCCTCCTCTCTCCATTTCTCTCTGTCCTATCCAACAACGAATTGCATCAACAAGGGCAATAATAATAACCACAACGAAGCTACAACAAGGGCAACAAAAGGGGGAAAAAATGGCCTCCAGGAGCGGTGGATTCATGGTGCAGGCACCGAGCCCAGCAATAACCCTGGAGGAGGAAAAAAAAAAATTAAAAAAAAAAAAAAAGCCAACGCTCTTTGGCAAATTGATGTCACCCACATACCCAACTTTGGCAAACAATAATATGTTTTTGTCTCAATTGATACCTTTTCTAAATTTATGTGGGCAACAGCTCAGATGGGAGAAAGCTCTAAAAAGCTTATAAGCCATATGCTCTCCTGTTTTGCTGTAATGGGCTTACCTCTTCAACTGAAAACCAAAAATTGGTCTACATTTACCAGAAAACAATTTAAAGATTTTTGTTCCCTCTGGAACATTACTCATACCACAGGCATTCCCTATAATCCTCAGGGACAAGGCATTGTCGAGAGGGCCCATCAAACCCTTAAGGCTCAATTAAATAAAGATAAAGGGGGAATGTACCCCCCCAATATCCAGCCATCAAAAGCCTTAAATACATTAAATCTCTTTAATATTTACAAAAACTCGGACCTACCTCCTATTATTCTTCATTGGAAAACACCATCCACCCTCCCAGCTATTAAGGCCAAATGGAAAGACCCACTCAATGGAAAGGGCCTGACCTCCTATTGACTGTGGGGAGGGGTTTCGCATGCATTTTTCCACAGAATTACTCCAAACCTGTCTGGGTTCCTGCCCGCCATTTCCAACAATACCCACATGATGGTGCTGCTATCCCTGAGGAACAAGAAATACTGCAAGAGGACTGGATGCAGGACACATCCCAGGACCCATAATACGATATGGCAGAATCTGAAAAATCTGGTTCACAGAGCCCTCTCTCCTACCCCTTCTCTGAATATCTTATGCTATGACTGGCCAGTTGTGTTTTGTAATTGAGTGTGTTGGATGACTGGCCAGTTGTGTTTTGTAAGTGAGTGTGTTGGATGACCAAAAATTTTTGTATGAACCATTTTGCTCAGAGTACTCTGAAACTTAATTGACTTTATATAAAAATGCTGGACGCTGCCATGGTTTCTTGAGACGTCCAGAAATAGTCCAAAAATCTGTTTTATCCTCTTTTGATTTTTTTATATATAAGTCTTGGTATAAATGTAAAGTACTTAGTCTTAAAGTATGTGCGTAAAGACAGATCTAAATTCATTTTTAAAATGATAAGTTTTTGTAACAAAAGTTTTTCTCCTCCTGTGTGTTATAATTAAATGTTTATGGGTATGTTTCAAGTTTGGTAAACATTAACTTAACGGTTAAAAGTGTAACCTTGAAGCTACATTATTACCAAGCAAGGTAAAATTAATTTGCTAAAAGCAATTATTTAAAGTAAAAGTCTAAATATTTAGCATGACAATACATCTCCAAAACTAAAAATACAAATTCTCTATACAGTACATTTTTGGAGGGCCCCCAAAAGTGCCCTGTAAACTAACCTTGTGGAAATTAATCCACAACAAATCTGGCATCAATCTGACACTGTAAATGTTAAAAACCATTGTCACTAACATGCATTAACTCTCTAAGTAACCTAAGTCTGATTATAATCCAAAGTAAAAATAGTTAAAAATCAATATATATTTTAACTAAAATTGGTCTGAAGAAACTGCTGTAGAGACTGCTACAGGAGGTCACATTAGATGACCTTTAAACAAAATTATAAATATACTTAAACCAATTATAATCACTGAATTGTCAATTATAGTAAACTTCTAACTTGTTAAAAGTGACTACAACTATGTCAAAGCCTTTACATGAAGAAACATCTGCTCATATGTTAAGGTATTAAACTATAAGAAGTTCCACCATATACAACTTACGTGAATTAACAACATTCACATATTTTTCTACACTTATCTGGTGTATTTCATTTTGCCACTATAGGCCTGCCTTTGCCAGCCAACAATTTAAATATTTTTCCCTTTATAACATCACCCAAGCCACAGACATCCGTTACTACCCCCAAAGACAAATGGTTGTTGAGAAGGCCCATCAAATGCCTAGGCCCAAATAAGTAAAGAAAGAAAGAAGGGAAGATAAATCCCCACAATATTCAGTTGGCTAAGTCACCAAACCTCTTTTTATATAAAAAGTTCGAATCAGATGCCCTGCTAACCATGGGAAACAGACTGTTTGTGTTTATTTCACAGGAATCCCCAGAAAAACCATCTGGACCCCTGCACACTCTGACATCACCCACTAGACGGCATGATTACCGTGGCACATCCCCCAAAACCCATGATATGACCTGACACAATCTGAAGAACCTGATTTACAGACTCCAAGGACAGAACTTTCTTACTGCCTGTCTGCCCTTCCTGCTTCTGCTTTGCCTGTCAAGTTTTGGTGGTTCCAGTTCACTCTCTTCCAGTGGCTAACCTTCCCCATGGAGATAGACGTGCAGCATTTTATTCCCTGGCATTTCTTCCCCTAGTTGCCTACTTTGGACTGAGACTTCTATCGGACTTGCTGGTACTCCCTTTGGACACTTTACACAATTTTACAGCAGCTTCCTTCCCTTCACGCTGCTGGTTTTTCAAAGACTGACCCACAGTAGTTCATGTATTTTGCATCCTGTTGCCTTGAGGACTATACAACACCAAATAGCCCCTCCGCTTGGCAGGCCATGCCCTGCCACCTGCAGGTCCTGTCCTTTGAGGTAGGAAACACCACCCCTCATTACTAGGCCTTGTCCCCAGGGGCAGGAGATGTCCCCAGAGGCAGAACCCCCTCTCCTTACTAGGCCCTGCCCCCAGAGACAGGAGACACCCCCAGAGATAGGAAACACACCCTTGCCCAACAGCCTTCCCTTGGCATCACACTGGCTCTTACTGCTCCCCTACTTGACCCTTCCTGTTTTGTTATGTCATTCAGGTTTATGCCCAAAAGGTTTCTGATCACCCCTACACTACTATTCCTCTGTCACAGATGGAGTCTTTTACAGACATTGACCCATCTTAATGTGATGATTAGATAGAAAGATAGGGAAAGATGTAGAAAAATTGTGAGAGGTGGTGGAGCCTGGAAGAGCTTAACCTAAGAGATTAGTCTCCCCAGGTAAGTATCTCTCTCTACAGAGAGGTTGAACACGGGGGGGACACATAAATCTCACAAGGTTGGTGGCCATGTAAGTCTTCCCTCCCCCACAAAAACTTCCTACATCTTCCCACCTGAGCATGTAATTCCTTAAAAACATTTAAGCCTGCTCCACTCTAAATTTCCTATACTGTGGCCATTAGATGAAAGGAAAGGGGGAGATGCTGTGAAATTGTGCAGATGAGGTCACTTCCACCATGTTGTCCCCTCAGGGCATTGTCAAATCCCACGAGAGCTGTAATTCTAATTCCAGAGTGTCTTATTCCACCATGTTGTCCCCTCAGAGTATTATCAATTCCCACGAGAGTTGAAACGATATTCCTGGAGTGCCTTTCCCAACCAACCCTGTCCTGACTCGTCACTTCCAGTTTTTGCCCTATAAAGCCCTCCTGCTTCTGCCTCTCTCTCTCTTGCCTGCTTTTCATCTTGGGGACTGGACACAGGGAAGGGTGCTGCGTGTAGCGGGAGGTGGCCATTTTGCTAGCTCCATGTGGCCCGACCTGCTGCACTCTCGCCCAACTCTAAGGTGCCTGCATGAATAAAGATTTGTGTTCCCTCTCCGCTCTGGATCTCCTCTCTCTCCTCCATGTCGCAGCCCAACAAAAACTGAAGGAAGAAATATTATTTACAACTGAACCCAAGAAGATCAAATACCTAGGAATAAACCTAACAAAGTATGTAAAGGACATTTTCAAGGAAAACTATAAGACAATGTTAAAAGTAGAGGATGACACGAAGAAATAGAAGAACATTCCCTGTTCATGGATTGGGAGAATAAGTATCATTAAAATGGCAATTCTGACAAAAGCAATCTATAGATTTAATGCAATCCCTATTAAAATACCAATGACATATTACAAGAAAATTGAGCAGATTATTAAAAAAATTATGTGGAACTTTAAAAAACCATGAATAGCAAAAACACTCCTAAGGAAAAAGAAGAAAAATGGAAGCATCACAATATCTTACTTAAGGTTATACTACAAAGCAGTAGTAATCCAAACAGTGTGGTATTGAAACAAAAATGGTCATGTGGACCAATAGAATAGAACCGAAAGTCCAGAACTCAATCCATACATGTACAAATACCTCATATATAACAAAGGGGCTAAATCTGCCCATTGGGGAAAAGAAAGTCTCCTTAAAAAATGGTGTAGGTAGAATTGGAAAGCCACGTGTAGAAAACTGAACTAGACCACCAATTAACACCATACACCAAAATTACCTCAAAATGGATCAAAGATCTGGATATCAGACCTGAAAGTATAAAATACATAGAAGGACATATTGGTGAAGCATATCATGACATTAACATTAAAGACATATTTGGAGACTCCACCCCATGGGCAAGGGAAACAAAAACAAGATTGAACAAGTGGGACTATATCAAATTAAAAAGCTTCCGTACATCAAAAGAAAACTCCATAAAGATAAACAGGAAACCCAGTAAATGGGATTACATATTCACACATCATACTTCAGACAAGCAATTGATATCAAACATCTATAAATAACTCATACAGCTCAACAAAAGAAAAAGAACAACCCAATAAAAAAGGAGCAATAAAAAAATTGTAGACAGTTCTCCAAAGAAGAGATACTCATGGCCCACAGACATATGCAGAAATGCTCTAATTCACTCATCACCAGAGAAATGCAAATTATAACCACATTGAGATACCATTTCACACCTGTAAAAATGGCCTTCATCAGCAAAACGGGAGAGGATAAATGCTGGAAAGAATGTGGAGAGAAAGGAACTCTAATACACTGCTGGTGGAAATGCAAAATGGTACAACCATTATGCAGAGTCCTTAAGCAAATACAGATGGAAATACCTTACAGTCCAGCAATTCCACTCCTAGACATTTATCCAAAAGAGAATATCACTAATTCAATGGGATATATGTATCCACCATATAAAATGCATTATCCACCATATAAAAATTTGGAAGCAACCAATATGTCCCTTGACAGATGAATGGATAAAAATGTTATAGGACATATACTCAATGGAGTACTACTCAGCAATAACAAAGTTGAGTTTACATCCTTTGGGATAAAATGGATGGAACTTGAGAACATTATGCTTAGTGAAATGAGCAAAGAGGTAAAGGAAAGCTACAGGATGGCTTCACTCATGTGGAATTTAGAGAACTGAACACATACGTAAACAATCAGACACAACACAACCCATATTTAAAGTGGAAAACTATAGTGGTTACCTAAGGGGGAAGGGGGACAGCACAGACTTTAGGTAGTGGGAAAGATGTGAAATTTTAGTCCTATCACTATTAGTCCTATCACTAGTAATATGACATGTTGGGCAGGTAGATTTAATATCTCAAGTTCCCTAACTGCCTAGACTGTGGCCCTAAGCACAAATATAAGCTTTTGCCTAAACATTTAATGTCTTAGATTTGCAAAATGATCAAACTCTGATAAGTGGATTAAATTGTTCATGGAGCTCTAAAAATGTATCTGAAAATACAGCTTTGTAAACATCTAAATCAACTACAATTTTAGGCCAGACAGATCATGACCCTTTGGCCCTGTAAGTATCTAAAATACAAAGAGGTTCAGATACCACTAAAAAGGTTCAAAGCATAGTGAAGTCAAGTATATTAATATAGATACTAACCATTGGATTATCATAAAAAACAAAACTGCAAGTAACCTGGTTATAATAATTAATTATTGATATTTTAACTCTTTCTAAGACTATAAGAAACCCCTTGCATTCTCTTTAAGACCCGCATTTCTCTTAGTCTTGGAACTTCTAGGACATGCCCATACTTCTTGACATACTTCTCTATGATTCCTTATCATCATACCACCTCTGTCGCCTTCAACCAAATCACTACTGGTGCTGCCACCCCACATTATACTGCTACTGTTCCTATTGTGGACTGTAACCAGAGATACTGAGTCTGAGAATTCAACCTCGTAACTCTTCAAATCTGGTGAGAGTGTTTCTAATACATGGGACTACCTACATCCATGTTAGGTGGCACATCATTTAAGTAAGTAATGGATTCCAGATTAGGAAAGGGCTTAGGGTACTGGATACATGTGTACACATATTCATAAACAAGGGGCAATTATATAACTCAGAGTCAAAGTGCTCAATAATGGTTAAAGTGCCTACAGAAGGCATCATAAATTCTGAAATTGGTTGGACTTAAACAAAATTAGCTGGGCAGCCTAGCAGAAAAGCCCAAAGAAGACAGATCCCAAAACTTTAACTCTAGCTGGGCTCAACAAGTGATACTCAATGCCTAAACAACAGAGAGAAAAACTAAGATAATCAGAGAGGACTACAAAAGTTGGATAAGGATAAGAGACTGGCCCATTTAATAATGGCCCATTTGGGGCCCCCATAGGACCTTGCTCTCAACTTGGATCAACAATGGAAGAGAATATTTCATCCTCCAAAGGGTGGCTGAACAACATACTCTATGCTACACCTGAGGAAGATGGGTCCTGATATTGGGACAGCTTGGAACGTTCCTACTTATGATCACAGAATATAAGCTCAGATCTACAAGGATGCAGAGGTCACATAGGCTCCTAAGCTGAATATGGGGCCCAGATCACATCAAATCGATGGGGTTTACAGTCAACAATATTTATACATTTTCCCATATTTGGGAGCTACTCTCTTCCCTAATCCAGCTTTCTGGTCCTTGTGCCAGCCATGACATCACCTCCCCAGACAATAATTAGGACCCACCTGCATATCAGATTTCAAGCTCAGGGAAAAAACACACACACTAGTATAGTCATAACTAAAATATGGCTATTAGCTATCTATCAAATGGAGGGGCCCCTAACTCTTCATCTGCACTATTATAGTCTTGAGGTCCATGATTGGTCAACAATTTGTTTGGCTTTGTATGCTAACTCTCTTTTCAGCCACCAGGTTCCAGATGCTAGCTTGATGCCAACCAGACTTCCCTGGACAGAAAACCCCACCAATGTGTCCTGGAGCTCCGCTTCCCCAGAGCCCTTCCTCACTAGGGAAAGAGAGAGACAGGGTGGGAGTATGGATTGATCTGTCAATGCCCATGTTCAGCAGAGAAACAATTACAGAAGCCAGGCCTTCCACTTTCTGCATCCCACAATGACCTTGGGTCCACAATCCCAGAGGGTTAAAGAATAAGAAAGCTATCAGAGGAGTGAATGGGATACAGAGTTCTGATGGTGGGAACTGTGTGAATTTGCACCCCTCTTATCCTATGGTTTAGTCAATGTTGCCTTTTTATAAATAAAAAATTAAAAAATAATTAAAAAAATAAAAAGAATAACGGCCCATTAGGTCAATATCATACCACCTCATCATCCAAGGTCCTCGCTAGGGAATCCTTGGATTCCCATACATATTATGGGCCTTGAGATCTAAAGGCTCTTTCTCTTTCCACAAATACTGGTCACTTCCATAAGGAATGGCATCTTGTGGGCT
Source organism: Erinaceus europaeus (assembly GCF_950295315.1). Lineage (NCBI taxonomy): Eukaryota > Metazoa > Chordata > Mammalia > Eulipotyphla > Erinaceidae > Erinaceus > Erinaceus europaeus. The sequence goes on along the minus strand of NC_080171.1, from coordinate 42,702,272 downwards.
CTCTCAAGACCTTGTCCTGTCCATAAAGTAATGACAGCAGGGATAGCCCCAGTTTCTGAAGGGAGGCTGGGGGTATCCTGCCCTGCCACTTGAAAAAGACTGGTCCTGAAATGAGTGCAGCCTGAAATACTCCTCAGATGTGACCATGAGTTATAAACTTGGACCAATAAGAACTCAGAGGTTACACTAGCTCTGATGTGTATATATGTGTATATACCCTTGTTAGATGCAGGTAAATAGTTCATTTCAACCACAGATTTTTTTTCCAAGAACGGGAGCTACTTCCTGCCCTAATCCAACTTTCCTGCCCTTTTCTCTACTCTGACACATTCTCTCAGACAATATTCTTATCCAACCTCAGGCTAGCTTCCAAACTCAAGCAAAACTATCATAGTTGTGTGCCCCAGGAACATGCCTAAAATGGTTTCCCTAGCTTTCTTCTATGCTAAAATGCCTAATCTCATCTGCTGTAATCCTACTTTTTGGTTTCTGTTCATTAATCATTTGTCTCACCTTAGGTCATGTCACCTTACAGACATCAAGCTACAGATACGACCATGACTCCATCCTGACTTTTCTGGGAAGACAACCTCACAAATGTGTCCTGGACCCTCACTTCTCCAGAGCTTTGGTCCACTAGGGAGAGATAGAAATAGGCTGGGGGTATGAATCGACCTGTCAATGCCTGTACTCAAGGGAGAAGCAATTACAGAAGTCAGAACTCCTATCTTTTGCTTCCCCAAAACAACCTTGATCCATACTCCCAGTGAGGGAGAAGTGAGGATGAAGATCCTCTTGGGCTCTGAATTCAAGCTCCATCAGCACCCAAAGAGACAGAAGGAAAAGGAGAGGGACATATGTTGTCATGAATGGCTTGGAGGGGAAGAGAGGATTGAATCAGAAAAAAAAAAGGGGGGTGGCAACTGTGTATAAATGTGATAAGATAGTTGTAGAGATGATGGTTGGCCCATGTCTACAACCTTAGGGGAAGTGTGGTGGATTGCAGTGGGGAGACTGAAGAATCAGAACTGTGGTTGTGGGAATGGTGTAGATTCAAACCCCTTTCAACATGTAATTCTGTAGTACAAAAATAAATAAATTAAAAAAATATAATAAGGGAGAGATAAAAATTCAGATCTGTGACCTTGGAAAAACTATTGTAGTTTCTGCTGGAGAGAGATGGGGACACAGAATTCTGATGTTAGGAATGGTATAGAATTGCACTCCTATTATCTTATAATTTTGTAAATTGTTAAATCACTAATAAAAAAATCCATGGTTAGATGGTCAATAAATTTTAACAAGATCATCAGTGTATTCTATAGAAAAAGAACAATCTCTTAAATAAATGGTTTTAGGGCACTAGATATTTACATTTAAAATTACTGAAACTGGACCACTCTATATATCCTCTTGTCAACTGAAAAACTGAGATTTGACCAACTATTTAACATTATAAAATTCCTAGAAAGAAACAGAAAATAAGCATCTTGATATTAGCTACAGAAATGATACTTTGGATTTAGCATAATAAATAAAGGTAACAAAGCCAATTTATATCACAGTAAAAAAACAACTACACAGGAAAGAAAACTATCTCAAGATTAAAAAGAACCTGTGAAATATATTCATACACTAACTATCTAATAACAAATAAACATACAAAATATGTGATAAACCCATGCAAATCAATATAAAAATCAAATAATCCAATTCAAAAACTAGAAAAACTGTCTAGTGAAGAAAAAACCCCACAAAATTCATATATATATATGTATATACATATATATATGTATATACATATATATATATATATATATATATATATATATATATATATATATATATATATATGTATTCAACAGGTACATATGAAAGGGTGCTCTGGGGCCTAGTGGGAGCCCCAGAGTAGAGCACATGAGTTAGTTAGCATGTGTTAACTAACTAACAGAACCAGCTAACTAACAGAACCAGCTGTTAACTAACAGAACCAGCTTCTGGTTCCTGGTTTCCTGGAGAAAAATTTCAAGAATGGTGGAGCAGTGCTACAATTGGTTTTCTTCTTTATTTCTTTGTCTCTGTCTCTTACCCTTTATCAGAAGGAAAGAAAAGAAAAGGGGGGCTGCTGGGAACAGTGCATTTATCATATGGGAACTGAACACCAGCAATAACCCTGGTGGTAAAAAATGAAGCCCATGACCTTGGGAGGGCTACTGCAGTTTCCAATGGAGGGGGAGGGAATAGAGACCAAGAACTCTGGTGGTGGGAATGGTGTGGAATTGTACCCTCATTATCCCATAATTCGTAAATCAGTGTTAAATCATTAGTGGAAAAAAAATCCATACACATAAAAAGAAAAAGAAAAAAAGAAAGGATGTTCTATGTCACTAAGTATCATGGATATGCACACCAAAGCCACAGTAAAATATGATATACTTAAATGAATTACCACAAATACAAAAGGTAAAAACTGGTGAGGCTGTACAGAAAAGGAAATTCTTGTCACTGTTTGTGGAAATGCAAACTGGAAAGTTGTAAATAAATAGTCTGAAGAATTAAAAGAAGAAAATGATAAGACCCAGTATTTCCATTTCTAGATATGTAACCAAAGAGAAAGAAATCACCATCTCATATTGCTATTTGAACTCCTTTCACTGCAACAGTATTCATAATAGCTAAGGGATGTAAACAACAGAAGTATCTGTTGACCGATAAATGGTTATTAAACAGCGTTATTTGTATACAAGAAAATATCACACATCCTTCAAAAATAAAAACATCTTGCCCTTTTTGACAACATGTTCTGAAAACAGAGGTCATGTGGTAAATGAAATAAACCAGACAACAAAAAACAAATATTGCTTGATAGCATTTATATGTTGAATGTGCTTTTTTCAAAATCAAACGATAAAAATGCTAAAATGGTGGTTGTCAGGGAGTGAAGACTAGGGAGAATATGGTAAAAATGAAATTAATAAATAATTCTAAATATCTCAGTTCTGCCACTTTTTGGTGGAGTCTCCTATATGTTGCTTAACCTCTCTATAAATGCATTTGTAAAAGGAAATACTGATCCAAGCTAGCTAGTAGATTTTCCATAACTACTGTAGAAGATCATGTACAGTTATAAAATAAAATACCCAGCAAATAACAATCAGTCTCTTCATAAATACTTAAATACTTAAAGAAGGTGATATGACTGAAAATAACTAAGCATTTAAAGACAAATGAATTTTTATCTCTAAACAGGCCCCCATGAATTTTTATATCAATAAGACAGAAGCAAAGTTCTAATTACCTAGTCATGATAAGCAATCATGGGTCTAGTAAGAAGTTTCCTAAATGCTTCATAATAATTCTCATTATTACATCAAAGAGTTTTCAGTGGTCCTAGGACTTAAAGTAGGTAACAGCAGTTTAGTTTCTGCAGCCATATAAGTAATATATGTGCATTACTTAGGATAACTATTTTTAAATATTAATATTATTTCACAATCCTCAATTAATTCTTTGTACTTATTATAGTGTAAAGGGGAAGGAGAAAAATCCACATAAAAGATTGAAGTATAATCTAATTCAAAAATGGGATTGCTAACACTGCACAGAGAGCCAAAACTGCAAGGATAAGTGATTGCAAAAACCATCAAATAGACATTCTACAAGGTCAACCAAAAATGCAGTGTGTTTCACAGTAATAAGTGAGTTTTTTTTTTTAGTCTACCGTCATTAAAATGCTTAAGAGAAAATATTTATTTTCTGCTGCTGGCTCTTTTCTTTATAGAAGAATATTATTTTATATGCAAATTTATCTCACCTTTAATTGTTTAATAAAATGTTAACCACTTAACAAATTATCGACATGCCAGAGGAAAAAATCTGGCCTGCATTTGGAGTCACTTGAGGTCAATGACAAGGATGAAGGTACACAACGTAAACTAGTAAAACAGAAGGCAAGGAAACTTAGAAGCAAAAATATTTGTTTAATTTTCCCTATCACTTCCTCATTTCCACTCTCTTTTCTTTTTTTAAAAAAAGAAACGTTTTCTTTCTTTCCTTTTTTTTTTTTTTTTTACATATTAAGAAATATATGAGCATTTTCTCACATCCGCTTGTTTTTTATTGACTGTGATCAGGGTTGTCCCCGGAACTCAGTGCCTGCAGTGCTCCCAGTGACCTTTTTTTCTTTATTTTTTTTCTTTTGTTTATTTGATGGGACAGAGAGAAACTAAGAGGAATGGGGAAGATAGAGAAAGACAGAGAAAGAGATACCTGCAGCACTGCTTCACTGCTCATGTAGTCCTCTCCCCTTCCCCTACTGTACAGGTGGGGAAACTGGGGTTTGAATCCAAATCTGTACACCTGGTCATATGTGTGCTCAGTTGGGTGCACAACTTCTCTGTCACATACACTTAAATTATAATTTTATAAACAAAACCCCCAAATTTAATGATATCCTGAAGTTATGTGGCATAGGATCCTTGACAAGAACATAGTCTGCACAACTGTAAGAATTTTCTATGTACTAGTAAAATACCTAAAATAGACTTCGTAGCTTTTTTTAAAATGGAGACCCCAAATCTCATCTGCTCTATTCTTACCTTTAGGTTCCTGACTATTAAACAATTTGTTCTGCTTTGTATCTTAACTCTTTTTTAGCCACCAAGTTGTAGTTGCTACCATGATGCCAACCTGACATCCCTGGGCAGATGACCTCACCAATGCGTCCTGGAACTCCATCTCCTCAGAGCCCTGCCCCACTAGGGAAAGACTGCAACAGACTGGAAGTATGGCTCGACCTACCAAAGCCCACGTCCAGTGGAAAAGCAATTACATATCTCTTATCTTATAGAAGTCTTTTCTAGCACCCAAATCCTTGATCTATTTGGAGTTTACTTTTGTTTCTGGTGAGATAAAGTGGTTCAGTTTTATTTTTCTCCAGATTTCAACCCAATTTTGCCAGCAGCATTTATTGAAGAGACCCTCCTTCCTCCATTTAATACTTTGGGTCCCCTTATCAAAAATTAGATGTCCATAGGTGTAGGAGTTTAGTTCTGGGTTTTTTATTCTGTTTTACTGGTCTGTATATCTATTTTTGTTCTAGTACCAGGCAGTTTTTTTATTACAATAGCCTTATAATATAGTTTGAGATCTGGGAGTGTGAGGCCTCCATTTCTGTTTCTTCTTCTAGATTGTTTTGGCAATTCTAGGTGTTTTCTGGTTCCAGATAAATGATTATAATTTTTGTTCTTTTCTCTTCAAGAAACTTGGTAGGACTTTGGTGGGTATCACATTAAATTTGTATATGGCTCTGGGTAGAATGTTCATTTTGATGATATTAAGTCTTCCAGTCCATGAGCATATCTTTCCATTTCTTGGTATCATTTTCTATTTCTTTGAATAGTGACTCAGTTTACAGTATACAAGTCTTTCACCTTTTGGCCAGGTTTATTCCTAGATATTTTATTGATTTTGCTTTGATAGTGAATGGGAGTGATTTCTGAACATCTTCAAACACTTAGTGTTAGCATAAAGAAATGCCACCGATTTTTGTACATTAATTTTGTAGCCTAACACCATGCTATCTATATTGCCTAATGATTTCCAGAAGCTTTCTTCTGGATTCTTCAGGTTCTTCTATACTTACTATCATATCATCTGCAAAGAGTGAGAGTTTGACTGCTTCCCTTCCAATCTGCAGTCCTTTGATTCCTTTCTCTTGCCTGATTACTATGGTAAGAATTTCCAATGATAGGTTGAAAAGTAATGGCGATAGTGGTGGCCTTGTCTAGTCCCTGATCACAGGGGGAATGTTTTCAGTTCCTTCCCATTGAGTATGATGTTGTCTGTAGGTTTGCTGTATATGGACTCCACTATATTAAGGAATTTCCCATCTATTCCCATTTTTGTAATATTTTGATCATGAACGAATACTGGATTTTTGTCAAAGGCTTTCTCTGCATCTATTTAGATAATCATGTGGCTTTTGATTTTACTTTTATTGATGTGGTGAATCATATACTGCTTGGTTTATATATATTAAGCCAGCTTTACATTCCTGGGATGAATTCTACTAGATCATGATGAATAACCCAGGTGTCCAACAACAGATGAACAGCTAAGAAAGTTGTGGTGTATATACACAATGGAATGCTACTTAACTACTAAGAATACTGAACCCACCTTCTACGACCCATCCTGGATGGAGCTAGAAGAAATTATGTTAAGTGAGATAAATTAGAAAGAAAAAGATGAGTATGGTATCATCCCACCCATAAACAGAAGCTGAGAAAGAAGAACGGAGGGAAACACAAAACAGAAATGGACTGAGTTTGGAGCATGCACTAAAATAAAAAACTGGGTGAAGTATGAAGATAGATGTTTAGCTCCACTATAGCATGAAAGGGGTAGGGACACAGACCTTTGTTGGTGAGAAAGGTGTCTATATACACTTCTACTAACTTATAGTCTTATGAATCACTAATCAATATGAGAGGGGGAAAAGGATTGAATATCTCAAAAATTTTGATGCACAGACCCCGGTTCTGAGTATATATATTCCTTCAATCTAAGCACTTAAGGTTAAGGTTTCAAATTGGTAACTTGATTGAAGTTTAACAGTGGGCTTAAACTGTTAATATATTTTCTTTTGGGGCTCCAGGGTTATTGCTGGGGTTCAGTGCCTGCACTACGAATCCACTGCTCCTGGAAGCCATTTTTCTAATTCTGTTGTCCTTGTTACCCTTATTGTTGTCATTATTATTATTGTTGGATAGGACAGAGAGAAATTGAGAGAGGAGGGGAGACATTATTATTTAATATTGACTTTAAGGTAAGTAAACAACAGTCCTGTCATGATCCTGGCTTCATCTCTCCTGGGTGGATATAATAAATCACAATTTCATCATATTACTATTTATTGTTATATTAGACTAAAAGAACTATGCTGACAAAGATTGCCAATCAAGTTCACTTCTTTAAAATTAATTTCAAATGTAATAATAGGCACTAAATGACTGTTAATTGAAATCGTGTCACTGTAAGATTAATCTGTCCTGTGGACAGTATGAATTCTATTAGTAAAATGTTCTATACCTTGTGAGCTTTCATATGTATATTTGTGCATATTCAAGTGTATCGAGGAAGAAGTGTTTTAATCTTTTGCATACAAATACTAAAGAATCTTTAAGATATTATTTTATCAAATTTTGACCTACTACTGTGATTTTGATAGTAAATGAATATATGCCCAATTTCAAATGTTGAGTTACAAAGACAACAAATTAGAGTTTGACCAAGGAAAAGCAATATTTTTGTAATACCAGTGAATGCTATCAAGAGCTCTTGCAGATATGAAATAGAGAAAAGTCTTGAGATATAAGTACTTACTAGATTCAGACATAGGAAAACCTTAGAGGTATTCAGTTTTATAGTTTTATTTCCTCCTCCCTCTATCCACATTGTCAGTTCTCTTATTTCTCTGCATTTTATTCTTAATCAAATTTGTATTCCTCTTGTATCTTATGTCAAATTACCTGGGTTTCACATCTTATTTCCATCCAATGTTCACTCTTCCACTTGCTCACTTGATTCATTTTCCTTGCTTGGTATCATTTTTTTTTATCCGTTTCCCTTTTTTATCACCCATATTTTCCACTGACTTCCACTTATCCCCTAGCTAATCTTTTGACCTTTCTGTAATCTCTTTTCTTTCCACATTATCTTGATTTCAGAGTTGTACTTATCTGTTTAGCCCACAGTTAAGTTCAGGGGAAACATTCAGTCTGAAAAGTCTTCAGCCTATAAATGAATTACCACTGTCCCCAAAGGCCTGGCTTGTCTATATATCCAGAAAAAAGACCCTTCTGTTTCAGGGCCCAACCAGAATAGGTGGAGCATCCAACGTGTCTCTTCTTTGCTCTTCCCCACTTTGCTTCTTGTCACTTTTCTGAAATCTTCAAGCAGAATTTCCAAGTAAGGGAATCACTAATAATTTTCTCTCCATTTCCCCTTTACCTTCTGTCTTTGGGCTTTTCAAAAGTTAGGGGATACCTGACAAGGGTCTGGCCACATCTTTCAGATTCTGATACTCTAAAAAGCCTGGCCACCTTCAAGGCAAATGTTCCCCAAGTTTCAAATTAGTTTTCATTAGAAACTCCCCCATGCCAGCCTGTCTGCCCACTTAAACAAGGCCTCTCTCAGGGGATTATGGAGTTGCAAGCCTGAAACTATATGCAAATGAATCTTTCTGTATTTGTTATCAGCTACCACAGAGAATTTCATTCCTTCAAAGCTATTTTTATAAAAGGAAAAGAAAACAGAAAAGAAAGAAAATATCTTTAGTATAGACAGAAACCCTTAATAAAAATGGAAGATTAGCTTTCATCCTCTCCTCTTCCGCTTAGTCTGCCCCACCTACTCCTTCAAACAGATGAAAAGGAAAAACACCCCCCCACACACACACACAAATAGTCACATTACCCCAGGAACATAAACATATCCTAAGGCAAAGTTATATTACAATTCTAATTTATCCAAAATAAATAACTGGGGCACAGTACAAGTCTGAAAGCTTTTGTTGAGATGAAACACATAAGGAATCTGTAAACAGATAAAATTTTAGAACAAAACAAAAATTTTTTTAATGGAGAATTAACTCTATTCATTACATGAATAAAAGAAAACTATTACCAGTGTGATGGTTCACGTATCATATAAATCTAAAATACTTAACTTCAAAATGTGCTAAAGTTGACTATTGTAAGTTTCTCAAACATGACTATTAATAATTGAGCAGGTCCTCTGTGCTTAAGTCTCCTCATCTATAAATTAGAGGCTGAGCTAGATCAGTGGCTCCTAAATTATTAGAAGATTCCTCACTGCTTTATATAACTTTACATTTGGAAGCAATTTCAAACCAAAATTTGTAATATCATTACACTTACTCTTTCTCACCCATATTTACTAGTTAATAGAGAAGTATAGCTATACATATAGAGAAATACATAAATATTTAACGAGATCTAAATTGCTTCCATACACACGTTTCTCTACATGTGCAAATCACATGTACACACAAAGGTCAGACACACATATACTCTTATACATAGTGCTTTCCTGAAATTCAAATTGACCTGGGCTACTTACATTTTATCTTTTAACCCTAGAGTGGTGAAAAACAAAAGATACGATAAAAAAGATCATATCAATATATCTGACTGAGGCTCTTTCTTGGTAGAGCCTTTGGAGAAACTGTACAGAAAAAATCTTCAATTGAGTTACAACAGAATTGATCACCTAAGGCATTATCTCTGGAGGTCCTTTCAGTCTCTGCTGAGAATTGCCCCAAGAACAGTATTAACTCCTTAAGAGTTCTGCCTTACTCTGTTGTATGGCTGAACAAGCTCTTAAGCATGAATAAAGTCCTCAGAGAATGAAACAAAAAATTTCATGTGGGAATCTGCACTTGGTGTACCTACAACTGTCACTAACAGGTGCAGGTGAATTCAAAGTTAAAACTTGGGAACACAAGCATCAAAGGACCCAAGAGTCAACTAGAGTGTTTGTTTGCTTGTTTGTTTCCATTACTTCTTTCCATTTACATTAGAACATACAAAGCAGCATTGCAGTTATCAAATCACTGCTTAAATATTAAAAAGGCAGTTGTGTGACCCCAAGAATGTCAGTCCTGTCATTTATGACTTTCAGTACCTAAAAATCAGAAGACAATCTGGTCTTTTACAATGACTGTGGGTCGTTGTAAAAATATGTACTTATTTTAGACATAGTGACCATTTCTTTCTTGTTGGTCAATAAAACTATAGGATAGACATCCAGGTGCTACCAAGGTACTATTATAAAGAACAGTGCCCTCTTGTTTTGAGGAAATAGCTCAGCAGCAGAGCACAGTGCATGCATGCATGTGGCCCAGGTTCAATCCCCAGAATTGAGTGATACTGATCTCTCTCTCACATAAAATCAATACATTTTTTTTGCATCCTCTGAAGCTTTCCTAAATGTAGTTTTCTCACAGTCCTATCACCTTGAAACAACTTTTTAGTGGTTGAGAGTCACATTTTCTTTATTTTGAAATTTTACAACCTTCACTCGCCAGATGGGCGAACTGAACTTCTCCGGAAAAGACCATTTCTGTAAATTACTATGTAAAGATTTTAACTTTCAACCTCAAATATTTCTTAGCTTAGTAAAAAGCACCTGGATATCATCTATTCTCTACCACATAGTGTCTTGGATTCAGTCTGAGAGACCTAACAATTCTTAGTTGGGTTTGTTTAGCAGCAGAGAAAGTTCTAGGCTTCCATTACCTTTAAGTTTGTGTTCAACGCTGGTCGCTACCAAGAGGTACTGTGGGTTATAGTATGAAATAAAAAAGGTGAATATTCTTCCTGGTTTCAATAATTCAGAAATTGATAGAATAGATATATAATATGCTTACATATACTAAATACACAATAAATATTTAAGTGTACTGAATGCATGTAGTATACTGATACATTATTTTTTTATTTTTAATCTGGATTAGAATATGTGTTAGTTTGAGTTCCTGAGCCAGTAAGACTTCTTTTCTAACTCGGATTCCATTACTCCATTGGATCTTACCAGAACTATGTTCTTCACAAATCACTAGGCAAGAATCTTTGTCTTATACTCTATTTCCCCAAGTCTGACCTGGGACAGCCTTAGATACAGGTGAATCTGAGAGACTCTGAAGTAATATATAAGAGGAGAATAATATAGACTAAAAGAATAAATGAATTACTTCTCACTGAAGAATAAGGTTTAAAAGAAATAACTGAACATACATATACATGTAAACATATACACACATGCATATATCCAAATATGTATATGTTGGTGTTTCCTATCACCTAAAGCTAAAAATATTACAAAAATCACTTTAATAAGTGGTTTTAACATTCATTTTAGTCCTAACTTTAAGCATTAAGATCTCCAAATCTTATTTGTGAAATCAAAAGATTATGTACTACATAACATCTCTAGCTCTGTAAACTTCAAATGAGCATCTTTAGTTGCATGTCTACCTTTTTGTTGCGATTTGTTGGTACACAAATCTCACTGGATAATTTTAACTAGTATCTTAGAATTTTATCAATGGATCAAATTTTAGGGATGAGCTAGTCTAATTCTTTTAGGTCATGAAGAAATGGATGTCAACAAAAATCCAGGAGACATCATAAAGGTTATGCAAATACCCTATGGTTTTGTTAATTAATCCTTTCTTAAATATAAAAAAAAGGTTATGCAAAAAGACTTTCAGGGCGCCAAATGATAGCACAACTGGTTAAGTGCACACATGATAGTACTCAAGGACCCAGGCTCAAGCCCCTTGTCCCCACCTGTAGGAGGAAAGCTTCATGAGTCATGAAGTAGGGCTGCATGTGTCTCTCTGTCTCTTACCCTCTGTATCTCCCTCACCTTTCTCAATTTCTCTTTGTCTCTATCTAATAAATAAATAAAAATAATTTAAAAAATGCTTTCATAACTGAGGCTCAAAAAGTTCCAGCTTCAATTCCTCCCCCTTTTATTCCAAGGCAAAGGTCAGTAGTGCTCTGGTTTAAAAAAAAATCCACTTATTTCAGGGTCATTGGGCTACTGAATATTAGAACTGGAATGGTAATCTACTTTCATGGGTATAAATCCAATGATATTTTTACCAATCTTCAAATTTCAGGTGAAAGATTAAAAGAATATCTGTTTTTTCCCCCCACTAATTACTCATGAGGGAGTATCATTTGGCTTATAAATTAGTTACATTAATATTTGCTTTAGTCTAGTAATGAGTTTGTAATACTAAATTATAAACTCATCTTCTTTTCTACACTTTCTCTGTATAACTTCACCTAATCACTTCAAATAATAATAAACATGCAATTATTCATCAGAGAGAAGAACTAATAGCAGAGCTTTTGAATGTGGTATTATCTCATTCAAGACATAGTTGAAATTTATCTACACTAAATGAAATTAACTTACTCCTAATAAGATTTAACATTAATCTTCAAAAGGGATCAATGTTATTGATACACATATCTCTGCATGGATCTAACTATGTACATATTGTTGTTTCACTTTATAGAAGGGATTATATGGAATAAAAAGTCTTGCAGATCTAGACATTTCTATGCAATGTAACAAAATCACTATTTACTCTTCATTAATTATAGCTATCTGAGCAAATTGACCTTTATGTCCATTAAGTTGTTCTTCAAACACAAGAAAGTCTGCCAACCTTGAAAGATTGCATACCCCAAAGCCACTGGATGTTTGTTCCTTATTAAATTGTTTTGTTATGGCTTGCAATAAAAGTACAACTTTCTCAAGAAAATAGTTATTCCTTGTTACAATGCAGCTACTAGAATTTACATTATATTCCCTCCTATAGTGAATACTTCTACAGAAAATACATTCTTCTCTCAAATATTCATAGTTCATAATATCATAATCTCATACTCCAGAACAGCTATTTCCAGTTCATAGTAAGATTTTTTGTTTTTGTTTTTTAGTTCAATACTCTTTCTTATTTCCACTGCACTGAACAAGTGGGATGGAGAGGTGAATGATGCAGCTAACAACTGAGAAAGGAAACTTTATCCTTTTAGCTCCAGAGAAAGAGGACCTTCAACTGCTTCATTGTATTTGGTCTAATCATTTTGAACTTCCTCTGCTGAAAATATCCAATTCCATATTAGAGCAAATTCTCAGACTTCCCAAATGATCCACTGAATTAAAGCAAAGAGTAGTAGTGATGTAATGAGTTATATGTGACTGACAATTGACCAAGGTAAAATTACAAAGATTATCCTGTTTGATTTTATCATCCCACTGAAGCCAATATGTAAGATTTTTCTGGCTAGTTTTCTTATTTTACAACAGGTCCAGAAAATACTATTTTTCCCTTTCCTAATAGTATTCTTTATCTGTTGTCAAATGACATCATTTAGAGAATGAATTAATTTGCTTATTTTCCTATTGCTAAATACGCATTTCCTAAAACATTTCCAAGAGATATAAGGGTATTCAATAAAAAAGAGATGGAGTCTAGCTGGGCAGTGGCACAACTGGTGGAGTACATATATTATAGTGTACAAGAAGCTGTATTCAAGTCTCCAGTACCCACTTGCAGGGGAAAAGCTTCACAAGTGGTGAATCAGTGTTGTAGGTATCTCTTTCTCTCTTCTCTATCTTCCTGTTTCATTTCAAATGAGCATTCCTTAACAGAATTACAGACCCTAGATATAGTCCAGGGCTTAAGGGACAGGGTACATGTGCACATGTATCCATAAGTGAGGGAAAAATACATACCTCAAAATAAAGGTGCTCAGAAGTCTTCTCTGCGTAGAGTTGAGCAAGAGAAGTAAGTTCAGCAAGCAAGTAGAAAGATCTAAAGAACAAACTATAAAATACCTAATCAAATATTTACTACTTCGGCCTAGAAACCTTCTTTTGTTATCCCCTACTTTACTTCTGTCAATCACTTTAAGTCTAACCTCAGATAAAATAAGGTCTATAAAAGCTGGATAAGGACAAGAGACCAGCACACTTCAATGATGGTCTTTTTGGTCACTATCAGGCCACCCCATCATATGGAGCTCTAGTCAGGGAATCCTTGGATTCCCACAAAGATATGATGGGCCTAGACCTCTAATAGGTCCCTCTCTCCACCATCACTGATCACTTCCATCAGGAACATCATCATAAGCCTCCCTGTGGGCCTCTTTAGGACCTTGCCTTCACTGTAGAATAGCAATGGTAAAGACTGTCCTACCCTCTGAAGGGAGGCATGGTCAACCTATTCTGCCTTTCAAGGAAGACTGGTCCTGGAAATGAGGGCTGACTAGAATGTTCCTAGATGTGACCATGAGCTGCAAGCTTGGGGATTCAGAGGTTACACAGGCTTCTGTGCTAAACATGAATAAATATGAGCCCTAGGTCAGATGACGGGGTGAACAGTTAAAATGGTATTTATATACTTTTCTCATATTTGGGAGCTACTCTCTGCCCTAATCCAGCTTTCAAGTCCTATTCTCAACTCTTGACACCATCTTCCCAGACAATGCTTTTAGTCCTCTTTCATGTCAGCTATCAGGCTCAAGAAAAAATCTCTAAAGTCAGGGCAGGGTAGATAGCATAATGGTTATGCAAAGAGACTCTCATGCCTAAGGCTCCAAAGTCCCAAGTTCAATCCCCCACACCACTATAAGCCAGAGTTGAGCACTGCTCTGGTAAAATAAATAAATAAATAAATAAATAAATAAATAAATAAATAAATAAAGTCATGGGCCACATGGAACCTACCTAACATAGACTTCCTAGCTTCTTTCCACATGAAGACCCCTTGTTTCATTTGCTTTATCCCTACCTTTGGGTTCATTTTTATTGAACAATTTGTTTTATATCCTACCACCTTTTAGCCACCAAGTTGCAGATGCTACTACCATGATCCCATCCTGACCTCCCTGGGCAGAGACAACTTCACCAATGTCCTGGAAACATATCTCTCCAGAGCCATACCTCCCCCCCACACCCCAGAGAAAGATAGAAGCAGACTGGGGATATGGCTTGACCTACAATGTCCATGTCCAATGGAGAAGCAATTACAGAAGCCACTCATTCCACCTTCTGCATCCCATAAAGAATTTTGGTCCATACTTCTGGAGAGGGATAAAGAATAGGGAAGCTTACAATGAAAGGGATGGGACACAGAATTCTGGTGGTGGGAACTGTACCCCTGGTATCTTACAATCTTTTTAAAAAAATCACTCATAAAAGAAATTAGCAATAATAGGTACTGACTCTCTGAAGAGAGGTTGGGTCATCTTACTCTGCCACTTGAGAAAGACTAGCCCTGAAATGAGCACAGCCTAGAGCGCCATTTGCCAGGCTGGGCTAGCTTCTCGGGCAGTAGAGAGACGACCAGGGACTCATGGCTGAGCTGGGAAGCAGTATCTTGTTTATTAATCAGATACATCGCCTTTTATGCATCTCTTCACCAGAAGTGGCAAGGCAAAGGAAATGATCAGAAGAGGGGTCGGAGCAAAAAAGAGCAAGACCAGAACATAGAAAGCTTCCATCTAACCATTGGGGATTAAACCAATACCCTGCAGGCAGGGCGGGACCCAGGTAAAACAGTGATTATGCAAATAGACCACATCATAAGTAATACAAGCTAACCTAATGTGATGATCAAAACAGAAGGTCTTATAAGCAGAATTTAGAAGCATACCAACACATACTCTAGGGTCACTGTGGCAAATAGTTAATTGCACTTACCTATCTTCTTAAAGTTTGTAAGCAACTCTGCTCTAATCTTGTTTCCTAGTTCTACTCTCAACTTTGATACAATCTTCACAGCCAATATGTCTGGTCCACTCCATTGTTAGCTATCAAGCTCCAGCCAAGTTTATTAAGACAGGCTCCTAGAAGATTCCTAAAATAGACTTCCTAGATTTCTTCTAGCCTAAAGTCCTTACTTTCATCTGCTCTACTCCTACTGGTGGCATTTAAGCCACCACGTTCCAGATGCTATCATGACTCCATCCTGACCTCTTGGACACATGACTTCCTCAAATCTTCCTGGAACCTCACCTCTCCAGAGGCCTACCCCACTAGGAAAAGACAGAAAGAAGCTGGGGGTGTGGATCTACCTGCTAATATCCATGTCCAGTGGAGAGCAATTACAGAAGTCAGAATTCTTACATTCTGCACCACAAAAATAATTTTGGTCTATGCTCCCAGAGAAGGATCAAGAATAGGGAAGCTTCCAATGGAAGGGATGGTACACAGAAGTCTGGTGGTAGCAACTGTATAACATAGCCCTATTACAATTATACCTCTTACAATCTTGTAAATCAATATTAAATCACTAATAAACATAAAACATAAAAATGGATAGCCCTTCTAAGCAAATTCTACTTAATTTCACCTATTAAACAATTTACTTTGTAGCCAGACTTCAATTTCATAAACAGCAACAGATACTTCCCAGGTTAATAAAGCATAGCCCTTAATTAAAATTATATGTTCTAATAGTAGTTATACAGATGTATTCATTTATTTATTCTAGTTTTCTAATTGTTCTTCCATGAAATGAATATTAGATATTAACCCTCCCACACAAACAAAACACATGCACACACATATTTCATGGCATTATGACAAACTGATAAATTTCGGTGCATTCATTGTTTCCTTAGTTCATAATTAGTAACCATTGTAAAGGTCAAAGTTGTAGGAGACCAACAGAAGACAAACAAGAATTTTACTCTTAAAGTAGTAACTTCTGAAAGAAAGTAAGTAACAGAAATACTCTGTAGGACACTTAGTGCAAAATATTTATACATCTTATAAATATTACCTTCAGTGCTATAGTCACACTATTTTTTAAATAATTATACATTTTATTGATTTTATCTTGGTTGACAATGTTATAACATATTAAAGGTATAGTTTTACAATTCTATATGTATATAAGATTCATTATACCCTCTACCCTAGTTCTAGTACCATTATAGAAAAAAAAATGTGTCTACCTATTACCAAAAATTAATGGTTTTATTTTGCTTTTCAGCTGGTTTCCACTACATATTATATACTACAGGCTATGGATTATACACTATACATTATATACTACATATTGAATGTTATATTTATGTTCCAGAATGAGTTTGGAGTCATATATCTGGATCCAGGGTTTACATATCCCTGACAGTGCAAACTCAGGCAGGTTACCACATTTTTTGCTGTTTTCCTGTGTCATGAAGATAGTTCCTATACAGGATTTGTGTGAAAATTCTATGAGATAAATTTTCATAGTGAAGCTGGGTTTTTGTTCTTCCCTACCCCTCTCTTTGCATAGCCATTACACTATCTCCCCCCAGGCCAGGAGGCAGTTTTAATAACTTGCTTTTCCCACAAACAGTCAGAAGACAAGACAGAGAAGCAATGACAGGTAGTCTAGGACCTCTGGCATCTTTCAGATAGACTCTCAGAATGGGAATTAGGTCCCTGAAGTTATTCCTCTGGGGACCAATGTTAACGAAGGAATCCCACAGAGGTAAGATAATGAATCTGCCTCCAATTAGAGCAGTTCTTTAAAATTTTTGGAATAGCACATTTAAATTTTCTTCTAGCATAAATGTACTGTTATTTTAAAAATTATCTATATGTATTGGATAGAGACACTCATTAAATTGAGAGGGAAGGGGAAGATGGCGGGGGGAGAGATACCTACAGCACTGCTTCACCATTTGCAAAGCTTTCCTCCTGCATATGGGAACTGGGTGAGGGGGGTGTGGGCTGGGCATCTCAAACCTGGGTCCATGTGTACCACCACCCAGTCGAAAATGTACCAGTTCTTACTGTTGCTACTAGAGGACCTATTGAAACCCAGAAATCCTATAGGAGATTTAAAGGAAGCGTAAGAATTTCTGCATGGGAGAGACATAAGTATAAACTGCATTTCTAATGGAAATTCATATTGGGTTGCCCAAAAAGTAGTGGCTTATTTTTTTCTAGGTTTTTAATGCAAATTTGCATCATGATTTTTCTAACAATGCAATGCTTTCTGTTCTGTATGTTTTGAAGCTTTCAGGAACAAAAAATTTAGCAAGGATAGAGTGACACCACTTTAATCTCTGACAACCGAAGGGACTATCCACCCTTCCCAGTCCTGATGCAACAGCTCCCTTAATCAGCTGGAAGAAGAACATTAGCACTATCGTCCTTCCCTCAAAGCCCTGGCAATTTTCTCAGATGTGTGGCACAGTTTGATAACCCTTTGCCTTTGCTATTCCATGTGTCTCACACTGAAGGTGATTAATTATTGTCACAAGAATGTCAGGAAGAGGGTGGAACTGGAGGATTTTTACTAAGGCTTTCTGGGACAGGATGACTACTGCTTAGGCAATCTATTCCACACAGAGGAACAATGTGCTGATTTAATTGGAAAATTCTCACAAATGGAATCTAGTATAGCCAAATAATCTATGGAGTTGCACTGAGACTTATTCACTTAGATCCTTAAAGTTAGTATTAAAGCTATGAAGTTTGTCTTACAAGTTGGACTATGTCATAGTTCTTTATTTTCTAACCCCAACGAAGTCCATTTCAACTTTCCATTTACTAGAACCAGTCAGAAGAGTCTCCCTTCCCTTCCCTTCCCTTCCCTTCCCTTCCCTTCCCTTCCCTTCCCTTCCCTTCCCTTCCCTCCCCTCCCCTCCCCTCCCCTCCCCTTCCCTTCCCTTCCCTTCCCACCTTTTCCCTCCTCTCCTCTCCCCTCCCCTCCCTTCCTCTTTCCTTTGCTTCCCTTCCTCTTCCCTTCCCCTTCCTTTCCCCTTCCTTCCCTTCCCTTTCCTTTTTCTTTAAATCACCACTGGGATTATCACTGGGGATAATCCAGGGCAGCATTTTTTTTTCTTTATTATTATTTGATAGAGTTAAGAGAAATTGAGAGGGAAAGGGGAAATAGGGTGAGAGAAAGCGAGACCAGAACATGTTTATTGCTCTCAAGTCTTATTTTCAGTGACACCTCCATCTGAATTAGATCATTACAAAGCCTCTGGGAATTTATATGTTCTAACATATTGGATATAACCCTGATCTAATCACAGCAGAAACCCACATGTTCCATTTAAGACAGGATGACCACCTGATCTGTTCACATTGGGTATTTCTGATATCTGGTAGCTTGGTGCTTAATAACTTTCCAGTAATTTTAAAATACAGTGCTAGTGTTTTTTTTTTCCCCTGAGGTGGAGAAAGAGTGGAGGTGTAAACAATGAGATTTGAGTTCCAAAGGTATGCAATGACAAACAAGCACAAAAAGAGCCAGATGCATTTATTTCAATAAGTCATGCTAACCTAGGTAATGGTTTTTCAGGTCACCTCATCAAGATGACCTCTGACTATGTGACAAATGAGTGTTCACATTCTCTCAGTACTGGATACAACTATCCTGAAAAAATTTGGACCTCTGCTGGAACTAACAAGATGAGGGAGTTTGTGATGTCCCTACCAGGGACCATGAAAATTGTTGGTATATTTCATTTTTCTAAGAACACATTTGTTTGGACTGTAAGAAAAGGTCAATTTTTCTATTCCTAATGTGTCCACATGTCATATGATTATAATAGCATTTTAAAAACTGATCTTTACTTGGCAGCTTGAGGTTTTTTTTTTAATGAGCCACTGATGTATAGAAAATAACTTTACTGTTAATTGAATGCTCTTTAGAAATGAAAAGTCACTAATGTACTCAGAAAGACAAAATGTTATGACAGGGATTATGGCTGTGAAATCATACAAAAATAAGACTTACTGTCTATGCCACAGAAAAGTCAAACTCTGCTACACTAGCTCTCAAATAAAGGGAAGTCTGCCTTATTTGTTAAATAATCAGAAGCCAAAATAGTCCTTTCTCAAATCAGACCTCACATTAATGACTACACACTCTTTTTTTTTAAAAAAAAAAGATTTTATTTATTTTATGAGAGAGATAAACACACACACACACACACACACACACACACACACACACACCACTTCTTAGTTCTGGTTTGTGGTGGTTTAGGAATTAACCTGGGACCTCAGAGTTTTCAGGCATGAAAGTCTTTTTGCATAACAACTATGCTGTCTCCCCAGCCCCATTCACTCTTTTAATATCTATGGATATTAAATATCTATGGTGGGGTGCAGTGGATTGGGGTGGGAGTGAGTGGGAGGGAAGAATTAGAATGTAAATACAGGGATCTCCTCCTTTCTTTCTGCCAGAGAATCCTAGCTCTTCCCAAAGAAATTCAGTTCTGTGGTATTTGATTTCAGCTGGAATAATAACTGATGTCTCATACATTTCTCATAGCTCTCCATTTGCTCACTGAACAAGAGCAGAAAATAAGTGACATATGTTGGATCTCATATAGCAAATGTAAAATACTGTGGATTGAAATTTTTAAGGGAAAAAAGGGTGCACACTTTACCATGGGAGAGGGCCTGAGTCAAGCCCCTGGTCACCACATGGGAGCATCATGTAAAGGGGAAGTTATATGTGTGGTATAGTGAGACTGTGGTGTCTCTCCTCTCTCTGTCTCTCATTCTCTGTTTCTCACCCTCTATCTGGAAAAAGAAATAGAACATAAAAATGCCTTCTGTGAGTGATGGAATCACACAGGTACAAATTCTCTGCAAAGACTTGTGGCAAAAGAAATAAAAGAAAAAAGAAAAGAAAAGGATAAAGAGAGAGAAGGGACTGACAGGCCTCGGTCCTAATGACAGTTTTGACAACTACCCTATATTTCAGTCTCTCCAACCTAGAAATACTAATGGAATTGCAGCTTTTAAACATAATGAAGGTAAATCTTAAATATCTGTGGCTCTCCTTGCTTTAGTATGTCTATTCCAATTTCCCCTGAGTTCTATTGAGTGATCACTGACAAAGGTGTTTTTTCTTATCTAATGGCATAGGGAGGAAGGGTTGCTTTACCTTCTTTCACATTCTTCTTTTTTTCTGGTAGAAGCCTCTTCTTACTTCTCCCTATATGTTTGATATCTGTCCCTCATCTTTAATGCCAGTATTACACACAGTCCTATGTGGTATTTCCTTCTTCCTCCAGTAATATA
This sequence comes from Erinaceus europaeus, assembly GCF_950295315.1. Taxonomy (NCBI): domain Eukaryota; kingdom Metazoa; phylum Chordata; class Mammalia; order Eulipotyphla; family Erinaceidae; genus Erinaceus; species Erinaceus europaeus. Next base: position 42,681,620 of record NC_080171.1, on the reverse strand, counting down.
CTTCCGGTAGTCATTTGGTTGGACTTTTACAAGAGAATATAGAATATGATGTTTTCAATAAGGTAAGGGAACAAAGCTCATTAAGTTTTATGGAGTAAGAGACCAATGTCAATAGCTTAGTTTTCCCAGGTTGCTGGTAAGTAGGCAATAGAAACACCAATTTCAAATGAAAAATCCAAGGTTCAGAGCAGTTAGGTGCAGAAGTGGTAGACCCAGAGTTCAAGTTTAGTTCACTTTGACATCAAAGCTTAGATATTTTACCACTGGCCTTCCTTGTAGCATCCAGACATGGACACAAAACAAATGTTAGAAATGAAGATAAAATAGCTAATAAATAAAAGTACCCTCGAACATAATACATTTTCTTTTTAACTTCTACTATAGTGAATTTTCAATGCAGTTTTTTATACTTTAACATAAAAAGACCAAATTTTTTATTTACAGAAGAAAAGTCACTCTTAAAAGTAAAAGGGACATAAAAATAGCTTAAACTTCTAGTGAAGGGTTGGAGAAGAAAAATGTTAACTGTCTTCTAAGTTTTTAAACATTTAAACAACATCCCATTGTCTCAAATGTATTCTCTGCAAAAAGAAATTTGGAAAACAAAGGATTTCAGCCAACCAGCTCAATTTTCTGTTTTAAAGGAAAATATTAAAATATTAGCAGTTTTTTAGCACATAACACAACTATTTCCAGTGGCCCTACGATCATTTTCACATGGGTGTCCCAGCATCACTTCAATTCAACTTCAGTGTCATTTTTCTTCCAACACTTCTTTTTCTCCTCATTCCTGTCATCATGCTTACATTTACCAAGTTGAGCACTTCTGACTCATCAATTTGTTTTGCCCTTTTCTTCACAGAGTGATATATGTGCCTTCATTCACTCCCCAAGTATTTCTTAAATATCGCTACTAGGCTAGTCAGTACACTGGGTGTTGTAGATACTTGAAAAAAAGAAAAGAAAAGAAAAGAAAAGAAAAGAAAAGAAAAGAAAAAACAGATATAAATATAACCTTGTGGGAAATTTAGCAGGAAAACCAGACACTGAACACATATTTATAAATATGACTCACTATAAAAGAGAATATACAGGAGCCGGGAGGTGGTGTGCCTGGTTGAGCACACATGTTACAGTGCGCAAGGAATCAGATTCAAGTCCCCGGTCCCCACCTGCAGGGGGAAAGCTTCACAAGTGGTGAAGCCTGCAGGGCTGCAGGTGTCTATCTGTCTGTCTGTCTGTCTGTCTATCTATCTATCTATCTATCTCTCCCAACCCCCTCAATTTCTGGCTATCTCTATCCAATAAATAAAGATAATTTTTAAAATGTAAAAAAGAGAATATACAGGTTTTAAAGAGGACTGTTTTGCTAGAAAACCATTCTCTTTCAACTTCTCTGTCCTTCTCTGATATCTCTCTGCTTACAGATTGACATCCTCTGATTGATTCTGCAGGGCATTCCCTGTCTAAACTTCCACATCTCGATTTACATGGGACTTTCCCTTCACAAGTTACCAACACACTCATGCTCCTAGATTTTCCTCTTACATGGCATTTAAGACTTTGTTTTCTTGAACACAACTTCATGCAATCCTAGGTAGAGGGGAACTAGTTCCTCCAACGTTGGTAGCTTGGCACTGCTCTATAGTAAGTCCTATATACCTCTTGGAACATTGGCAAAAATCAGTCTGCCCACTTACTATCATAATATCTAACTTATTCTGACTCCTGAACATTTATTCAACACTACCTGCCAACGTGTTCCGTTTCTTTTTCTCTACCTCTCATTTAGGAAAATGAGAAAGCCATTCTGAACCCCAAGGGCTTTTTCTTTTTCCTAAACATACAGCACTTATTGTTATACCTAGTCTTTGTGTGAAGAAGTCAAATTGGTTTCTATGATGTGATGTTTCTACATATATATTTATAACTTAGCTCTTACAGCTGCCATGGACTTTTTATTAAGATCTAGTCCTACAGTGAATGTTTCTTTGCCTTATTTTTCCTTCGCATAGTAACAGAATTTTAGAGCTGGAACCTGAGTATAATGAAACCCCAGAAAAAATAAAGTGATCATTCAAAAATACACAGTTGGGTAGTGGCATGATTCAGATCAGAACCTAGATCTATTGCTAGTGAATAATTTTTTCTGACAAATAGATGAAATATATAAATGAATTGAGCAGGGAGTCATTTAGTACTAATGCCTTTCCAGTCAGAAGTCATTCCACTGATCTGTAGATACGGTGGCTCCTACAGATATACAGTAATTTTGCTATTAAACTCAAACTTTGGTGCCAATCTTGTCATAAATAGGACAGATGTTGACTCATCCCACTTATCTCCTGTCTTTCATTTATTATAATTTATTCTTAGATATCACTAGGGCTCGAGAGGTTTTTAAGACTTGAACTCAAAGTTGACATATCAATTCTTATGCCTGCTGTTTGTAGCGTAGTAATTTTTTGATATTTGTGATGTAAGATAGCACATATTCCATGGGTAAGGCAGGTAGTTGTATAAGATGATCGAGAAAGAATGAAGATCATCCTGTGGTGGTTCTAGTTTCTGAAGAGTCACCCTACTGTCTCTTTTGTAGTAGGGTAGGTTCAACATTTTATTAGACTTCTAAGCTGTCAAAGGAGTCTTGAGGTGGGACAGGGGCAGCCCAGGGCATTAATGCAAACTCAATTATCTATCTGCTGACAATGTCAAAACTACTTCATCCTCCAGCTCTTCACAGAATGAGTTGAGGGTTGGGGGTTATGAAGAAATTAAAAGTATGAAAAATTTTAATGAGTGCAATTATGGAGTCATCAGACATACAGTCCATTTACTTCAGAGCATTCCCGTGAGTAGAGGAGTTCTAAAATATTGCATTGCATTTTCTCATTCATGTAATCACATAATTAGTACTATGCCTATCCTTCCATAAGTCAGCATTTTCCTTTTTTTTTTTGTCTATTTTATGTCACTGATTTTACCTTCTGATTTGAACTTAGTGGGAATTTACTGGTCATTGCATGTGTAGGGGCAGCCCAGTGACATTATATACTGTTTTATAGAATATTCACTTGTCAAAATAAACTAACACAAAATTTTCTGTCTATCTCAAAGACTCTATGCAACCTGGAGCTTTGAAAGCAAAGTGAAATTTGTGTTAGAGAAAAGAAAGAAAACTCACTCTTACTATATTTTCCCCACACATGGCTAATCTGATCAGGAGAGAAATCAATGAAAATGGGTCAATAGATGGAGGAGGAAGATGGCGGCCTGAGAAGTTGCTGACAGCGAGCGCTCTGACCGCATCGTCGGCAACGGTAGGATTTTCTACCTTTAGCAGGCCAGTTAATAAAGGGTGACACCAAAAAGTGAATACAGTTTAATTTGGGTTAAGAATTAGAGTAAAGGTGACACGGACTAGCGGGGCTCCAGAATTCCCAGGGCGCCGGGCAAAGAGAGTGCGCTGGGCATTGTCCTCCGCCCGCCCAGGAAGGCGGCTCCTCCGCCGGTTGCAGAGCGCAGCGGGCAGAGGACCCGGAGTGAGCACTTTAGCTCGGGGGCTTCCTCTTGGGAGAATCCAGGGTACACCGCGACCCTGAGAGCAGATCCAAAGACTTCTTGAGTATAGCTCTCATTGGATCAAAGGACTTGGAGCTAGTTTTCATTTTTGAGAAATCCTTTAAAAAACTCTGGAGGGGGGGGTTTCCCGGAAGATGGCGCACGGAGAAGCTGCTAGCCTTTGAGCTCCGGACACATCTCCTGTAAACAATAGGATTTTCTGCCTTTAGCAGGCCAGCCAATAAGGGGCCATAGCGATCATACCAAGGAGGTGTCTATAACTTAATTTGGGTTAAGAATTAGAATAGGGGAAAAAAATTCTTTTTTCTTCCTTTTAATTTTCAAGCATACATCCTTCCCGCCGCCCCCCCCCCCCCCTAAGCAGTGCCTGGGACCAGCTACTAGCAGGATACCCCATACCACCAAACAGGGTTTTTTGTTTTTTTTTTAAACTCACTGATACACATTTGGGAAGTTCCTCGCACTGCTCTTTAATTACAACCCTACTTCTTATCTTCTCCCTTTTCTCTCTCTTATCTCTCTCTATCTCTATTTTTTTTCATCTTGTCATACACTTCTTCTTTGCCTTTCTGAATTTGTGAACTACTTTGGGGAAGAAATCTGACCCAGAGTGGACTATGTGTGTATCTCTGCTCTAGTTCCCTTTACACTCTTGTTACCCCTAGAATATACACTGATAGTAGATTTGCATAACTGTATATTCTTGCTATCCTTTCTTTCTTTTCTTTTTCTTCACTGGGATTTGGTTACTATTTTTTCACGGACTGGAGAAATTTTTTGGCTAACTGGTAACGATTAAACTCCTTCAATACTTACTTCAGTTGCTACTGTAATTCCGGAGGTTGGTGAGTGCAACTGTCATAAAGGTATTTAGTACAGTGTTACTTGTGCTCAAAACACAACAACTGAGGAACAACAGAGCATTAAAAAAAAAGAGAGAGAGAAACACATAAATAAAAAAAATGGGTAGATTAAAAACAAATAAAACTGCTACCCCAATGAATGAAGACAAGAGCCCAGAAGAAACCACAAATCAGTCAGAAGTAACCATAGATAAGAAAAGTATGCAAGCAATAATAAACTTATTAATCACAGAAATGAAAACAACATTGGAAGAAAGGAATGGCAGTACTAGGGAAACAACAGTTGAGACCCCCAAGGAAAATACTGATTATCTTGAGACAATTAGAGAACTGAAAGCTGAAATAGCTGTAATGAAGAAAGAAGCTGAGGCAAGGGAAAGCAGACTAACAGAAGCAGAAAACAGAATTAGTCAGACAGAGGATGAGTTAGAGAAAACTAAGAAAGAGGTGAAAGAGCTTAAAAAGAGATTGAGAGACACTGAAAACAACAACAGAGACATATGGGATGATCTCAAAAGAAGTAACATTCGTATAATTGGCCTGCCAGAGGAAGAAAGAGAGGAAGGGGAAGCAAACATTCTAGAGGAAATAATACAAGAAAATTTCCCAGACCTGAATAACAGAAAGGATATCAAGGTTCAAGAGGCCCAGAGAGTACCAAACAGAATCAACCCAGACCTGAAAACACCAAGACACATCATAGTCACAATGAGAAGAAGTAAGGATAAAGAAAGGATCCTAAAGGCTGCAAGAGAGAAACAAAAAGTCACATACAGGGGAAAACCCATAAGACTATCTGCATATTTCTCAACTCAAACTCTAAAAGCCAGAAGGGAGTGGCAAGATATCTATCGAGCCCTGAATGAAAAAGGGTTTCAACCAAGGATAATATATCCTGCTAGACTTTCATTCAAGCTAGATGGAGGGATCAAAACCTTCTTAGACAAACAACAGTTAAAGGAGGCAACTATCACCAAGCCGGCCCTGAAAGAGGTACTAAAAGACCTCTTATAAACAAGAACATCACTATAATACTTGCAATATATCAGAGTAAACAAATCGTTTTTTAGAACAATGGCACTACAATACATTAAATCCATAATATCAATAAATGTCAATGGCTTAAACTCACCCATCAAAAGGCACAGGGTGGGGGGATGGATCAGAAAACATAACCCAACCATATGCTGCTTGCAAGAATCCCATCTGTCACAACAAGATAAACACAGACTTAAAGTGAAAGGATGGAAAACTATCATACAGGCTAACGGTCCACAAAAAAGGGCAGGAACAGCCATTCTCATCTCAGACACGATAGATTTTAAATTAAATAAAGTAATAAAAGATAGGCAAGGACATTACATAATGATTAGAGGATCAATCAGCCAAGAAGACTTAACAATTATTAACATCTATGCACCCAACGAGGGACCATCTAAATACATTAAACACCTACTGAAAGAATTTCAAAAATACATCAATAGTAATACTATAATAGTGGGAGACTTCAATACCCCACTCTCACACTTAGACAGATCAACAAAGCAGAGAACCAATAAAGATACAAGAGAATTGAATGAAGAGATTGACAGACTAGACCTCTTGGACATTTTCAGACTCCTCCACCCCAAAAAACTGGAATACACCTTCTTTTCAAATCCACACAACACATACTCAAGGATAGACCACATGTTAGGCCACAAAGACAGCATCAATAAATTCAAGAGCATTGAAATCATCCCAAGTATCTTCTTAGACCACAGTGGAGTAAAACTAACTTTTAACAACAAACGGAAAATTATTAAAAGACATAGAATTTGGAAACTAAACAACATGCTCCTTAAGAACCACTGGGTCAGAGACTCACTCAAACAGGAAATTCAAATGTTCCTGGAAACTAATGAAAATGAAGACACAACCTATCAAAATATTTGGGACACAGCGAAAGCAGTACTGAGAGGGAAACTTATAGCCATACAATCACATATTAAACACCAAGAAGAAGCCCAAATGAATGACATTACTACACACCTCAAGGACTTAGAGGAAGAGGAACAAAGGAACCCTAAAGCAACCAGAAGGACAGAAATCACTGAAGTTAGAGCAGAAATAAACAACATCGAAAATAAAAGAACCATACAAAAGATCAATGAAGCCAAATGTTGGTTCTTTGAAAGATTAAACAAAATTGACAAACCCCTAGCCAGACTCACCAAACAAAAAAGAGAGAAGACTCAAATTAATACAATTGTAAACGATGCAGGAGATATCACAACTGACACCACAGAAATCCAGAGAATTCTGCGAAACTTCTATAAAGAACTATATGCCACCAAGCTAGAGAATCTGGAAGAAATGGAACAATTCCTAGAAACCTATGCACTTCCAAAACTGAACCAAGAAGAACTACAAAATCTAAATGCACCAATCACAGACAAAGAAATTGAAACCGTTATTAAGAATCTCCCCAACAACAAAAGTCCTGGACCAGATGGCTTCACAAATGAATTCTACAAAACTTTCAGGAAACAGTTAATACCCATACTTCTTAAGCTATTCCATAAGATTGAAGAAACAGGAATACTCCCTTCCACCTTTTATGAAGCCAACATCACCCTGATACCAAAAGCTGATAGGGACAGAACAAAAAAGGAAAACTACAGACCAATATCTCTGATGAACATAGATGCCAAAATATTAAACAAGATCTTGGCCAACCGGATACAGCAACACATCAAAAAGATTGTTCATCATGACCAAGTGGGATTCATTCCAGGAATGCAAGGCTGGTTCAACATCCGTAAATCAATCAATGTCATTCATCACATCAATAAAAGCAAAGCCAAAAACCACATGATTATCTCAATAGATGCAGAGAAAGCCTTTGACAAAATCCAACACACATTCATGCTCAAAACTCTACAGAAAATTGGAATAGATGGGAAATTCCTCAAGATAGTGGAGTCTATATATAGCAAACCTACAGCCAACATCATACTCAATGGACAGAAGCTGAAAGCATTCCCCCTCAGATCGGGGACTAGACAGGGCTGTCCACTGTCACCGTTACTCTTCAACATAGTATTGGAAGTTCTTGCCATAGCAATCAGGCAAGAGAAAGAAATCAAAGGGATACAGATTGGAAGGGAAGAAGTCAAGCTCTCACTATTTGCAGATGATATGATAGTATACATAGAAAGACCTAAAGAATCCAGTAGAAAATTACTGGAAGTTGTTAGGCAATATAGCAAGGTATCAGGCTACAAAATCAATGTACAAAAATCAGTGGCATTTCTTTATGCAAACACTAAATCTGAAGAAGAAGACATCCAGAAATCACTCCCATTTACTGTTTCAGCAAAATCAATCAAATACCTAGGAATAAAGTTGACCAAAGAAGTGAAAGACTGGTATACTGAAAACTATGAGTCGCTACTCAAGGAGATAGAAACTGATACCAAGAAATGGAAAGATATCCCATGCTCATGGATTGGAAGAATAAATATCATCAAAATGAATATTCTCCCCAGAGCCATATACAAATTTAATGCAATACCCATCAAAGTTCCACCAGGCTTCTTTAAGAGAATAGAACAAACACTACAATCATTCATCTGGAACCTGAAAACACCTAGAATTGCCAAAACCATCTTAAGGAAAAGAAACAGAAATGGAGGCATCACACTCCCAGACCTTAACCTATATTATAAAGCCATCATCATCAAAACAGCATGGTACTGGAACAAAAATAGGCATACAGACCAGTGGAACAGAATTGAAAGCCCAGAAGTAAATCCCAACACCTATGGGCATCTAATCTTTGATAAGGGGGCCCAAAGGATTAAATGGAAAAAGGAGGCTCTCTTCAATAAATGGTGCTGGGAAAATTGGGTTGAAACATGCAGAAGAATGAAATTGAACCACTTTATCTCACCAGAAACAAAAATCAACTCCAAATGGATCAAAGACCTAGATGTCAGACCAGAAACAATCAAATACTTAGAGGAAAACATTGGTAAAACACTTTCCCACCTACACCTCAAGGACATCTTTGATGAATCAAACCCAATTGCAAGGAAGACCAAAGCAGAAACAAACCAATGGGACTACATCAAATTGAAAAGCTTCTGCACATCCAAAGAAACTATCAAACAAACAGAGAGACCCCTCACAGAATGGGAGAAGATCTTCACATGCCAGACATCAGACAAGAAACTAATCACCAAAATATATAAAGAGCTCAGCAAACTTAGCCGCAAAAAAGCAAATGACCCCATCCAAAAATGGGCAGAGGAAATGAACAAAACATTCACCACAGAGGAGATGCAAAAGGCTAACAAACATATGAAAAACTGCTCTAGGTCACTGATTATCAGAGAAATGCAAATCAAGACAACACTAAGATACCACCTCACTCCTGTAAGAATGGCATACATTAAAAAGGACAGCAGCAACAAATGCTGGAAAGGATGTGGGGACAGAGGCACCCTTTTACATTGCTGGTGGGAATGTAAATTGGTACAGCCTATGTGGGGAGCAGTCTGGAAAACTCTCAGAAGGCTAGACATGGACCTTCCATATGACCCAATAATTCCTCTCCTGGGGTTATACCCCAAGGACTCCATAACACCCAATCAAAAAGAGGTGTGTACTCCTATGTTTATAGCAGCACAATTCATAATAGCTAAAACCTGGAAGCAACCCAGGTGCCCAACAACAGATGAGTGGCTGAGAAAGCTGTGGTATATATACACAATGGAATACTATGCAGCTATCAAGAACAATGAACCCACCTTCTCTGACCCATCTTGGACAGAGGTAGAAGGAATTATGTTAAGTGAACTAAGTCAGAAAGATAAAGATGAGTATGGGATGATCCCACTCATCAACAGAAGTTGAGTAAGAAGATCTGAAAGGGAAACTAAAAGCAGGACCTGATCAAATTGTAAGTAGGGCACCAAAGTAAAAACCCAGTGGTGAGGGGTAGGCATGTAGCTTCCTGGGCCAGTCGGGGGTGGGAGTGGGCGGGAGGGATGGGTCACAGTCCTTTGGTGGTGGGAATGGTGTTTATGTACACTCCTAGCAAAATGTAGACATATAAATCAGTAGCTAATTAATATGAGAGGGGGAAATCAATTGTATGTCTCAAAGTTTCTCAAAAGACAAACTGAATCTTTTTAATATATAGGCTATGTATTTGATATGCGGACTCTCTCAAAAGCCTAGACCAGTAGATTAGAAGCTTCCAATAGCACAGCTATATACAAGATACTGGGTACTGTCCAGCAAACCATAACAAAGGGACTTTTCAAAGTTAACCCAATTAACAAATAATGTGATGATAATATAGTTATAATAATAGTTATAATAATAGTTATAATAATATTTATATTGATTGTCTTTTTGAACCCTAAGACAGCAGGAACCTCACATCTTCACTATAGAGACCCTACTTCCCCCAGTCCTGGAACCCTTGGATAGGGCCCACTTTCCCGTATGCATCTCCTAATCCAAACCAAATAACATTGCATCTGCCGATTACAACCTAACCAAAGCAACGACTGCTACCTCAACATGCTTTACCTCAGAATGTATCCAGAGACTTCACGTGTGGAATGACAACCCTTCAGCTTCATTACTCGGGTGAGACCTTTCCTTTAATAGTACACTCTAATTTCATCTCAGGTAGTTCACTTTCTAACAAAGTCCCATAACCTAGATATACACCAGTTTCTGTGAGAGAGAGCTTATGTGCACACGTATCCATAAACTATAAAATATATACCTGAAAGCAGGACTACACTAGAGTTTGCAGTGAGTACCTCCCTAACACTTCCTCTCCACTATTCCAAGCTTGGGATCCATGATTGCTCAACAAATTGTTTGACTTCATATGTTAACTCTCTTTTCAATCACCAGGTTCCAGATGCCACCAGGATGCTGGCTAGGCTTCCCTGGATTGAAGACCCCACCAATGTGTCCTGGAGCTCAGCTTCCCCAGAGTCACACCCTACTAGGGAAAGAGAGAGGCAGACTGGGGGTATGGACCGACCAGTCAACGCCCATGTTCAGCGGGGAAGCAATTACAGAAGCCAGACCTTCTACCTTCTGCAACCCTCAATGACCCTGGGTCCATGCTCCCAGAGGGCTAGAGAATGGGAAAGCTACCATGGGAGGGGGTGGGTTATGGGGATTGGGTGTTGGGAATTGTGTGGAGTTGTACCCCTCCTACCTTATGCTTTTGTTCACTAATCCTTTCTTAAATAAAAAATTAAAAAAAAAATAAGGGTCAATAAACAGAATGACTTTGGGGGTTATGGTACAAAAAGTTCTCCTGACTAAAGCAGTTGAGAGGAAGAGAGGGCAGGTAGATTTGGAGATGATGACTGCAATCCTAGAAACAGTATCCAAAAGAACTATAGCTTCAAGGAGATTCCAGCATGTTAAGGATTGAATGGTATAACCCAGATATCACTGTTGAAGCCTCAGCACCTTAGTACTTGTATTATTTAAAAATATGACCTTGACATGCAGTCAGATTAAGATAATGCTATCAGGGGAGACCTCTCATAGCCTTATAAGAGACGATGGCCATGTGAAAACAGACAAATAGAGACAAGCCGTGTGACAAAGTAAGAAAAGACTGAAGTGCTGTAGCTGCAAAGCAAGAATACCTATGGAGTCCCAGAAACTTCAAAAAACAGGAAGAATCTTTTAGAGGTTTCTGAAGGAACATGGCCCTGCTAACACCTTTATGTCAGGCTTTTGATGTCCAGAACACTAAGATGATAATAGTTTGTTATTTCAAGCCACCCACTTTGAGGTAATTAGTTATAGGCAAATCCTAGGAAATTGTAACAAAATATAATAATAAAAACATGTCTTTCTCATTCTCCTGTCTGCTTGTACTTTATACTGATTCAGTACAGTTGTGCTATACTAACAGCACAGCACATTTTGGTCAATGATCAAGCACATATATAATGGTGGCCTTAACAGGCTACATCATACAGTGTAAATGTGCAGTACAATACTATCTAGGTTTGTGCAATTACACTATGAGGTTCATGCAATAATAACATGATCTATTGATACACTTCCCAAGTACTCATGTCTAAGCATGCATTAAGCAACACATGACTTTACTGCAGAGTTAAACAGTCATAATGCCTTCACTTTTAACTAAGCACAGTAACATCACTTTTATTCACCTGCTCAGTCACACAAATGCCATCAATGTCTTTGCTGATCACTGCTTCAAATCTTAGGAAAATTTATAGTGCTCTAGTCTGACTGTGTCGCCTGAAAACAAATACCCAATTTCTGATAACATGTTTGAAAGTCTTTGAAAAAAAGCCATCAGAAAGGACACAATAATTGGTTAATCTCTATATATGCTCTAGGTGTTTTAGGAGCATAGAGATAACAAAGAATACACTTTGTCTGCTTAGTGAGGGAGCTTGTATTGATCCACAAGAATACTTAGCGTTCAAAGCTAGGCTGCTGAGTCCTTTGTCTAGCTACCTTACTTACCTGTAATATACTTTTGGTGAGTTACCTATTTTTTATGTGCCAATTTTTTTTTATTACACTTGACAAATGTTTCTTTTTTTTTAACTAAATAATTAAGTCACAAATTTCTTTGTCTACTTTACTGGGTATGACAGAGAGAAATTGAGAGAGGAGGGGGAAATAGGGAAGGGGAGGGAAAGACAGATACTTGCAGACCTTCTTCATTGCTTGTGAAGTGTTACTATTGCAGCCTGGGAGTAGGGGCTCAAACCTCGATCCTTTCACTGGTTCTTGCACTTAGTACTATGTGCACTTAACCAGGTGTACCAACACCTGGCCCTCAAGTCACAAATTTCTTACAGTGGTATCAGGCCCAGAGGAAGCACTCCATAAATTCTAAATAGTATTTGATATCTGAGCATCCCTAAGAGTTTTGAAATACTTTCTGTATCTAAGTTAAAATTTAAATCTATTTTTAAGGAAAATATGCTTCTCTGTGACTAAAACTTTTTGTACACTAATGAATCTTTTTATCTATCAGGGATTATTCTGAGGTGGGTCTGGAACACAAAACCCTTTTTTGTAAGTTTTTTTCCCCTTGTGTTATCGTTGTTGTGGTTATTATTGTTGTTATTGATGCCATTGTTGTTGGATCGGACAGAGAGAAATCAAGAGAGGAGGGGAAGACAGAAAGGGGGAGAGACATCTGCAGACCTGCTTCACTACTTGTGAAGCGACCCCCCCACACAGCTGGGGAGCCAGGGGATTAAACTGGGATGCTTACGGGGTGCTTGTGTTTGCACCATGTGTGCTTAACCCGCTGCACTACCACCTGACCCCTGGAACACAAAATTTTTTTAAAAGATATGAATTGCTTTTTTAATATTTTAAAATTTATTTTATTTTATAGGATTGAGAGAAGTTAATAGAGGCAGGGAAGACAGAGAGGAAGAGAAACACTTATGGCACGGCCTCACCGTTTGTGAAGCTTCTCTCCTAAGGGGGAGGGGGTACTGGGGGCTTGAAGCTGAGTCCTTACACATAGTAACATCTGCACTCAATCTGGTGCGCTCCATTAATTGTTTGTTTTAACATCTAGCAACCTAGCACACCCTAAAAAAGAAAAATAGAAGAAGTGGGGAAAGAAAGTTAAGAAGTTTAATGTTTGGACAACTGGGTTGTAACTATTAACCCTTCAGTAAAACAGAAAACAAATAAACAAAAACAAGGCAGACTCCACATAAAGACTGTACTACAAATTGTCTATCCATTTACTTGCTTTCTATTGCCCAAGTTAAAAATCCAAAATATGTGATTAAATCAATGGTATTCAATGTTTTTTCTTTAAACAAAGGAACCATTTCTTCAGTTAAATTTTACAAGTAATATCAGCAGATAGAAAATAGACAAAAGTAAATCTACTCCACATGAAAGGATAGGACTTCTGGATAAGCCTCTTTCCCCATCTGTCCTCTATCCCTAATCTTGTATCTTTTAAAGACTTTCTCAAAGAATCAAGGGTTTTAAGCAGTGATTTTCTCATAATATTCATTTACAAACCAAAACATTATTAAGAATATTTTCACACATTATTTCAAAACTTCAACAACTCTTTAAGGAGATGTTGCAGGTAAGAAATGACTCCATTTACAGATGTGGACAGTGGCATAGCTAAATGTTGGGCTAGTGATGCGAGAGAGAGAGAGAGAGAGAAAGAGATGACCCAGGAACCAAGCTCATGGTGGCAAGGCAATACAAATCTTTATTCATCTGAGTGTCCCAGAGTTGGGTGGTAGCACACCTGGTTAAGCCACATAATGCAAACCACAATGGCTAGCATTAGCCTCCTGGTCTGCCTGCCTGCGCTCCTCCAGGTCAGAAGAGACTGAAATGGTATGGACCTCCCCAGCAACTGTTGCTAGGGGTTCAACTGTAGGATTAGCAATACCCTGAGGGGAATTAGTAAGGAGACCTTTAGTCATTTGTAAGACAAAGCAGAAGATTGATATGTAGATAATAAAAGGAATGCAGAGTGGAGCAGGCTTAATGTTTTAAGGAATGCCTGGCTCCTAGAGGCAGGAAAATACAGGGTGTATTGTGAGGCAGGGAAGTATGATATGGCAGGAAACCTTTTGAGGTTCCTGTGCCCCTCCCCCCTTGCTCAACATCTCCATAGAGAGACTAACAGGACTGACTCAACTCTTAGGTCAAACCCAGGCTCCTCCACATCCCCACAATTTCCCTACAATCTACGGTAACATAGCAAATGTCAGGGTAGAGATTCAAAGCCAGGATTCCTGGCCCAAGTTAACCTATATCCTCTCTACTTCATCAGAATTGACACCTGTTCATATACAGGGCCCATTTGCACATCCACATGATTCTTGGAATACTTACTTAGTGAAGATTTTGTGAAGTGAAGATTTTGGGTGGTTTTTGTTTCATTGTTTGACTTTAGTTTAATAAACATTAAAAAGCACTAACTCAGTCAGGGAGACAGCATAATGGTTATTTATGCAAAAAAGCTTTCATGCCTGAGGCTCCAAAGTCCCAGGTTCAACACCCCCTGCACACCCCCAGTACACACTCCATAGGCACAACATAAAACAGAGTTGAGCAATGCTCTGATATGAATAACAGCAAAACAGAAGCAAAAGGAAGCAAACAAAACAAAAATCAAAATTACTATGTATACAATATTCTATGAGGATATCAAGATATATGTGAATATAAATTAGACTTTCAGAATTTCCTGTGTTTAGAATATAATCATGTGAGTTACTTATGAATAACATTCCAATTACAGCATCACATTTCAATTCACCTTGGGGTGTTGGAGATTCTTGTTTTTTTATTAAATGATGGGAAAAAATTGTGATCCTTGCCTCCCAATTCTATCTCTTTATCACGCAATCTTAATATACAATATGGATTAAATCAAGACACAGTGATTTACTGTCAAAAGCATATGCTCTTCTCATTTCAATATATATGAAAGTCTGGAAAATATAAAAAAATTACTTTAGAAGTCTACTTCAATATAAATTCTTCTTATCCTTTCTGGATCAAGTTTTTAAGTAACTATGTCACACAGGCCTCTGTGAAAACAGGACTCTGACAATTTAGGATGAGTCTCAGAATCTTTTGTCTCAGTTCCTAATGAGAAATTTCACCTAGTCATCACCTTTTGTGCATCACTAAAATAATTATCTGTGACTTTTTCCTAATGCCCTAATACAATGGAAAGAACTCAGATCAAAGTCTCACCCAAACTCACCATTGCTCTAGGTAGAGATATCCAGACCCTAGCTTGTGAGACACTAGAGAATCTGTCTTTCTCTCCCTTCCTTCCCTTCCTCCCTTCTTTCTCTTCTTCCTCTCTTTCTTCCCTTTCCTTTCTTCCTTCTTTCACTCCTTCCTTCCTTTATTTTTTTCTTTCTTTTTTTTCTTCACTACTTTTGGTGTTTGTCTTGACCTGTGGGGTTGGTTTTCAAGAAGCTAACTACTACCAAACTCCCCTAAGCTTGTCATGGAGACAGACTGGCATCAGTTGAGCTACTTTCCACTGAGAGGTGTAGAAATTGCATAGAGAGGATTTGAAAATAATTTGGTTAAAAAGTTTTATGCCTTTAAAAATAATGGGGAAAAGTAATATATGTGAAGAAGAGAATGCAAAAGTCCCCTGGGTTATGGATAGCAATAGAACCAGGGCTGCAAATGAGCCCTGAAATCTAAATTGGTTTAGAAATAGAAGGAATGGCAGTATTCAGTGCCATTTTATAATAAGTGCCACCACTTAGTGCTCT
This sequence comes from Erinaceus europaeus, assembly GCF_950295315.1. Taxonomy (NCBI): domain Eukaryota; kingdom Metazoa; phylum Chordata; class Mammalia; order Eulipotyphla; family Erinaceidae; genus Erinaceus; species Erinaceus europaeus. Next base: position 42,665,857 of record NC_080171.1, on the reverse strand, counting down.
AGTTTGGCTTTTTATGTATTTATGTGAGTACACTGTGTGTCCATCTGGATCTTTTAATCTATCCAGTTATATGCTTGGGTGTGTTCTCTGCATAATATCCTTCCTCCCAGGCCTCTAGAAATGCATGAACAAATACTGACTTGGGGAAAAAGAATTTTTGCTGATTAGAGAGCAAAAGAAGAATGTTAAACCCAGCAGGGGATTTCTATTTGTCTGTCATGGAAGGGCTGACTGTACGTGTATACATTATTGAAGCCTAACTTGGTACTGGAGGTTTAACCTGTTGAACTCCCACTAAAGAAATCACTAAACCCTAAATGGCCAAACAGAATTTGCTAAATTAGGAAAGTTACTGTAACGACCAACATCGTCTGTGTTTAGATGTGGGTGCTACATTCTCACACATATGTCTGCAGAAACCTGGAATACTTCCAAAAATAACTGCTATCTCTTAAGAGAATGTCACAAGAAATGTTCTGCAGAAAGAAAAAAAGAAGCTTCTAACATCATCTAAAGTATTAGTTCATGAGGGAAATTTCTGAAATAAAAATGGAACACAACTAAAATATGGAACCAAATCAGAAGCTCTTTAACTGGTTGTGAGAATATGTACTTTACTTATTTTTTTATCATCTTATTAGGGGGTTAATGGTTTACAGAACAGTTGTTGACACATGGTTACATCTTATGGTTCTGCTAAATGTCAAACCGCTGACCTTGGGTATATCATTTAATGCCTCAATTAATATTTTTTTCTGAAAAATAAGCATGACATTAGCTACTGTATCTTGTATTTTAAAAATCAATATGTGCAAATCACATGATAAACTTAATATAAATAATCATTGCTTTCATAGAAGGAAGACAATTACAGTAACAGCTATTGAGGGTTTTAAAAGAATTTTCTTCCCAAGAGTGAAAGACAAACTCTGGACCTCATCTATTGTAACACAAGCTACTTGGACATGATACATTTTATTGGAACCAACAATCATAAATTTAGTCTCTTCATACGTTAAAGTAAATTTACAGAATAATTGTTTTATCCCAGGGTCTGCTTACACTATCTGTGGTGCTGATACAGAATATTTTCTTATAAAGGACTATATGTATAGGCAATTTTTACTACCTGCCATAAAGGTAGGGATTTCTATAGGTGTTACCCATCTATTTTCCCCTAAAATAAACACAAGAGAAAAAAGCCACTTCATTTCCCTCCTCTTGGTCTTCTCCACACAGAAAGTTCCACCCTCTCTGATCACTAATATACAATCTGAACACACACTCTACACTTGATTCTCCTACTATTCTAAAACCTTAATACAATTTTTACAAATTTCTCAAAGCCAAATTCAAAAACAAGACTTCCAAAATATCCTTTCACATTTCTTCAAATCAATTTGTTATATCCTTGAACTTCCATATACTTTTTATGTGCCAATCTTGCTGTATTTGTAATTTCATACCATTTTACAATTATTTATGGAAATGGCACATATTTCATGATGGAACTGTGAAGTTCAGGCACTCATTTGAATCTTACTATGGTGACTAACATTCCATAGCTTTTACGGTGGCTAACACCTCATAATAACTGAATATGATTATTAAACAATGAAATAAATTATGGAGTTTATATAAACATTTCAGAATACTTCAGACTACAGTCTGAACTAAAGAGGTTTGCAGCTATATTAGAAATGAACATATGGGGAGTCGGGCTGTAGCGCAGCGGGTTAAGCGCAGGTGGCGCAAAGCACAAGGACCGGCATAAGGATCCCGGTTCGAACCCCGGCTCTCCACCTGCAGGGGAGTCGCTTCACAGGCGGTGAAGCAGGTCTGCAGGTGTCTATCTTTCTCTCCCCCTCTCTGTCTTCCCCTCCTCTCTCTGTTTCTCTCTGTCCTATCCAACAACGACAACAACAATAATAACTACAACAATAAAACAAGGGCAACAAAAGGGAATAAATAAATAAATTAAATATTAAAAAAAAAAAGAAATGAACATATGCCTCAATTACAAACTCCTTAATTTAGCCAACAAAGGACCAAATCCATCTGAACTCATTCTGATTCTGGTTAAGCTAATGACTTAATAAGCATTTAGTTTTTGATAATGTGTGAGTATCTGTGTACTATTAAACTTAGATATTAAGAATGATATGTAAGATGTGTTTCAAAATACATTTCCTGAGGTAGGTAGAGAGTTTTACTATTTTACTAGTCACTGACATTCTTCCAATTGTGAAACCACTCATCTCCCTATTTAAAATTACCTTGGACTATGAGAACACATAGATCTCCTTAGTGAATTTCTACTGGCATACTCTCCAGAATATATAAATACAAATGTTAGATGATGAAGCCAGAGAATACATGAATTCACCCTGGCTTGAGGGGCCATATGTAGTCATCAGTATCTATTGAGTAGCAGTGGCACATCAAGTAATACAATTGCTCTGCCCCTTCACAGTATGGCAAAGTTCATCAAAACCACTAGCCAGATCAACTAAGGTGTGTCTATAGGCATTAAATTTGATCAGGTCATCTCTAAGTCTTATTAGTAGCAGGCAGGATATAAATTATACATTAGTTGATTATGTAGTCAGATTAATTTACCACATTAATGATTACAGCCAAGACATTTTAGGAGTCAATCAGAAAAACAACTGGATTTAATGGAAATATATATATATATATACATATATATATATATATATCCCTAAGGAAAATGCAGAGTTAATCAGGACAGAATGCTTTCCTGCCATGAGTCCATAGCATAGATGTCACAAGAACTGATTATGAAGAGATCGGATTGAAGCAGTAACATTTTAAATTAATCCGATCTGGGCTAGGATGATACATTAATATACATTATTCTGTAGATAATGGGCTAGGATGATACATTAAGGATATGCAACTTATGAAAGCTTTTCAAAGTATTTTTCTACAACAAAAATGATCTACTTTTCATCCAGTGATGAAACAAACAATTACTGAATACCTATTACATGCTGACAGTTGTAGTGCTGGTCTTATAAGAGGGTCCAAACAGTCTAGCTCTTTACCTGCCCATATGGAGCATTCTTTTTTTTTCAAATTATTTTATTTATTTATTCCCTTTTGTTGCCCTTGTTGTTTTTCATTGTTGTTGTAGTTATTATTGTTGTCATCATTGTTGGATAGGACAGAGAGAAATGGAGAGAGGAAGGGGAAGACAGAGAGGGGGAGAGAAAGACAGACACCTGCAGACCTGCTTCACTACTTGTGAAGGGACTCCCCTGCAGGTGGGGAGCCAGGGCTCGAACCAAGATCCTTACACTGGTCCTTGCGCTTTGCGCCACCTGCGCTTAACCCACTGCGCTGCAGCCTGACTCCCTACATGGAGCATTCTAACTAGAGGAGATTAATAGTAACTTAATTTGTACTCAGCTATGAAAAGAATCTGAAGAATAAGTAAGAAAAGAATGGGCAAGTTCACTTAAAAAAGGGGGGTGGGAAGAATGTACAAACATTTCGGGAAAAGAGGAGCTTAATAAATGAAATGGGAATACTTTAGACCACAGCACTGAAGAAGAAAGTAATAAAAAGAACATGTACAGACTTGTTGGCTACAATAAGCAGTTTTGTCTTTATCTTAAGGGAAATTGAATAAATTGAGGAGTAAAAAAGCACAGTGGAGCCATGAGTGGACTTTTAAATAGAAAGTTGTCAGACTTTTGAATATCATATTTTTAAATATCATGCTGAATATCAAAAGGAATTGAAACAGGGTCACATTGGAATCTAGGGGACTATCAGAATGCTGAAGTAGTTTAGACAAGGGATAGTGATAATTTGGACTGGGGAGGTGGTAATAGAGATGGAAACCAGTGGGCTGGACTGAAATATACTTGAAAGATAAAGTTAATAGGATCAGGTAATAGATGAGGTCTTGGCAATGCAGAGATAAGTGGTGATGCTATTTCACAGACTAGGTCAATTAAGAAAGAACAAGAAAAAATGAAACTGAACAGAGAAGTTTGCTATCAATGTTCTTAGTCACACTTTTTTGTTTCTATCAGTTCCGATTTTTTTCTTTTGATTCTAACTGCTGAAGTACTTCAACTTCCTCAAATACAGATAGACTTATTGTCACATATATGTGTATATATATGCATATATATAAATATTTTAAGGATTTCATAGTCTTTTATATTCACTTGTAAATATTATGATGGGGTCAGGCAGTGGGTCATCTGGTTATGGGCATGTAATATCAAGTTCATGGACTCAGGTTCAAGGGGAAGATAGAGAGGCATAAAGAAAGATAAACACCTGCAGACCTTCTTCAACACTTGTGAATCAACCTCCCTGCAGGTGGGGAGCCAGGGGCTCAAACTGGGATCCTTGTTCTTAGTACTACTATGTGCATTGAACTTGGTGCACCACCACCTCTTCCATCAATTTCTCCATCAAATAAAATAAATTAAAAAAATTTAAATAACAAAAAAAAATAAATTTAAAACGAAACAAAATATTGTCATAAAAATTGTTTCTCCTAATTTTCCCCTTCATAAAAGGAAAAATCCGTTGGTATATTATGATATTCCCCAATGATATACCATTTCTGTACCAGTGGCTTTAAATCAAGGTCAATCTTGTCAGGTAGATAATTTGGTAGTATTTGGGGACATTTTTGAGTTTCACAATAGCATGGGTGTAGTCAGTAATATTTAATTGATAGTGAAACCAAGAAACATTCTACACTACACAGAACAGTCTCCCACAACAAAAAATGCCTGATCCACAATGTCAGTAAAGCTGAGGTTGAGAAAATTTATCCTAAAAACCTCATAAAGTTGACCAAACATACTGCTAGTGTGTGTGTGTGTGTGTGTGTGTGTGTGTGTGTGTGTGTGTTATTGTACTTTTTACAATGAGTTAAAAAGAAGACAAACGGGAGTCGGGCTGTAGCGCAGCGGGTTAAGCGCAGGTGGCGCAAAGCACAAGGATCGGCATAAGGATCCCGGTTCGAACCCCGGCTCCCCACCTGCAGGGGAGTCGCTTCACAGGCGGTAAAGCAGGTCTGCAGGTGTCTATCTTTCTCTCCTCCTCTCTGTCTTCCCCTCCTCTCTTCATTTCTCTCTGTCCTATCCAACAACGACAACAACAATAATAACTACAACAATAAAACAACAAGGGCAACAAAAGGGAATAAATAAATTAATTAATTAATTAATTTTAAAAAAAGAAGACAAACTTATAAATGTATACTGGCATGCCAATAAGGTACTCTTGACTTCTAAACTGATCAAACTGGAAAAAGAGTAGCAACAAAGTCAGTAATGATAGCAATTCAGTATTGGAATTAAGAGCAACACCAGTCAGAGAAAAAGTATAATTTACAGCTTAATCAATTAGAAGATTACTTTCTATATGAGGTTAGCTTTGAAGCCCAAATGTACTGTAGTAGTGATTTTGAGCACATACTTGAGCAACTAACTATCTGTTCTATATGAGACAAAGATGATTGGGGATATCTCAAATATTTAAAAGCTCCTGAAATAAATTCAATGAATTATAATAATGACAAAATATAAAATTCCCCAACACAAGGCAAAACTGGCAAAAAATTCCCATATCATCCTGTTGTGCTTCTAGATTGCAGCACATATGGTCCTGCACCAGGGGTTGTAGAACAGTGAAAGATTTAACACCATATGTGTAGAAATTCAGTATGTTACAGAAAGTGAAGGAGCAGGGAATGGCTGTCCTTGAATCCTGGACTTTTATGACCATTTTCTTCCTGGCTCAATATCAAATTTGTATCCTCACCATATGGTATTTTAAACTTACTGTTTTTCATCTTTAGTGTAGTTTTCTTGGCTATGTTAATCATTTATTTCTAATACTAATTTCCATTCCTGTGAATACAGAGGAAGTAGATTTGCTTTTCTTTCAATACTACAAAAAGAAAGCAATTACGAAAACTACTCAGCATGAATAGTACTAAGTTTTCCAATGAAAGGTTTGCACTGTGTCAAATATATGCACCTGTATGCATCTCTACACATTTAAAATTCCATACTCAGATTTCTGGGGGCTTGCTGAAACAAAATGTACTATTTAAATGCACTAAACTATTATTGCTGTTTGTCTAATAGTTCTGGAATTTGTAAATTTCAAGGGAACAATTTTATATTATTAAAGAATTTAAACAACAACTAGGGCAACAACAAGGGCAACAAAATGGGGAAAATGGCCTCCAGGAGCAGAGGATTCATAGAGCAGGCACAGAGCCCCAAGAATAATGCTGGAGGAAAATAAACAAACAAGCAAACAAAAAAAAACAACTTTAGTTTTCCTTCTCACATTAAACTAATACAGTTAATAAACCACATAAAATTAAGAGATACATTCACCTCTTCAGAGCACTCTTGTACTGGGGAAAGATAGAGACAGGCTGGAGGTATGAATTGACTGACCAATGTCCATGTCCAGCAGAGAAGCAATTACAGGAACCAGAACTCTTTCTTTATGCACCCTACAAATAATTTTGGTCCATAGTCCCAGTGGGGAAAAGGTTAGTGGAAGATGACCAGAGAGCTTGGAACCCCAGTTCTATTGGAACCCAAACTTTAAAAGCTTAATGTTAGCAGCATCACTGAGAAGAAAGAGATTCTTAGAGCACTAGAGGAAGTCAGTCATTGTTTTGCTTATCTGAGAGGGAAGAGGAAGAAGCAAGGGCAACTATGGGTTTATTCACTAATAAGTGGAATATAGAGAACTGAAACATATGAACTTGGAAAAAAATATATATAGTCACCCCATAACTATGATCTGGGAAAACTATAGTAGTTACCGTGAGTGGGGTGAGGGTGGTAGGAGGGTGATACAGAACTTTGTGGGTGGGAGTGGTGTAGAATTATATCCCTATTATCTTATAATTTTGAAAATCACTAATATAAATACAATTAAGAAGTTCAAATATTTTAACAAACACCACATGGGAATGTTTTCAGTATTTGTATATACCTCCATTCTAATGTAAAAGAGAATTGAAAAATTAAGGTGATTGCTCATCAAAAGTCCTTCTGCATTCTAAATTCTATTGACTGTATTAATAGAGTTAATGATTCTGTTAACTCATTGCCTTTAACTCTACCAGTCAATAGAAGACCACATCTAAATATCCTGTAATTCCATGTTTTTGTTGTTGTTGTTTTTAAATACATCACGACTTTTCTTTTTCTATTTATTTATTTATTCCCTTTTGTTGTCCTTGTTTTACTTTTGCAGTTATTATTGTTGCTGGGTAGGATAGAGAGAAATGGAGAGAGGAGGGGAAGACAGAGGGGGAAAGAAAGATAGACACCTGTAGACCTGCTTCACTGCTTGTGAAGTGACTCCCCAGCAGGTGGGAAGCCGGGGGTGGTTTTTTTTTTACTTCCATAGTTATTGCTGGGGCTCTGTGCATGCACTATGCATCCACTGCTCCTGAAGCCATCTCTTTTTTCCATTGTTGTGGTTGTAATTCCATGGTTTTTAATTTGAATTGAAACCTTTGGCAATTTCTTCCCCTATTCCTTGTGCTTGACACTCCAAATTTTAATAGTTGCCAAAAACTGCCTCAAAATACATCTCTATCCTATTTCCATTTTCCTCATCTTTTATCATCTCAAAGAACTTCTTTTATCAATATACTGTCTCCAGTTTTTGACTACACAATATATGCTTGCTTTTTACAATCAAGATTTCTTCTAGTCACAGATTAAGGAGATGATAGTTTGAACAGATTTAATCCATTCTCCCCTGGAACACACTGCCATTCACCAAACATTGCCTCCTCATCTTTAACTACCTAGCCTTCAGTCTGACTCTTCTTAATACCCATGGCTATGTTCGATTTCCCATATGCTAGAAATCATAATCTATCAACCTGAACTTAATTCTCTCCTTCCTTTCTGAATAGAGATTTTTGTTGGAAAATTGCCATACATAGCTGCCATTCACTCTTTCCGTTCACTCTCCAATGCATAATAATCAGCCTTTTTCCTTTCCTAAAATCTTTTCTTTATTTATATTTAAATCATAGTGTATATTTTTTCTTTATTATTATTGGGAGGTTATGGTTTATAATAGAATTGTTGGCACATGGGTACAATTTCTCATCTCACCAAGACAGATATCTGCAAAAGACTCTCATTCCAAAATTTGGTCTGTCATTGTGTAGTGTACCAGAACCTGAAAGTCCCTCCTTCCCCAACCCAACCTTCCCTACTCTCCTTCCTCAGAGTATTTTGCTTTAGTGCAATATGCCAAACCAGTCCAAGTTCTTCTTTGTGTTTCCCATTTCTGTTCTTGTTTCCTAGGTTATATGTATCTGCTCCTTGATCTTCAACTTGTTCTTCTATATTCTGATCTCAAATAACTAAGTGTAATCCCAAACTGACATTAAAGTCAATTTAGTCTCTCCACCATCTCTACACAATTAGTGATCAAATTTTGCTTAATCTTATAAATATTCTAATGTAACCTACCCATTCTTAATCTCACAATCATTCCCAATATTTTTTGCAACAACAGTACTTCCATAAATAATCTGCCAAGCCCCAGTTTGCCTCTATAAATCCTTTCTCCATACTGTAACCAAAGTGTTCTAAGCAATTTTTAGATGTAACAGGGAATCCTATTTTGCTTCCTCTTTATGTACAGAAAGAAACCTAAGCTTCTAAATATGTCACAGATGACCTTTTATGATGTATCTCCTACAGATTTCATGGTTTTCTCTCATCATTTTCCAATTTTTAATTATGCTTTCATAATAATAGACTTAAAGAACTCTACACATGTCATGATACCTTTATACGTAGTCCTTTCAGGCTTATCCTTCTCACCTTTTCTATTTTAATTAACTCAAATACACCTTTCAAATTCCAGCTCAATGTGGCTAATTTTATGTGTTAATTTGCTTACACCATATTATTCAGATACTTGATCAAACAGTATTCTAGATGTTTCTCAGATCATTTTAGATAAGATTAGCATTTTAAATTAGTGAACTCTGAGTAAAGAATTTCTGTAATATGAATGATTTTCATTTAACTGGTGGAAAACTTCAATAGAAAAGAGTGACTTCCCAGGGGCTAAGTGTTAGTGCAGCAGGTTAAGTGAAGATAAAGTGAAGTGCAAGGACCTACACTAGGTCTATACATATATAGGTTACCTATATGGTAACCTATACATTCAAATACATGTGCCACCCTCCCTGGCTCCTTGTGTGTTTCTAATTTTACAAGACCAAGAGGAGTGATCACAAAAGCAAAAATTTTTACTATTGAATATCTTACAAATTACTTGAGGTATTATGTTTATCACTGATAAAAATCTCAAAGCATAAAATCAGATAATATAGGTAATAACTTGTATGATGCAAACAAGGTTAGACACTTTAGTGGAAAATAAGATTGTTGAAGCTGGAAATATTAGTGAAGTAGATCTCATATTGATTTTGTTGAATGAATATAATTTAGATGAGTATACAAAGATTAAATAAAGATAAGAAGGCCAACACAAAACATAAATGAAGATGGCATTGAAAATATTAAAATTATGACTATAGGGGCTAATAGCACCATCAAGTGTGAAGAAAATTAGACTGAACAGGAGAAGTAAAGTTGAATATAATGACATTTAACAACTTTAAAGCTGAAATGTGAGTCATTGAACACTTTCAAAAACAAAGTTAAAAAAATCCTGACTGGAAAAATAACTCACCTGGAAAGTGTACTGCTTTCCCTGCCATATATGTGACTCAAGGGCAAGCCTGGCCCCCACCACATTGAAGGAAATATTGGTGCTGTGGTCTGTCTAAAATAAATAATCAAATAAACAAATGAAAGAATTAAATATCTGGTATCAATTCACATTTAAGCTTATTTGACCCTAACTAAACAGTCTGTGTTTTTACATCTTTCTGGTAATAATACCCTTAATAAGGAGATCTGGAAAATCCTAGTACAATAACCTACAAGTTTAGATGAAGTCAGGTTCATTGCTAAAGCAGATGTAATGTTAGAGTCCAACTGTTTTTCGATTTTGATAAGACAGGAAGAAAATGAGAGGGGGGATGGAGATAAAGAGGCACCTGCTTGAACACTTGTGAAGCTTCCTCATTACAGATAGGACCAGAGGTTGAAATTGGGTCCCTGTACATGGTAATGTGTATGTTCAACTGGGGGAACCATAGCTGGGTCCCCTTAGAGTCCAATTCTTATAACCCAATTTAGCCTTCATCACAGTGTCTTGAATCAGGAAACATCTATCTGTACATAAATGGCTTGAAATACTTAATATTATTAGAACAGATTGTTCATTATTGATTTAGCAAAATTTAGTGCATTCATTATGAAATAATACGAAATGACTAAAATATGTATAATCAAACTGAAATTGAAAACTAAAACATGTAAGAACCATTAGAAATCAGAACAGGTTTTAAAAAGCAGAAGTAATCAATAACTTAAAGGAACTAGTCAAATGTTTGCTTTTGTTTAGGCAGGTTTGGGGTGGTAAGGTGGCTCAGTGGTAGAGCATCTGTCTTGTATGCACAAGGTCCTAGATTTGATCCCTGGCACCAGAGAAAGTAGCAACAAAAGTGAAATAAATAAGGATTCATAAATAGTGAAGAAGTGCTTTGTACTCTCTTGCTCATTAAAAGAAAAAGAATAAAATAAGAATAATAAAAAGAATACATCAGAAAAGGTAACAGTAGCAAATGCTGGAGAGGGTGTGGGATCAAAGGAACCCTCCTACACTGCTGGTGGGAATGTCAATTGGTCCAACCTCTGTGGAGAACAGTCTGGAGAACTCACAGAAGGCTAGAAATGGACCTACCCTATGATCCTGCAATTCCTCTCCTGGGGATATATCCCAAGGAACCCAACACACCCATCCAAAATAATCTGTGTACACATATGTTCTTGGCAGCACAATTTGTAATAGCCAAAACCTGGAAGCAACCCAGGTGTCCAACAACAGATGAGTGGCTGAGCAAGTTGTGGTATATATACACAATGGAATACTACAGCTATAAAAAATGGTGACTTCACCATTTTCAGCCAATCTTGGATGGACCTTGAAAAATTCATGTTAAGTGAAATAAGTCAGAAACAGAAGGATGAATATGAGATGATCACATTCTCAGGCAAAAGTTGAAAAACAAGATCAGAAATGAAAACACAAGTAGAACCTGAAATGTAATTGGCATATCGCTCCAAAGTAAAAGACTCTGGGGTGGGAGTGGATGGGTGGGGAGAATACAGGTCCATGAAGGATGATAAATGACATAGTGGGGGTTGTATTGTTAAATGGGAAACTGGGGAATGTTATGCATATACAAACTATTGTATTTATTGTTGAAAAAAAAGAATACAAGAAAAAAGAATAATAGGGTGGATCCTATATCTCCATTTTACAAAAAGAGAAGAAGGATCAGGAGGAGAAGAACAAGAAGATGATGAAGATGAAGAGGAGAAGGGGAAGAAAAAAAGAAGAGGTTGGGTGGTGGAGCAGTGACTCAACAGTGGAGAACAGATCTTGGACACTCTACAGGACAACAATAGTTTCACACTGCTGTATTGATCTAATTCAATAGCTCCATTATAATAGAGCCAAAAGACTTATATTAGAACAGTAGAAATCTTCCCTGTAATGTATAATCATACATCTTATGAACACCTTGAATATCTAGTATCTAATACAAGGCCCACTTCAGAGTATGGACTTAATTTAAAAGCTACACACACCTAAAATAGAAAAGTTGAAAATTAGTATGGTGGACAAAAAGCACTATTACCTAACATAATATAAGCTAATGGAAAGGATTCTTCTAACTGAAGGTATAGAAATTGCTTTGTTCTACCAACGTGTCCTGGAGCTCAGCTTCCCCAGAGACACACCCTACTAGGGAAAGAGAGAGGCAGACTGGGAGTATGGACCGACCAGTCAACGCCCATGTTCAGCGGGGAAGCAATTACAGAAGCCAGACCTTCTACCTTCTGCAACCCTCAACGACCCTGGGTCCATGCTCCCAGAGGCATAGAGAATGGGAAAGCTACCATGGGAGGGGGTGGGTTATGGAGATTGGGTGGTGGGAATTGTGTGGAGTTGTACCCCTCCTACCTTATGCTTTTGTTCACTAATCCTTTCTTAAATAAAAAATAAAAAAATTAAAAAAATAAAAAAAAAGAAATTGCTTTGTTCAATATCATAGTCACTAGATGTATCAAGCACTAGAAATGTAATTAATTTGAAGTTAATTGTTAAGTGTAAAAGAAGCATAAGATTTAAAAACTTAGCTGAAAAGAAGCAAAAGATCTTATTAGTATTGGTTATCTGGCTAATAATGTTTCGAAAATATTGGTTTAAATAAAATATATTATCAAGGTTAATTTATCTCTTTCTTCTTGCTTCCTTCTAATAAGACTGTCAGAAAAATTTAAATTGCCTCCATGACTCTCAATATGTTTCTGTTGGACATTGTTGTTATGCAATGACCTACCACTCTTCACTCATTAAAAGTGCCCATCACCATGTAATCAACACCTGTTCTCACAGACCCAGGACACTTTTTCATTGACATCAAGAATGTTGCTTTTGAATAAGTGCTATTCTTAAATTTAAGGACTACCTTGTCCATTCTTTTTTTTTTTTAAATACAGCAAAACATCACTTCACTTTCCATCAAATTCTCCTAACTTTTCTTTAAATCTGCACTTTTCTCTCTTCCAGTGCATCTGTGTGCCTTGGCCTCACCAAACTCCACACAGATAAAATTTTTCCCAATCTAATATGTCCTTTATACTGTCAACTCATTAATATATATTAAGATGGGAAAGTGAAAAAATTTCAATATCATAGGTAATATGTGATTTCTATGACACTCCATCCATACCTATACCACCTACTTTTTCTTTGTTTCATATTTCATTTAACCACAATAATGATGACTAGGTTTCAGGCACTCCTCTAAACTATTGCTGAAGGCCAACTAATTTTACCCCCCGGTTCCCATTATAAAGACTATTCTGGGGAGTCGGGCTGTAGTGCAGCGGGTTAAGCGCAGGTGGCGCAAAGCACAAGGACCGGCATAAGGATCCCGGTTCGAACCCGGCTCCCCACCTGCAGGGGAGTAGCTTCACAGGCGGTGAAGCAGGTCTGCAGGTGTCTATCTCTCTCTCCTCCTCTCTGTCTTCCCCTCCTCTCTCCATTTCTCTCTGTCCTATCCAACAACGACAACAACAATAATAACTACAACAATAAAACAAGGGCAACAAAAGGGAATAAATAAATAAAATAAATATTTAAAAAAAAAAACTATTCTGCTAATGTCTCCAACTTACTAATATGAAAAGAACAAGAAAAAGTTGTCACTAGTTCAAAAACCTGCAATTAACAGAAACCAGAGTCAGGATCTGACCAAGACAATCTATTACTGATTCATCTTCTTGAGGAACAAGGTGGAATTACTTCTAGCTGGTTTCGTCACCCAAGAACACACTCTATCCAGGTGAAATGAGCATCAGCCTCTCTCAGTTATTCCCAGGATTTTCCTTAATTATAATTTCCCTTGCTTTTATTTTTTTATCTTTGTATTGGATAGATACAGTCAGAAATTGAGAAGGTAGGAAGAGAAAGTGGGCAAGAGACAGAAAGACGCCTGCAGCATCGCTTCATCACTCACAAAGCTTTCCGCCTGCAGCGGGACCTTCCCTTGCTTTTAAAATTCATCTCTTTTCTGCCTCACTGTACAAATGTGCTTCCTCTTGATTCCCAGATAGCAACAGCTTGACCCTAATTAACCCAAGTTATGACATCAATAAGGCCAAGTAATTCCTAACAGTTGTAAAGAGTTTCCCATTTACAAAGTGCATAAATTACCAATATGTGGTGGAAGAAAATGTGCTCGCATTAACCATGATTTTAAAAATAATTGACTCATTTCAAAGAAGTATTTTTAAAGTGGAATTTCAAGCAATGTATCATTGCATGAGAGAGCACTGACATCATAGAGAACATAGCTTACTCCGCCTGCATTTTCATTATAATTGTTTATTATTTCACTCATACACACAGATCCTGTTTCAATCACAAAACCATTCAAGACAGTTTTCAGATATAAATACAATCTAACAGGATTAAATAAATAAATGAGAAAATTATTCAAGCACTGTTATTCATGTGACTATTATTTATGTTGTCTGTGGCAAGAATCCAAGTCCTTTTCTGTTTGTCTAGCATGGCTATGATGACCTGAAGTACAGAAGCACAAGGCCTGCTCCAGACTCTAATATGTCCTCTTCTCTAGTCAAGAGTTTTGCCTCAGTCAACTTACTATACAGAATTAGAGTTATAGTTAGTAACAAGGAATCCTTACTCATCTATTGCTCCTGGTGACCATTTGTTGTTGTTGTTGTTGTTGTTATTGTTGTTGGATAGGACAGAGAGAAATTGAGAAGGGAGGGGTAGGGGAGGGAGGGAGGGAGAGAAAAAGATAGATACCTGTAGATAGGCTTCATCACTTGTGAAGCAACACCCCCTGCAGGTGGGGTGCCTTACACTTGGCACCATGTATGCTACCACCCAACCCCCAGAATCTTTACTCTTTAAAGACACATCTAGAGACCAATACAATCAGCTTATCTGGTTCAATTTCAAATTCCTGTTTGGCCTTGCAAGTCAGAATATCTTCTAAACAGAAGATAGATAGATAATATAGGAAATAAAAGTGATGATTCATCTATAATTCTGTTTATCAACATTTTTGCACAATCTGTCTATAATTTGGTTAGTCCTCTCACAAACATCTCCACTTAACTTAATATATAATCGACCAATTTAGTTAAAGTGGTAATTTCATTTTGATCTTGAACTATTCCTGGGACTGAAGTTGGGTTTCAAACATTTCTTTGAAATTAGGACAAGGCAGGGGGGATCAACTGAGTCAACAAATGGGTGGAGGTTACACAAAGGAAACAGGGACAAAGTAAGGAACATAAAGCAAGATGATAAAAAGGAAAATACACCTTAAGATATAACATATTTGGGACTGGGCAGTGATGCATCTGATTGAGTGAATAGGTTACTATGTGTGAAGACCTGAGCTCAAATTCCAAGTTCCCACCTGCAGGAGGGAAAATTTCATGAACATTGTAGCAATACTGCAGATGCCACTTTGTCTCTCCCTCTCTCTATGTAATCTGATTCTCTGCACCAAGAAATTAAACCAAGAAACAAAAATCCTGCTCCTGTGATTTACTTTGGAGCAGTCAGATAAAGGGATCCCATAACTATACCAAAGGTACAGAAGAGCAGAATCCAGAATTCCAGAGGAGGAAATCATCTCCTACACCTGCCTGAGATATATATATATATATGTGTGTGTGTGTGTATGTGTATATACACACACATTATATATATATATATATATATATATATATATATATATATATATATATATATTCAGAAGGAAGCAGAAAGGCACACTCCTTTTTTCTAATTATTCCTCCTTACCAATTCCTCAGTTCCTGTGCTTTTGAACATTTGAATAAGTTCTGCCTTTATACATAATTTCTAGGAAAATGATAGGTGGAACTTAGGGGTCATTGCCCTGGTAAGGGTAGTTGTAGAAAGGCAAGTGCTAAGTAATTCATCAACTGCTTCACTGATGTGACTGACATCTAATGATGGCATAGGAGCGATTTATATTTACACTATTAAATTTACTCATTTATAACAGTACATACAAAGCATTTTGAAATGGAGTCTTTAAGAGGGCATTCAACACTATGGGGAAACAATGCTCCCAGCTTCTGAAAAAGAAAATTGACACTCATCTCTCCAGGAAACAGGATGTCAAGTATTAACCTGAGGTTTTGCAGATTAAGATGGCAGTTTGCTACAGCAGGAGACCCAGGAAAATCAATACTACAACAATCACCTCTCCAGCATGAAAGCTCTAGCTTGCAAAAGTGCTTTTGAGATCCCATTTCCCATTTCATGCTATACACCAACAGTTCCATTTTCTAATAGATGAGAATTTCAGCACCTACTGCTTAGATCTTAAAACAATAGCATTCTTTCAAAAGAGCCTGCAAGGTCCTCCTTGATATCCTATTATATGGCCATGAGGTAGCCTGCTCTCAGAAAGATCTCTGATCAGAGTACTTGCTCTGTCAGGAAGCAGTATCTGAGTTAGCTGAGACAACTAAGGTATAGCTAAACACACTATTCAGTCTCCCCAACCACATTCCTTCTAAAGACCATAGCTCCCTTCAGGCAAAGTGTAAGGATCTGCCAACAAATCCCTCAAACAGGTGCGTGCTTTAACAACATCACTTTGCACTGGGGTGTGGCTTATAATAGGGATGAAGGATCCTTGGTACCAGACATAGCCAAAGTGACCTCTCTGTTATATGAACCTTTTCAGTTAATAGATATTCCAATAGCCCTAAATGCAGCAACAGTAGTAAAATGTATATATATATATATTAGAAAACCAGGCAAAACCAGAAAGTTTGAACAATCTGCCAAGAAAACATTCTGGTCCTAAGTAATGGAAGATGAAGAATTTAAACACATTGTTCAAATGGAGTGAAGTATTAGCTGACTTACACACCACATTACTCTTCTTAGACTAAAACGTATGTCTTTGGAGAAAGGTAATTTAATTCAAGTGATAAAGGATGCTGGTTCTTAAAGCAGTCAGTCTTAAAACGATGGTTCTAAAGAAATTGTTTTGGCTTGTGCAAACCATAGCAGTAAAATGTCTTGAAGGGAACTCCATCTTTTGTGGAATCAAAACTTCAAGAAAGAGGTCAAGAGGTTGTTTACTAAATAGACACGTCATTTTGGACTGGGAGTAACAGCATGTGGTTCTGCACAATACTCTGGGATTAATATTCTCTTAATAATATCACAAGCAAATTTATGTGAAAAGAAAAAATCAGACTCCTCTCCACCAAAAGCATGAAAATAAACAATGTCAGAAGTAAACTATACACTCTGGTTGTGATTAGGGAGAATGATGTAAAGCAGAAAGCACATTCTCCTATGAGAGACCCTGGAGTGACTGTTGCCCTCACCATCTATCAATCAGGTGACCTAAAAATTCATTAAGTAGACTTGATAGCTACTGGTTATATATTTGTAAATAAGAATAGCAATATATCCTATTAAGAGCCATTGTATAGACTAAATGAGATCAAAGATATAAACTGCTTTATAAAAAGCACTCTATACACACTTATTTCTCCCATTCTTCTAAGTTCCTTTACCAAAACACAACATGTATATATGTGGGAGATTTTTCTCACACCAACAAACACTTTTCAGACATGAAATTGTTCAAGAACTCATCCTAATTTGGACACTACCCAGAGGAAGCATCAGTATCTACAGGTTAAGAATCCAGGCCCACAAAACGACAGCCTCAAGTGCAGGTTGTTACTTATGCTTTTGACCAACTAGTTATAATAAATTAGTGATGTATATATCTGTCCCCTTGTTTGAAAAGCTCAGGAAATTCAGAAAATCCACTTAATCACAAAATAATGGATTTGTTACTAAGGATACTTAGTTTACAAATCAATAGATGAAGAAAAGACACAAGGTGAAGTCACAAATAAAGGAGCTTCTGTGCTCTTAGAACTTGGGGCCTATCATGGTGGCAAGTGGAAGTACTCTTATTCCTAGATGCTCTCTTAATATTCATTATTGATCAACTAATTGACTACTGGTAACTGACTCAAACTCTAACCCATCTCCTTTCCTTGAAAATCAGGTGAGACTACATGCTCCAACCTTCCATCTATGGTTATTTTACCCAAAAACAAGTACTCATCTTTAAGTGTTTTCCAAATGTTGTCTTATTAAAATAGGCCCATTGGATGGAATGCTGATTATTGTAAGTAACAGAAAATTCAAATCTAATGATATTGAAGATGTTTTCAGGATCTGAAGACCTGAGGACAACAGACCAAATAAATCAAAAGATACTCCCATTAATCTTACTGTTCAGGAAATACTAAGATCTATGAGCCTGAAACTACAGATGAGAGTCAAATATAGATGAGAACGACCAAATACACACACACACACATACACACACACACACACACACACACACACACCATATCCAATTTTAGCCTTGCTAAAATATATAAAACATCATAGATTGTAGAATCAAAACAAATATTAAAAAGCTTCATTAGAGATGTCAACTGTTTCTGTTAATCAGTTCTCCATGTCCTCTGAGAAACTCTTTCTTATAAACACTGAGAAAGGTGCTTCCTTCTTTATGTGGAACTCCACAATGTGGAGGCAGGACATGACAAAGCTATATTCCCAAGTTTTCATTGATACTTTATGAGAAAATATTTCTGTGTTTGGCTACATTATTATATAACATATTAATTCTCCCTATGGTGTCTTATTCTTATACATGCACAATTCTACTACTTCTAGAACAATATTTTTATTTTCTTTCATATACAGAGGGTGACAAAGAGAAAGAGAGATATCACAGCACAGAGGTTTCCCTAATGTTATGGAACTTGCATGTGGTGCTAGGACTCAAGCCCAGGTAGTGTGCAATTGAAGGCACATGTCCTACCAGGTGAGCTATCTTCCCCCAATTAAAAATATTAAATATGCAAATATTAACATTTGTAAGGTAAACACATGATTAACAGAAACACTTTCATCATTTTAAGTGAAATAATTTTTAAGTATCAAAACATAGAAAGGGGCTGGAAAGACAGCTCCCTTGGGAAAGTGCATGCTTTGTCACACATACAACTTGGGTTGCATCCTAGTGGAGATAGACCCATTTCAGGTAAACAAGAATCCTGGTGGCATGGAATTCTAACTATTGAAAGTTAAGTTTATATAACTGAGGAAGCCCTGTAGAGGATCAAAGAGCAGTCTTTTAAACAGGTTTTATAACCATATAAAAAACAAATGAAACTGGAATTTAGACCTTCCAAAGAATGAAATCAACAAAAGTAGACAAAAAAGAAAAATTATCACTTTCATTTACAATGCCAAAGAAAATTCACTGGACAACATTGTACTGTTGAAGAGAGTGAGTTACAGATCATTCCATTTTTTTTATAGTCATTGCCTCAGAACTTTGGACATTCGTGAGATAGATCCTTTGAGAGTATTTGAATGGAATTGCCAATGTCTAACGTGTGAACATGATAGCCCCAAATAGAATAAGACCTAGAATAATTTTATGAACAAAAGGAACTTTCTTAATGTGACTAAATCCTCTATGTTCATCCTCAGTGAGAGCAAGATTAAAGTGGCCACTGAAATGGACCACAATTTCTTTCACTGGATGTTGCAACTTGATACTACCACAACAAAAACTACAGCATACATAGAAAACAAAACAAACAAAACAGAACAAAACAAAAAAACAGCATAGAAGCTAGCTTGGAGAGCAGATGAACTAATAACAAAAGAAAAAAGTCCAGAATCCCGTGGCAAGGGCAGAGAGATCCATAACCAAGGTAAATATTTGCTCCCTCCTCAGTTCTGTACCACTAGGCCTGATTCTTGCAGTTGCAGCCACCTTCCCTACTGGTTTTCCTATCACCATGGCCAGCTCCAGTTGCTCCAACCCAGCCGCTGCCTGTGTGCTGTATGACTATTGCCTCTGCACAGCCACTGCCACCCACTGAAGGCCACGCCACCTGTGGTGGTTGATGGGTTCAGCCCATTTCCAGCTCAAATTCTATTCCTTCTATTTCTAGCTTGCTAGGTTATAAATGAATCAATACTTTTCTCTACTAGAATTAAAAACAAAACATTGTTATGTAAAGCTAAAAGTAGTAATATGTGGTAACATTACTTGTGGTTCAATTAGGTATTACTTCCATGTATTTTACTTCTATTACATTACTTAATGGCCATAACAACCACTGAGGTATATTTTACCAATTAAAAAAAAAACTAGATAAAAACCTGAGGTGCAGAGAATTTAAGTAACTTGTCTAGGACTATACAATGTTTTAAGGGTCTGGGATTTCTATTCCAGAATATTTATGTTGAGAATCTCAATGAAATATTATAACTTTCATAGCCCTCCTACATAGTAATAACATACAGTTAAATTATATTAAGCCTGGACATTAGGATTGGTTGCAAAGATGACACTCAGTAAATACCAGCTCCTCCGCTCATCTTCTTCCTTCTGAATCATCAAAACTTTTCTGGTGAATAAGATTAAGACTTAATTCAAACTCATTCTATTTTAACATTATCTGAGAATAAAAGAAAGGCTGAGATAAAACAAAGTAAAAACCATGAGCTTGTTCCAATTTAATAAGTGATCAAAATATCTAAAAAAGCCTTGACTCAGATACCACACAATTGCCTTTTTTGGTTCTGTATGTCATCCTAAGAATAACAGACAAGATAGGTTCTGCTAGCTCCATTATTGTAAGGTTATTTCATCTTCAGAATTCATGCTTCAACTGAATTAGTACAATAATCTGAGTTATATTTAAATAGTAATATAAAGTAAATTCCCAATTTTCTATTATAACTATATGTTGATGTCATAGTTTCCTCTTATTCTACGAACAGTCCTTACTCTTTCTTTTCTGTTACATATATATGCAATTTCAAGTACTATGTTTCTTCAGTTTTTTTCCTTGTATTTTCCTTGTGTGTTGGTGGTCTCTATTACACAATTTTGTGAGCACTGCTTTCCATGTCTTTTGCTCCCAAAGGAATATTACACATTGATTGAAGGCACAGTTCCATGTTTATTGTGTTTATATTTATCATGTTTATTTTTGTAGATCTTTAACTTTACTAGAGTGTGACACAACTGATTGTGTGTTACTTGAATGGATGGTCAGACCTCCATTTGAGGTTCTCCACTAACATTCTCTACTTCTGCTGTTCAGACCTCTATGGTCATGAAAATACAGCAGTCTGTCTTTCTGCTTCAAGAATATTACCCATTTTTTCATGCTATTTTGCTGAAATTTTCTAGATGACAGATTCACTTTTTTTTTCTATTGGTTTACCTAATTTGACCCTCCTTGCTGTTTTAAACTTGTTTCCTTTCTTTAATTCCTTTCATTTGCTTTCCTATTTGCATTTAGCAAGTGAATGAAGGCAAGGAACTGGTTCAAAGGAGTTCAGACTCTAATGCACTGCTCACAGGGCTGCCAGAAATTGCAGGCTGTGCTTCAATGCAGTTCTCTGCAAATAAGCATCTAAATGTTACAAAAGTCTACGCTTAGGTAGTTTTAAGACTTTAAGTCAGAACAACAAATAGCTGGCATTGTTTATTTTGTTTTTATCTATTCAACTCCCAAGGAGAGGTTCCAAGGTTGAATTGTAGCTGGTTGATCATTTTGGCTTATGAGTCCTGACTTTAGGGCTTTAGGGTCTGAGTAGATAAGTGAGAGTATCCAGAAAGCAATCCTACCTGCTATACCTTCAACCTAACAATATATTTTTGTTATTAAATGCTTTAGTAGTGTGTGTTTGCATGCTGCCATTGTGTGATTGTGTGTGTGTGTGTGTGTGTGTGTGTGTGTGTGTGTATGCTTGGCTGAAATACGAATGTTTTCTTTCATTCAGCTCAAATGTAAAAACAGAACTCTGAATTGCCTCAGGGTACTTTTCAAATTCCCTGTGATATCACCAGTTGGAATTATGCACATTCGTTTTCTAAATTCTGCAAAGAAAATTGCTGAATTATCTGTGACATTTACCATAACTCTGAAAATTTATGTTAGTTTCTTCCCTTTTCCTACTCCTATCCCCTTTTCAAAAGCAAATCTCCTCTCCTGGTTCAATTTCTCTGAATGTTAAATGTTCTTTTAGAAATCATTCATTTTTATTGTCAACCATTTTGCTCTGTTCTATTTGCTACAGAATTATTATATAATCTAGTCTGATTCTTGGCTATAGAAAAAGAATACTACCATGTCTCATCTGTACTAAGTTTAGTTTAATAATTCAAGATTCTACCCAGATGTATACAATATGCTCCAAAACACTAAAATAAAAGAAGTCTAGTACTTGGAATCCTAATCTCTCCTTTCCTCATGACTACCACAAACACTTTCCTTGGTTCTCTATTATCTTACTATGGATTTCCATATAGTAAGATGCCTTGAAAATCCTTAGTCATATAGAAACTATGAATTACTTATATGTACTCTCAGAGATCCTGATTCTTGTATATGGGTTTAGATGGGCTGGAATCTGCCCATCTAAAATGCTATCTAAGAAAGTTTGATGCAAGTCTAAGGATAGCAATTTGAAAAGCACTGAATGCTAGGCTACAAACTTTCACACTGAACTACATACACTCCTTTATTCTACTACTTCCCCTCTCACTGTCTAACACTGTCTTAATGGCTATCTCTGTATTATCTTCTTGCCACCTCTCCAGGCAAATCCATGCCTCTATCACTCCTTTACTTATACATCTGTTCAGAATGTCCTTATCCTCTGCCCTGGAAGATACCCACTCATTTCTCCAAGACCTATTTCCAATATTTTGAATCCATCAACTGTAGAACACCTGCCTCCTAATTTCTGGGGTTTCTTTGGTTCCCATATATCCTCAAATCCTGCCCACTGGCTTCCCAGAGATCTTGTGAATCCTACATTACAAGCAATAAAATTTCTCTCAATAAACAAAACAGCCTTTGTAACTTGCAATCAAGAATCCTATCTAATATAACTTTTTTTTTTCAGAAAATCCATCTTAGATTTTCTTTGTGCTGTATAGTATGAGTTTTACATGCAACCAAAGCCTACAGACTAGAACTAAATAAGTTAAAGAAAAAATTGCATTACTCTTAGGACTAGAGTTTTGATAAGCAGACTTTAACATCAAAATGCTTTTAAAGGCTTGTTTTGAGTTTATTATTCATGCTGACCCATCATACAAGAGCAGAAAATATTTTTTTACTCACGTTTTATGAGACAGGCCATTTATGACATCCAGAGGCAAAGTAAATTTGTGATTCATACTTATAAATGGCAACAGTGGCCACCGAGTTTGACATCATTTACCCAAAGGGAATAATAAGATTTTATGAGATTTCACCAATATTTGCTTACTTGCAGATGTGATTAGACAAGGGCAAGTACCCTCTTGGTACAGACATTGTTTGAAGAAAACAAAGCATTTGAAGTGCATAGCATATTTATAATAACATATGTTCACTGATATTAATGTACCTTGAAAGAGTATTGTAAATGCCCAGATGAAAAACTCATATTTGAAAGGTGTTTGTTGGTATATGGAATAAGATATGAGATTATTTTCAATAAAGCTAGTGGCTAATAAAAGCTATCAAAGCAGAGAATAGTCATGCTCTCAGCGAATTGTTATCAAATACTGGTTATAGGATTGAGGGGTAGTACAATGTGTTAGATTATTTGTACATCTCAGGCCATAAGGATCATAGTTTCAGTCCTCTACAAGGCTACAAGCTAGAGTTCAGCAGTGCTGTGACCACTCTCTCTGAATCTCTCTCTCTTTCATTAGTTATGCCTGAGGCTCCATCATCCCAGGTTCGACTCTTAGCATCACTATAAGCCAGAGATGAAAGGTGTTCTGATAAAAGTAAATAAATATCTAGCTTAAAAAAATACTTTATTTGAATAGTGTTCTGTTTTGCCAGTTTTCAGCCCAATGCCCACCACATTGAAAGATGCTTTGATCCCTTTACTTCATGTCCTCTCTCTTTCTTTCTCAGATATTTTTATTTATTATTTATTGGATAGAGACAGAGAGAAAATGAGAGGGAAGGAGAAGAAAAGGAGGAAAGGAGGGAGGGAGGGAGACTCGCATCCCTGCTTCATTGCTACTGAAGCTTTTCCTCTGCAGGTGAGGTCTGGGGACTTGAACAGGAATCCTTGCTCACTGTAATGTATACACTTAATCAGGTGCACCACAGCCCAGCCCTTCTTCTATCTATTTATCTATCTATCTATCGTTCTATCTCTATCTATCTATATATCTATCTATCTATCTCTCTTATTTGAATAAACCTAGAGTGATGAGACCCCAGCTGATAAAAACAAAAAAAACCCAAACAAGTAAATAAGTACTGATTATATGATACTAGAAACAAAAAATTAAACAAAGCACAATGCCTCACAGAAAAATATCAGATCAAAGTTTAGATAACCAAGCAAACATATTTTAGCTCACATAATTAGGTACAGTGAAATTAGTAGTCCTTTTTTTTCTTAGTATTCTATTAAAATTTGAAGTAATTTCATCTCTGAGTGCATTACTATGTTAGATTCTTTGACATCAGTTAAGGTATATTAAAAAAGAAGTCTGAATCATAATTCCTGAACTAGGGAAGGTTATAGTTCACTTAGAGGACTAATATTTAAACTTAATACAGCAAACAGTTATAATGTTAAAAACGTTTTATCTCAGAAACAGTGGTACAGGCTGCAAGTGGTGTGAGAGTTGAAAAAAACAAAGTTAATGCATGCTGGTATGATTGCAGAAGTGTGGGGAGGCACATGTGCCCTCAAGGTTGCTATTGGCATGGCCATAGAGTTTATGTTAAAAGATAGTTCCTGGGAATCTGGAGGTGGCGCAGCGGGTTTAGCGCAGGTGGCGCTAAGTGCAAGAACTGGCTTGAGGATCCCAGTTTGAGCCCCCGGCTCCTCACCTGCAGGGGAATCACTTCACGGGTGGTGAAGCAGGTCTACAGGTGTCTTTCTCTCCCCCTGCCTTTCCCTCCTCTCTCCATTTCTCTCTGTTCTATCCAACAACCACAATATCAGCAATAACAATAATATAATTACAACAATAAAACAACTAGGGCAACAAAAGGCAAGATACCAAAGGAAAAAAAAAAAGAATAAGATAGTTCCCGCTTCCCTACACCTTAGAGTCTTTGTTAAAAGATAAGTTCTTTTTCCCCATGAATATATAATAATAAATGAATAGGAAAGATACATCCCCCAATACTCATTTGGCTAAGGCACCAAACCTCTTTTTCTATAAAGCATTCAAATCAGATGCCCTGCTAACCACAAGAAGCAGATTGTTTGTGTTTCTTCCACAGGAATCCCGGAAAAAAACATCTGGACCCCTGCACACCCTGACATCACCCACTAGATGGCACGACTACAGTGGCACACACCCCCGAAACACTAGATGTCACCTGACGCGATCTGAAGAACCTGATTCACAGACTCCAAGGACAGAATTTTTTTACTGTCTGTCCGCCTTTCCTGCTTCTGCTTTACCTGTCACGTTTTGGAGGTTCCAGCTCACAATATACAGAAAAGAGGAATTCCAGAGGCTGACCTTTCTCATGCAGCATTTCATCCCCTGCCATTTCTCCCCCTAGTCTCCTACTTTGGACTGAGACTTCTATCTGACTTGCTGGTATACCCTTTGGACACTTTAGACAATTTTACAGCAGCTTCCTTCCCTTCACGTTGCTGGTTTTTCATAGACTGACCCTGAGTAGTTCATAGACTTTACACACTGTTGCCCTGGGCATTAGATAAAAGGAAAGGGGGAGATGCCGGGAAATTATGCTGATGCAGTCTCATCTGCCATGTTGTCCCCTCAGGCTACTGCTAGTTCCTGCGAGAGTTGGGACATTCTCGGAGTGCCTGTTCAGCCACGTTGTGCCCTCAGGGCATTGTCTATATCCCCGGGATATTTGGAGTGCTATGGTTACTCCTCCCCCTTCCCATTCTCGTGAAAGCTACTCCTATAAAAGCCCTTCTTCTTCCGCACCTCGCTCTCTTGCCAGCGCTCCACTCTGGTGTTCAGACTCAGGAAAGGTTACTGCATGAGGCGGCCATTTTCGCTATCTCCACATGGCCCAACCTGCCTCTCTAGCACCGAACTCTGAGGTGCCAGCACAAATAAAGATTTGTGTTTCCTCTTCCCTCCGGACCCCCTCTCTCTCTTCTCTGCAGCCCGCGCACAACAGCACAGAAGGTCATGAGCAATATGAGACTCAACAAAGAACTGAACAGGAGAAATTAAGGTCAGGAGAGATAACTCACTGGATAGGTTGTATGCCTTGTCATGCGTAAGATCAGGTTGGAGCTCCAACACCAGATAGCAGGTGCTATGTCACTAAACTCAACTCAGTGCTATAGTGTCTCTCCTCCTCTGTCCCTCCTTCCCTTCTTTCCCTTGTCTCTGTTATTTGAATGAAAAATAGGTTCAGAACTATGAAATTATTTATATCATGAATGAGGTGAGGCTCCAGCTCCTCCCCCCCACCTTGCCTAGTGGGGGGAAAAAAAAGACTATTGCCAGATGGCTTCACTGATAAGTGGAATATAGATGATTAAAAAAAAGTAAACAAACTGGCTCTCAAACTTTTGTGAACTATAGTGATGCTGGTAAAAGTGGGGGGTACAGAATTTTGATGGCGTTTGAAGCATGAAAATATACCCTATAATCTTATAATTTTTAAACCATTATTAAATCACTAATAAAAATGATAATTTTAAAAGAGAAAAATAAAACTCAGAGCTGAAAAAGAATTCATTGGTATCTTGTATATGTAAATATCATTGCTCTACATCTTTTCCACTTCTACAGATTAGTAATCTGAGATTTAACGAGATTAAGTGTTTTATATAATTGTTAACCAGTGAGAAGTAGACAATATCCAGCTACCATTATTACAAGATTTTAATAGGAAGACAGGAAGGGAAAAAAATTATGGGACTATTGTAGGGAGTAGTAAAATAAACATGAGGGGAGCAGCAGGCAGTGGAACAATCATTTAGGCGTACATATCTGAGTTTGAGCCCCCATTCCCCACCTACACGGAGGATGCTTCAGAAGTGGTGACACAGGGCTGCAGGTATCTATCTTTCTGTCTCCATAACTACCCTTCCCTCTCAATTTATTTCTATCCTGAAAAAATAAAATAAAAAGGATGGTTCCCAAGAGCTGTGGATTTGTATTGTCAGCATGGTGCCCCAGTAACAACAACAACAACAACAAAACAGATAAAATGGGTAGTTGTAGTGAAGTTACTATAGAAAAGTTATAAAAGTTGTCAGAGTAGTTAAGATTTGAAGCTTCAGTAATGGAACTATGACTAGACTATAACTATAATAACTGTGAAGTGGCTTTGGAAAGATTAAAAAGCAGGAGATAGGGTATAGAAAAATTGAATTTGAAATTATGGTAATAGGTCAACAAGTGTTATCCAGATTTCCTCCCAGTATTATATTTTAATATATCAACAGTTGACTATGCAAGAGATCAGAATATATATATATATATATATATATATATATATATATATATTAATGTTTCGGTCTCTCTATACTTTTATGGCAAGAAAGAACCTTTTCTCCTTTAGAAATAAAATCACAACAAAGCAAAGCACCATCAAATAAAAGAAGAACCTAACGGAACAGCTGGGAAGGTGGGAAGAAATTTAATTTCAAGGATAAATGCCATGGAGAAATATTTTTTTATCTGAATTCTCATAAAACGCAAAGAGTTGAAAACAGGAATGGAAAAATAACTTTCCTTTAACTATAAAAGATACATTATATTTAATATGCATGCATTTTCATATTTATTGAATGAAGATGCCACTAAGGAGGCACAACTATCACTTAACTTAGCATTAAAGAAAAATTAATAGTAGTTAATAATAATACACTGCTATGATGCTATTGACTGAAAGATATAATTCATTTTAGAAGTATGGGAATGTGAAAATTTTACCATCATTGAAGAAATGTAAGCACCTAGTATTATGTAATACACAATAAATTTGAGACACAATATGTTTCTCTTAGTAAGTCCTACTTACATTATGGGAATAACTTGAGGTTGGGAAACAGACATGCTCAGAAGACAAATATAAAAATAATCCCACATGTATGTCTTAATAAGATGGAAATTTTGGAATAAATTACCTTATGTCTACAATCTTCCATTTCTGTATGAAGAAAAAAGAAATTCCTAACTATTTCAATCTATTATAAAAATAAAATAGCATTGAAAAGTCATTTTGTTATGGTTTGCTGTACAGTATCCAGTATCTTGTATATAGCTGTGCTATTGGATGCTTCTAATCTACTTGGTCTAGGCTTTTGAGAGAGTCCACATATCAAATACACAGCCTATATATTAAAAAGATTCAGTTTGTGTTTTGAGAAACTTTGAGACATACAATTGATTTCCCCCTCTCATATTAATTAACTACTGATTTATATGTCTACATTTTGCTAGGAGTGTACATAAACACCATTCCCACCACCAAAGGACTGTGACCCATCCCTCCGCCCACTCCCACCCCCACTGGCCCAGGAAGCTGCATGTCTACACCTCACCACTGGGTTTTTACTTTGGTGCCCTACTTACAATTTGATCAGGTCCTGCTTTTAGTTTCCCTTTCAGATCTTCTTACTCAACTTCTGTTGATGAGTGGGATCATCCCATACTCACCTTTATCTTTCTGACTTAGTTCACTTAACATAATTCCTTCTAGCTCTGTCCAAGATGGGTCAGAGAAGGTGGGTTCATTGTTCTTGATAGCTGCATAGTATTCCATTGTGTATATATACCACAGCTTTCTCAGCCACTCATCTGTTGTTGGGCACCTGGGTTGCTTCCAGGTTTTAGCTATTATGAATTGTGCTGCTATGAACATAGGAGTACACACCTCTTTTTGGTTGGGTGTTATGGAGTCCTTGGGGTATAACCCCAGGAGAGGAATTACTGGATCATATGGAAGGTCCATGTCTAGCCTTCTGAGAGTTTTCCAGACTGCTCTCCACAGAGGCTGTACCAATTTACATTCCCACCAGCAATGTAAAAGGGTTCCTCTGTCCCCACATCCTCTCCAGCATTTGTTGCTGCTGTCCATAACAAAAGGACTTTTCAAAGTTAACCCAATTAACAAATAATGTGATGATAACATTAACTATCGATTGTCTTTTGGAACCCTAAGACAGCAGGAACCTCACATCTCCACTATAGAGCCCCTACTTCCCCCAGTCCTGGAGCCCTTGGATAGGGCCCACTTTCCCATATGCATCTCCCAATCCAAACCAAATAATATTGCACCCGCCGATCACAACCTAACCAACGCAATGATTGCCACCTCAACATGCTTCACCTCAGGCTGTGTCCAGAGACTTCACGTGTGGAATGACAACCCTTCAGCTTCATTACTCGGGTGAGACCTTTCCTTTTATAGTACACTCTAATTTCATCTCAGGTAGTTCACTTTCTAACAAAGTCCCATAACCTAGATATGCACCAGTTTCTGTGAGAGAGAGCTTATGTGCACACGTATCCATAAACTACTGCAAAATATATACCTGAAAGCAGAAGTACACTAGAGTTTGCAGTGAGTACCCCCCTAACACTTCCTCTCCACTATTCCAAGGTTGGGATCCATGATTGCTCAACAAATTGTTTGGCTTCGTATGCTAACTCTCTTTTCAGTCACCAGGTTCCAGATGCCACCAGGATGCTGGCCAGGCTTCCCTGGATTGAAGACCCCACCAATGTGTCCTGGAGCTCAGCTTCCCCAGAGACACACCTTACTAGGGAAAGAGAGAGGCAGACTGGGAGTATGGACCGACCAGTCAACGCCCATGTTCAGCGGGGAAGCAATTACAGAAGCAAGACCTTCTACCTTCTGCAACCCTCAACGACCCTGGGTCCATGCTCCCAGAGGGATAGAGAATGGGAAAGCTATCATGGGAGGGGGTGGGTTATGGAGATTGGGTGGTGGGAATTGTGTGGAGTCATACCCCTCCTACCTTATATTTTTGTTCATTAATCCTTTCTTAAATAAAAAATTTAAAAAAAAGAAAAGAAAAGAAAAAAATAAAATAGCATATGCTATTTACTTATTTATTTATTCATTTTCCAGGTAAATCAACATATAATAAATAGTGCTCTAAATTTGTCATCTTCGTGTGCTCATTCTTCTCACATTCTTTTTTTTTTAATTTTTATTTATAAAAACGAAACACTAACAAAAACCATAGGATAAGAGAGGTACAACTCCACACAATTCCCACCACCAGAAGTCCATATCCCACCCCCCCCCGATAGCTTTCCTATTCTTTTTTAAATTTATTGTTGTTGTAATTATTGTTGTTGTTGTTGTTGGATAGGACAGAGAGAAATGGAGAGAGGAGGGGAAGACAGAGAGGGGGAGAGAAAGATAGACACCTACAGACCTGCTTCACCACTTATGAAGTGACCTCTCTGTAGGTGGGGAGCCAGGGGCTGGAACCTGGATCCTTAAACTTGTCCTTGCGCTTTGTGCCACGTGTGTGCTTAACCAGCTGCGCTTCCGCCCCACTCCCGCTTTCCTATTCTTTATCCCTCTGGGAGCATGGACCAAGGGACATTATGGGGTGAAGAAAGTGGAAGGTCTGACTTCTGTAATTGCTTCCTCGCTGAACATGGACGTTGGCAGGTCAATCCATACTCCCAATGTGTCGCTTGCTTTCCCTAATGGGGTGGAGCTCTAGGGAAGCAAGGTTCCAGGAAATATTGGTGGGGTAGTCTGCCCAGGGAAGTCTGGATGCCATCATTTTAGCATCTAGAACCTGGTGGCTAAAAAAAGAGTTAACATATAGAGACAAACAATTTATTGACCAATAATGAACCTAAAGGCTGGAATAGTTCAGATGAAGAGTTGGGGCGTGGGGTCTCCATTTTGAAAATAGTTAGTAGGCCTATTTTAGTTATATTCAAAGCTCATGACTATAATAGCTTTGTTTGTTTGTTTGTTTTTCCTGAGCCTGACATCTGATATGCATGTGGGTCCAAGTTATTGTCTGGAGAGATGATGTAATGGCTGTAAAAAGAACCAGAAAGCTGAATCAGGGAAGACAGTAACTCCTAAATATGGGAAAGGTGTATAAATATTGTTGACTGTAAAACCCATCAATTTGATCTGATCTGGGGCCCATATTCAGCTTAGGAGCCTATGTGACCTCTGCATCCCTGTAGATATGAGCTCACATTCTGTGGTCATAAGTACGAATGTTCCAAGCTGCCCCAATTTCTGGACCCATCTTCCTCAGGTGTAGCATAGAGTATGTTGTTCAGCCTCCCTTTGGAGGATGGAACATTCTCTACTGATGTTGATCCATCTTCTCATATTCTATAATGCTCAGAAATATAAGAAAAGCTCAGATAATCTTCAGAGACTTCTGATATGATATATCTTATAATAAGACTTTTTACATGTATATCTCAGTTTTTGTAACTCAGTTTTTGTTCTCTAAAATTCTTAGTAAAAAAGAACATAACATATATTACATGTTGCAAAAAAATATCACTTCACAACAGGCATAATTTAATAATTTTGAAACTATTATTTCTCCCCTCAATCAAAAAATTCAGTTAAAATGTTATCAGTTCTACTGATATTTTACCTAATCAAAGTTTTCAAAAAATATTTTTCCCAAAGAAAAAAAAACAAGTCTTAAAGATTATGAACAGAGAGTTTCAAAACGAGGCAATACAATAGAGTGGGAAAAAGAAAAGGTTTTGATGGAAATAGTACAAGATGTGAAAGTGAACTCTGAAACATAATATTATCTTATCTTAGGTGTATTAACCACCCTAGTTAACTAACTCATCTGTAAGATGAAAATAACAAGAGTCTTGATGACACATTTTTACAGGGAAACAAATTTAAATGGCATAAAGCATATTTAATGTAGACATAGTACTAGGTACATACTATAGACTCAACAGAAGACTAAATGGCAACTCCTTCCTCCTTGTGTTATCTTCTGAATCCTAGAGGAGACTCATCATTGGAAGTCTCTGCTTGCAACCAATAGAGATATTTTAGATGTTGTTGCTGATTTTTTAGATGCCAGGTGCACACTGTTTAGTTCTATACTACTATATCTTTTATTGCAATCTCTTATTATTAACTCACTATTCTGATTGTTTTCCCTGCCTCAGTCTATCTATCATTGCAGTGTCTCATTGGTATGCATTGAACCAAAGCTAAAAGTCTGCTTTCTGCAGCAGGAGAATAGACCAATGCAATCAAAGAGTATATTTATTTTGCTTTATTATACATTGTTTTCATCAAGTTTTAAACAGGGCTCTGAGTTTCATCAATCTAGTGAATTGGGCTTCTAGGAAAGGAGTTTAATGATTAAATTTATTCACAATCTCATAAGAATTGATTATGATGTCTTGCTCTATAAGTAGCAGATAGGTGATAAAGAGAGAGATAAGAGATTGGATAACCAAATGAATATGAGTCAAACATTACATTGATAAAGCCTGAAAGTTTATTAAATAAATTTCTAAAATATTACATTGTTCTACATGGCAAATTTCATATTTTCCGACAAAAGTTGAAGACTTTTTAAAAATGCATTTACTTTTCTTAATGGATTACACCCCCCCCAAAAAAAAGTGGAATGAGTTTTGTTTGAGTTTAGTTAGTGTTTGCTTAATGTCACCCTTCTGGATGAGGTAAGAGAGAAAAGATAAATCACTTGACAACACAGATCATAAACATAAACTTAATATAAGATGTAAGTGCTCCAAAGAAATGCTTTAACTAAAATAAGTGGAAGATCATTGCTGCATAATAATTTACTAGTGATTGCATCTGAGAATATCAACAAGCACAAAGCAAAAGATACCCATGATACATAGAGCTTCTTTTATAAATAAGTTAGTGTTTTATAAAGATAAATAAACATAAATTGATAATTAAGAAAAAACATTTAGGAAAGATTAAGAATTTAGTCACTGTTTGTCAAGATACTGTTTGTCATGATGAGTAGCTGCTGAGAGTACAATGCAGATGTTTTACCATAATATTTGACTTGTTCACCATAAATATTTAACTTGTTAAGTCACATTTAGTTAGTAACCATAAAATGTAATTACATGGTAGTTACTAATGTCATTTTAAGTTTGTTTTAAATCAGCCAGATTTATTCTGCACTGTATAGATCTAAAGCACAACAGAATTCTGGGAATAATCAATATTCAATTAACTTATAATTACCCATTCTGGCTGCCTTCTAAATTTAAATTAAATGCAACCATGTGACATTAAAGGAGATAATATTTTTTTCCAATTAGGTCACTATATAATGTTTGTTGCCTTAATTTGTCCTTATTGCTAGTGAAAATATTTGTAATCTCAGAAGATGTATACATTTGCAGAGCACTAAGTAAAACAAGATACTAGTAATTGTGTGGTATTCTCTGCTAAATCCATAATTTAGAAGAATATAAATAAAGTGTGTGTGTGTGTGTGTGTGTGTGTGTGTGTGTAGTAGTAGTAGTAGTAGTAGTAGTAGTAGTAGTAGTAGTAGTAGTAGTAGCAGTTCTGATCATGCTCAGAGAAATACTGACTGCTTGTTCAAATTTCCCAGGGGCTCAAAAGCCCCCCCCCACACACACACACACATTTACAACAAATGCTCTGATACTCTGCAGGGAACAGTCAGGGTTTAGGTGTGAATAGATTACACTGATCCAGTTCAGTTGCTACAGAGAGCAGTCTTTTGACAGATGTAGAAATTCAGGCCTCAGGGTGCTATTGAGAAAGTAGCTGCTTCACTGTGCTAAATGATCCTCTACTGGTTAGGAAGCATTTATCAAGTGTCCAGAATGGCAGGATTTACAATTAAGGAGCAACTTCAGTTAGTAGATTGGAAATGGTTTTTAATTGAATGGTTAATTTCTTAGAGGGCAGGGAACCAGTCTTAAATCTTGGGTATCCCTCAGCAAGACTAGATCTGTAACTGACCTT
This sequence comes from Erinaceus europaeus, assembly GCF_950295315.1. Taxonomy (NCBI): domain Eukaryota; kingdom Metazoa; phylum Chordata; class Mammalia; order Eulipotyphla; family Erinaceidae; genus Erinaceus; species Erinaceus europaeus. The sequence goes on along the minus strand of NC_080171.1, from coordinate 42,632,030 downwards.
TTACAAGCACTCTTCTGTTACTTAATTTGCTATACAATGGGAAAATTCTAATAATTTATTTCTAAGGAGGCTCCCTTGCCTGACCAATACCAAACCAGTTTAGCACTAGAGCCAATCCATGGTTAAGAAAATTGAATTTAGCAGCCTGAGTAATCATATAGAAATGAATTTGAATTAATAAACACACTACTTATATGTGTTTACTTACTATGTAAACAATACAAAATGCCATGTATAAAATTCCATGAAGCTCATGGATGATCAATACATTTTCATGTCTGATAATCCCAGTTGCATATATCAAGTGGTGCTTTGGAATCTCTCACAGGTAAAACTCTCATGTGTGAAACTATGTCTCTCTCCTGATATGAAATAAATAAAACATAAATAAATAAAATATTTTTAAATATTTTTAAAGAATATACCAACTTATGCTCTGTTAGGTTTAAATACATCCTCTCCCACCAGCTCAATAGATCTCCATTCCTCTTACTATTCTACACGTACATACCTATTAACTGTCTCATATATGTGTGTGTGTGTGTGTAATATGTGTGTCTAATCACATCATTTGTTAGTTTAAATGAGTTCAGAAGGGCCAAGATGATAGCACAGTTCTACAGCACAAGACTTGCATGTTTGAGGCCTAAGAAAGTCCCAGGTTCAATCCCTGGTCTTTCCATATCCCAGAGTGTAGTGGAGTTCTGATCTCTATCATAAAAGTCACAAATTCACAAAAGCAGTAAACACATTCAGGGTTCCTGTTGTCTAAAATAAAGTCAAATTTGTTGGTGAATCCATTAAGTGTGGAATAAAGGAAAAGGTTCAAAAAGGAGTAGCTTTTATTCCACCTAATTGTAATACTTAACCTCATAATTTCATTCTTTCCCAGGAGACTAATTCTAAACCAGTTACTCCTGTTTGCCCCTAGTGAGGTAATCTGCAACATAGGACACCCTCTTCCTTGTCCTGAGGAAAGGTGGTTTTGCCTGAATTAATATTTTTCTTTTGATAACTACTTGATTTATATGAATATCCTCTTTCATTCTATATAGACCCTCTCTTTTGTATCACTCCTTGTAGGCCTTTCTGCTTGTTAGTTTCATGAATCACTTAGTAAAGCCATTATCGTTTCTGAATTTTTAAATTTTATGCTTTACTAGGTCCCATCTACACTCTTAATTTTTTTTATTACTTTGGACAAAGACAGAGAGAAATTGAGATGGAATGGGACATTGAGAGGGAGAGAGAAAGAGACCTGCAGCGCCATTCCACTACCCATGAAGCACCAGCCCCTCCCCCGCAGGTGGAGACCAAGGGCTTGAACCCTGGTCCTTGTGCACTATAATATGTGCGCTTAACCAAGTGTGCCACCACCTGCCATCCTTAACTCTTTATATTGCAGGATTCAAGGAGCATATACTGAAATAATTCTAAATAATTCGTAACTCCCCATATATGCCAAGATATTGTCCATGCATATGTGATTGCACATGCTTATTCTCTTCAAGTGTGATCTCTCACTGCTACAATCTGAGGCTTGAATGTCCCCAGTTCAATCCCCTATACCACCATAAACTAGAGATGAGCAGTACTCTGGTAAACAAACAAACAAAAAAAGAATCCCCACACTATTCAGGCTTTACAGATTAAAGAAAGAAGTGTCTGATGTCTGAGGAATTCTAATATATTTTTCAAACTTTTTGAATTCCACAGTTTTATTTTAATAAAGAGAGAGAAGAGGAGAACCAAAGTTTCCTTCAATGCTGCGAGAACTAGGATCTAACCTAAGTAACACACAAAGAAAAGCAGAACAGTTTCCAAGTGAGTCATATTGCTGATCCTCCCATGAAATCTTATGGGGAAGTGAGAAGGCAGTGTTCTGGATTCCCCATCATTTGCACTAAGAGGAGACATGCTATGATTATCTATATTTGTATGCAATTTGTTCATAAAGTTTTACTTTTTTAAATATATTTTTAATGTAAAGAAATAATTCACTGTTTAAAAAAACACAAACTCATTATCTAACCCTTAAATGCCTTATTCAAAATGTCTATGTATTGAAGTGAGAGCAATACAATAACTAATAATAAGTCCTTTCTTTCTTTCTTCCTTCCTTCCTTCCTTCCTTCCTTCCTTCCTTTCTTTCTTTCTTTCTTTCTTTCTTTCTTTCTTTCTTTCTTTCTTTCTTTCTTTCCCTCCAGGGTCATTACTCCTGGAGGTCATTTTTTTCTCTTTTGTTGCCCTTGTTGTTTATCATTGTTGTTCTATTGCTGTCATTTTTCGATAGAACAGAGAGAAATGGATAAAGGAGGGGAAGACAGAGGGGGGAGAGAAAAATAGACACCTGCAGACCTGCTTCACTGCTTGTGAAGCGACCCCCCTGCAGGTGGGGAGCTGGGGGCTCAAACTGGAATTCTTACGGCAGTCCTTGTGCTTTGCACCATGTGCATTTAACCTACTATACTACTGCCTGGCCCCCTGTGAGTACTTTCTATATGTTAGACACTGCTGTAGGAAAGTTATATATTTAGGGAGTCGGGCAGTAGCGCAGCAGGTTAAGCACAGGCGGTACAAAGTGCAAGGACCGGCTTAAGGATCCTGGATCGAGCCCCGGCTCCTCACCTGCAGGGGAGTTGCTTCACAAGCAGTGAAGAAGGTCTGCAGGTGTCTTTCTCTCACCCTGTCTGTCTTCCCCTCCTCTCTCCATTTCTGTCTTATCCAACAACAACAACATCAATAACAACAATAATAACTACAAAAATAAAACATCAAGGGCAACAAAAGGGAATTAATAAATAAAATATTAAAAAAGAAAGCTATATATTTGACCACGTGATTATATACATTGTTATGAGGATTAAACATATATATTATTTAATACACCTATGACAACAGTATTACTATTATTTTTACTTATCAGATGAAGAAACAGGCATAATGAGGTTAAAAACTTATTTAAAGTCACTTGTAGTGTTTTGCAAGACCAAGATTCAATAAAGCACATGAATTTCAGAATTCATACTCTTAGCTACTCCACTATCCTACCTAGAAAGAACCCAAAGCAAGTACTCTTTACAAGTTTCCGAATAGGTTTTGCTTCTGAGAATCTCTCTGATAACTGCTTATTCCTCATTGATATGGCCTTTAACTAAAAACAAGATACCTCTTTCCAGGAATTTCAACAGTGCATCTTGAGTCACTTCCCTCAGATCAACTTCCTTGAAATCAACAAGTTCATGTGAAATTTAAATTTATCCATACAACTTTTGGATACAAATGTTTATCTTAAGATGAATAGTATCACACATATGGACATCTAATCTTTGACAAAGGGGCCCAGACTATTCAATGGGGGAAGCAGAGTCTCTTCAACAAATGGTGTTGGAAACAATGGGTTGAAACATGCAGACGAATGAAACTGAATCACTGTATTTCACCAAATACAAAAGTAAATTCCAAGTGGATCAAGGATTTGGATGTTAGACCAGAAACTATCAGATACTTAGAGGAAAATATTGGCAGAACTCTTTTCTGCATAAATTTTAAAGATATCTTCAATGAAACGATCTAATTACAAAGAAGACTAAGGCAAGTATAAACCTATGGGACTACATCAAATTACAAAGTTTCTTCACAGCAAAAGAAACCACTACCCAAACCAAGAGACCCCTCACAGAAAGGGAGAAGATCTTTACATGCCATACATCAGACAAGAGTTTCATAACCAACATATATAAAGAGCTTGCCAGACTCAACAACAAGAAAACAAATAATCCCATCCAAAAATGGTGGGAGAACATGGACAGAATATTCACCACAGAAGAGATCCAAAAGGCTGAGAGACACATGAAAAAAAGCTCCAAGTCTTTGATTGTCAGAGAAATGCACATAAAGACAGCAATGAGATACCACTTCACTCCTGTGAGAATGTCATACATCAGTGAAGGTAACAGCAGCAAATGCTGGAGAGTGTGTGGGGTCAAAGGAACCCTCCTACACTGCTGGTAGGAATGTAAATTGGTCCAACCTTTGTGGAGAACACTCTGGAGAACTCTCACAAGGCTAGAAATGGACCTACCCTATGATCCTGCAATTCCTCTCCTGGGGATATATCCCAAGGAACCCAGCACATCCATCCAAAAAGATCTGTGTACACATATATTCTTGGCAGCACAATTTTTAATAGCCAAAACCTGGAAGCAACCCAGGTGTCCAACAACAGATGAGTGGCTGAGCAAGTTGTGGTATATATACACAATAGAATACTACTCAGCTGTAAAAAATGGTGACTTCACCGTTTTCAGCTGATCTTGGATGGACCTTAAAAAATTCATGTTAAGTGAAATAAGTCAGAAACAGAAGGATGAATATGGGATGATCTCACTCTCAAGCAGAAGCTGAAAAACAAGATCAGAAAAGAAAACACAAGTAGAACCTGAACTGGAATTGGCATATCACACCAAAGTAAAAGACTCTGGGGTGGGTGGGTGGAGAGAATACAAGTCCAAGAAGGATGACAGAGGACCTGGTGGGGGTTGTATTGTTATATGGGAAACTGGGGAATGTTATGCATGTAAAAACTATTGTATTTACTGTTGAATGTAAAACATTAATTCCCCAATAAAGAAATTAAAAAAAAAAAAAGGTGGATAGTACCATGGTTCACACCTGACTGATTCTAGCCCTTTAAATCAATTCAAATACACATGTACCACACACTTATTAATGAGTAGTGATGAGCAAAGGTAACCTAGATCAATGATGGCAACTCTTTTAGATGCTACTTTCTTGGGCCTCACCTATTATTTCTCCAAACTCTATCTCCATTTTGCTGTGAACTCTTGGTTTTGAAATCGATACTCCATCTTACCCCAGATCCTATGGTTTTGGTGTTGCCTCTTGGCTTGTCAGAACTCAGTGAGCTCTGGTTTGTTTCTCTCCTTCTCTCAGCCAAATACTGTAACATGCTGGAATTCAATTTTGGTCCTGTCCTTTGGAATACAGTTGTTCATACTAGTCACTATTCTGGTCAAGGGTACCCAAGCCCCTTTTTTATAGAGATATATAGGTCTACATGATACTATGTTATCTTGGAAATTAAATTTTCATGCAAGGAAAACAGTGTTAGCTTGGAAATTAAGTGTCCTTATTTGGAAAAGATCATTCCAAAATATCATGCTTTATATTCAGTACAAAGTAATTAATATTCCTTACAAAGACATGTTCTTCTTCTAGCGTTTGCCCTTCTTCCGTAGCCAGTCAACAGCATCAGGTTGAGCCTGATGTCAAGTTTCGAGACCTCCTTTGAATCTGGAGAGGTGGCAGTCATTGACTATGTGGGTCATAGTCTGTCTGTAGCCGCAGGGGCAGTTCGGCTCGTCTCTGGCTCCCCAGCAATGGAACATAGCGGCGCACCGGCCATGGCCTGTTCGATAGCGATTGAGGAGAGCCCAATCATAACGTGCTAGGTCAAAGCCGGGTTGATGCTTGCAGGGGTCTGTGATGAGGTGTTTGTTCTTTACCTCAGCTGACTGCCAGCTCTGTTTCCAAGAGACTGGAACAGAGAAGTTCAGTGTAGGCGTAGGGGACCAGATTGGGTGACGAGACGTAAAGCATTGAACAGGGTGGGCGAAGATATCCGCGTATATTGGCAGGTCCGGTCGAGCGTAGACGTGGGAAATGAACTTAGATGATGCTGCATCCCGACGAATATCTGGCGGGGCGATGTTGCTAAGAACTGGCAGCCATGGAACCGGGGTGGAACGGATGGTTCCAGAAATTATCCTCATGGAGGAATATAATTTGGAATCGACCAAGTGGACAAAGACATGTAAACAGTAGTATCAGAGCCTTATTTAACATGTTATTTCTCCAAATAGCCAATAAATTTGAATATTTCATCTACAATAACTTCTCCTAGTAATATTATCTCATTTCATTCTTTCTTTCTTCCTTTTTTCTTTTTGTTATTTAGCTAACCATGAATTTTCTTGAGTGATTTTTTAAATTTAAAATTAATATGGATGGTACTAATTCTTAACTCATCAATCAGAAGCAAGAAAGACAAAAACTAGTTGGATATATCTTTCTGCTTATGGATTTCCAATAATTTGCAATTATTTTTTAATTGATGTACAACTATTAACTCCAGACTTATATGAAGGTTAACTGGGATTAGAATGTGTGAAAATTATATCCCATTAGAATAGGAGAGACGGTAGACAGGTGGTAGCGCAGCGAGTTAAGCGCAGGTGGTGCAAAGCACAAGGACCAGCATAAGGATGCCAGTTCGAGCCCCCTACCTACAGGGGAGTCGTTTCACAGGTGGTGAAGCAGGTCTGCAGATGTCTATCTTTCTCTCCCCCTCTCTGTCTTCCCTTCCTCTCTCCATATCTCTCTGTCCTGTCCAACAACAACAATATCAATAATAACTACAACAATAAAACAACAAAGGCAACAAAAGGGAATAAATAAATATTAAAAAGAATAGGAGAGATGAAGTGGCCTAAACTAACACTGATTTTAGTTCAAATGTAATATTGACAAAATTAGTATGCCTGGCAGCTGTGCATTAAAGACAGCACCTGAGTGGCATTTTCAATAAATGATTGTCAGGCAGTCCCCCTGCTCCAACCTCCATTGCTGACACTATGGTCTATTTACATAATCTTTGTTTTGCCTGAAAGATCCCCACCTTTGATCTATCTTCTTTCTACCTCCAGACCCACCCTGCCTGCAGGGTACATTAATCCCACCAGTTAAAACCCTAGCAACCATTGCTACCGAAGCTTTCTACCTTCCCACTCTTTCTTTTTCTCTATCCCTTTTCTAGCCATTTCCTTTTCCTACTTGCCACTTCTGGTTCTAAATATAGAAAAGCGTGGTCTCTGATCAATAAAGATGCATTGCGTTCTGCTCCACCACAAGTTCCTGACTCTCTCTCCCATGTCGCTGAGTAAGCAGCAGCACACGTTGGCTCCACTGAGTTCTCTCCAACCTGGAGAGTACGTGCCTGGGAAGAAACACCCTCATGCTAGAATGCTAGCCCAGCAAATGATTATCTGAATAGCTTGCTTCTTACTGACCCAGTAACATTTGTTTAGTTTCATTAGATTGTAATAGATAAAAAAAATTGTGAAAGAGACCCAGGATGAACAAAGAATAGGAAGACTGTGCAAGGGTTTTGTAAGTCCTTGTTAGATAGAAAAGTTAGAAGACTTTATCGAAGTTCTGCTAACTTTAGACACTGATCCAGGCATTTGTCATCATTAAGAAAACGTGTGTTTCAGACTGTCTGTAAGGAATGTGACTGATTTAGATGTCAACTAATCCTGAAATAGATAACTGCCTTTTCATGGCGGCCATGTTTCCTAACCAATAACTGATCTTGGCTGGATATTGAAGAAGGTCCTATTTTTGGTTATGGGAAACTACTCTGGTGGGTAGTTTTGGTTTAAGAACTTAGAACTGAAGATAGTTTCAGATTCTTCCACACAATCACTTTTCTTTCCCTCTACTTTTCACAAGAGTCAGATCTCTACATTGTCATGACTCTCCCAGTTTCCCCTTTATTCCATACCCATTGTCCTCCAGTCAATTCTTCTAATAAATCACTTGCCTGTCTAATACTACTTCAGTAACTGCTTCTCAGATGGTCAAGACTTAAATAGCACTTGATACCGTTGATTCATTTTACATAAATCCCATGAAATCATTTATTAATTAGAACTCTTAAAATCAAGCAAAACTTATTTTAACAAGAAAATACATTCAAACGGCGAAAGAGGTATAATCATTTTCATAATAATGCTAAGTAGTAGTTACTGCAGTTATCTGTACTTCAAAGTTTTAGGAAGCTAAGTTTCAAAATCACTATGTAACTTACCAAAGGTATAGAAAGTTTCAAAACTGAAACTGAAACTGAACTGACTCCTAAAATAAAACTTCCTAAGACAAATAGTCCAGAGAATGACATCTATTTAGGAAAAATAGAAATCAACTAGTTCCACACAGTTGGGTTATCCATGGCCTATGTGATTTGAAGTTTAAAAATCAATTACCTACCATTTCCCCAAGATCACTCACATTAATTATATCCTAAGCACATATAGGCACATAAAGTAGTAATAAAAATGGTAATGGTTTTTAGCCAATTTATAACCCAGGCCAGAATCTATACCATAGAAACACCTAGAAAGTGCATGCTTCTCTCCAATATTTCCTCTTGAGCTCCTGCTGCAGTGTGAAATTTTAATATCTCATCAAGTATATAGCAGTCATAAACCACCATCCCTTTTTATCTAGTTTCTAATGCAAGAAGAAGCACATTCTTAAAAATGACCTAAACCTATCTCAAAAAATAATGCTTGAGGATGATGAACTCTAAATTATGAGTGGTTATTTTAAAATTCATGGCAACTTTCCTAAGCATTTTTACTACACACTTAATTTCTCCAGAAAATCATAGCCATTGTTACCCACAATATAAACTGTTAATTTAGAAAAAGAAACTCCAAGTTTCCTTCAAGGTTTACTGAATTTTAAAGAAAAAAATATATCAAATAAGATCAAGAAAAATTCTTACTGCCCCGAATAACTGAATCATAAAGATTAAATAATTTTAGCATTCAACAGTCTCTAATTGAGAAAGGGAAGCCACAAGTGTCAGATTTAAGGTAAAAAAGAAAAGGAGGTATGGCAAGAGGTTTCAAGCACTGCATATTCACATTGTACTTAATTTAGTCTTAGGAATTGTATTTATATAATATAGAATTGCACAAATTTGCTATGTATAGGTCCTATGCCAAATATTGTAAAGAGTGCTTAGGACATTCATATGTGTGTGCATGTGTATGTATGTGTATGTATGCACGCAGACCTCTGTTAAAGAAAATAAAATGTCTGATCAGGAAATTGGCAAAAATCCTTATAGTTTTTGAATAGCTAATAACTAGCTGAATCTTGAATCAATAGCTAGTTAGAACAAAGTTTATACTACTCTAACAATAGTATTTATTAAAAAAAATGCAAAAGGTCAACTAGATATTAAGGGTCTATGGCTGACTACTTATCTAAGAATCAATAAGGAACCAAAGACTAAAGAAATATAACTGCTATCTTCCTATATCTATATTCCAGCACATTTCCATCTTCATAAACCATACCAGGAGCCATCATCCTCTTTCTACAGAGGAAGGAAGGGAGAGGGAAGGGGAAGAGTGGGAGGGGGAGAGAAGGAAGAAGGGAGCATGCAGGCAACAGGCATAATGTCTTAAGGCCTAGGCTCAATAGTGCACACATTATCTCTATTCACATGTCTTTGGGAATAACTTTATTATATAACCACACTTAGTCACAAAGGAAAAATAGAAAGTGGCATCTTGCATTGAGAACATGAAAAAGGGAATCATTGATTTTTGTGGACAAATGAGTGTCTCTTCTCTGGTACTATACACAATTTATTTCTCTTTATTCACAATAATAGAATTATATTGTCTGGTTTATATTTTACATATGTTATAACTGAGTTTTAGAACACTTAAGAAGTGGGTCCAAGGTGAACAGAACTGGAATTCACATGACCAACAATGTGTACTTCTTGTCTATGTATTTAGCCACTTGTAGGAAACTACTTGAATATACTTAATTTCTCATAACTATAAACATATGACCGGTTATGATGTTAGGAAGAATATGAAAATAAGCTCTTTTTCTTTTTAATGTGAAGGTAGTGAATAGCAGTGATGCATATATGAGTGAGTGAAAGTTGTGAATCTTGACACAAGACAGAAAAACTAGTCTTTGGGGGAGATTCCCAGAGGCATGGATATAGAGTAGGAGCAATTTAAGACCAAGTTCCTGATAGACTAAGAAAAAAAAAAACAAACTGAAAATCACTTTAAAACTCAAGAAAAGATAACCAGGATTTGTTTAGAAACTCACTAAGCCATAGCTACCATGACTTAAATCCTGAACTCCCTGGGCAGACAACTTCACCTATGTGTCCCAGAGCCTCACCTTCCCATAACCCTACTCCACTACAGAGAGATTAAAAACAGGGTGAGGGTATGGATCAAACTGCCAACACCCAGGTCTAGTGGAAAAGTAATTACAGAAACCAGAACTCCCACCTTCTGCACCTCAAAAAGAATTATGGTCCATATTCCCAGAGCGATAAAGATTGGGAAAGTTTCCAATGAAGGAGATAAGACACACAGCTCTCATGTTGGGGACTGTGTGGAACTACTCTTGTTATCTTACAATCTTGTAAAACATTATTTAACCACTAACATAAAATTTTTTTAAAAAAGAATTTCAGTACACACTCCCAGAGGGGTAAATGTTAGGGAAAGATGGCCAAAGGGCTCAGAACTCCAATTCCATTAGGACAAGGAGAGTGAAGAGGAAAAAAAAAAAGGGATACTTGGAAGTAGAGGGCAGGACCATAGCAAAAATGGGCAAATATATAGAAATATAGATATTTATAGAAATAATAGTCAACCTATATCTATGAACTTGGGAGAATGAATGCAGTTTTCAAAGGAGGGAACGGAAACACAGAAGTCTGTTGGTGGGAAAGATGTGGAACTATACCGCCGTTATCTTATAATTATGTAAATCAATCTTAAATCGCTAATAATTTTTTTTTTAAAGAGAAAAGCTAGTTTTTACCCACGTACCAGGGAAGAAAGCTAGAGCTTATTTTTACAAATTTTTCCATTCACTTTTTTATTTTACTGGGATTATTATGCGGTAATGTTATTACAATTAAGAATTTTCTAAATAGAAGGCGTTACTTGGCCAACATCAACAGACATTGCCATTAAGGCCGAACTGACTATGAATGCTAAGTTGAAAATTATAGCTGAGCTGCACAACATTTGAAAGGTTTTGGAGTCTTTTTATTGTTGTTTTGTATCACAAGTGAAATTTGATTTCTACAGCCTTTTTCTTTACTGTATTTCAAATGTCTGTCACCAGTAACTAAAGCAAACAGATACGTGGTGGGAGTCTTGGGCTGCCTGCCACTTGGAATGTGAAGACAAAAAGGTTCCCTGTTTCAAATGGCTGCCAGCCACTGTCTGAAGGTAACTCATGAACATCTGCAGGATTGAAAATACAAAAGAGGAGAATAAAGGGAATATGGACAGGAGAATACTGGAGCATCGTAGGTAAAAATCTTGGTAAGTAATAGTGTTCAAACAATATCAAAGTAAATGTTAAAGAGTTGATGAGCCTTTGAGGATATTTGAGGGAATTTTAGTTCTTTTAGATGTTACAGCATACACAACCTGGTAATTTTTACTATCTAGCATATCACTTTGTGCTTGGGAATGACATCTGATATGCAGCTAGCATTTAGGATATTGTCCATAGCTAGCAAAACACCTGTCTATGGAGACAGCAGCTGTAAGTTCATCAGCTCACTGAGGAAGAAAGGATAACACTGGCTGAAAAATGACAGAACCCTCAACATCTGGAAAAATATCATCTAAAAAAGCCCAACAAACAAAAGGATGGGAAGCAGATGTGTAAACCTGGGACAATTCAGGTTAAATAAATCACACACACCCCCCCCCCCCCAATTCTACAGACCTAGTAAGTCATTGTGGTCATAAAATATCTCTCTTGGGCCATGTTTCTTTGATTGCTTTTTTCTCTCTCTCTCTTCTTTTCTTTCCCTTTCTTTCTTTCTTTCTTCCTTCCTCTCTCTCTCTCTCTCTCTCTTTCTTTCTTTCTTTTTGCCTCAGTTGCTGGGGCTTGAAGCTGTCTTGGGATATGTTTCTATTTGAGAGGCAAGAGACACAGTAAGTATTTTCCCTTAGAGAAGTCAAATATTATTCACTTATCATATAAGCCACTGAGAACAAGCGCAAGGTGGGATTTCTGCATCCTCACATTTCTTCAGTTACCTGGAAAATAATGGCTTTCCAAGCTGCAGATGCTACTATGATATCAATGTGTCCTGGAACCCCACCTCCCCAAAACAGGGTGGAGGGGATGAATCAATTTGTCAATGCTTATACCCAACAGAGAAGCAATTTCAAAAGCCAAACCTTCCACCTTCTGCACTCCATAAAGTTCTTTGGTCCAAACTCCCAAACTCCCATAAAGAGAAAGAACAGGGAAACTTCCAACAGAGGGGATAGGATACAAAACTGCATGGAATTGTACCTATGTTATCCCACAATCTTGTCAATCATTATTAAATCACTAAAAATAAAAAGAGTTTCATCTACAAAAACACTTTCCCTATTTTTTTGTGTGTGACTTCAGCATACTTCAAAACCTATCTCTCTGAAGCCTTCATAACTGTTGATTTTTTTTTTTTGTCACTGCTGCTGCTTTGTAGTACTAGACAAGTGTGCTAGTAAAACTCCTGTCTTGTGGTCCAGGAGGTGGTACAGTGGATAAAGCATTGGATTCTCAAGCATGAGGTCCCTAGTTCAAATCTTTCCCATTAAAATGTAAACCTTCATAAAGGAAAAAGCTCTTTTAAAAAAAAGGAAAGAAAATAATGGTTTTCCTTTATTCCCACATTATGCATAATCACTTCCCAAGGTATTATTTTCTAGTAACTATTATTTCTGTGTGTTCTATCTAGTCCACTGTCCTCCACCTAGAAAGTTCTACATGGGGTTGTGGTGTGCCAGATAGAGTGCATACATTACCATGCACAAGGACCTGAGTTCAAATCCCTGGCCCCTACTTGCAGAAGGCAAGTTATATGAAAAATAGAGTTTCAAATGTCTCTCTCGGGCTGGGGAGACAGCATAATGGTAATACAAAAGCCTTTCAAGCCTGAGGCTCTGAGATCCCAGGTTCAATACCCAGCACCACCATAAGCCAGAACTGAGCAGTGCTCTGGTCTCTTCTTCTCTCATGGTATCTTTCCCTCTGTATCTACTCTTTTTCATTAAAATAAATAAATAAATAGTATTATCAAGTGTCTCTCTCTTCTTCTCTATTCCCTCCTTCCCTCTCAATTTCTCTCTGTCTCTACTTCAAAAAAGATAAAATAAAATTAAAAAAATAAATGAAATGGAAAAAAAAAAGAAAAAGAAAAATAGCCACCTGGAGGAGTGGAGTCATTATGCAGGCACTGGAGCTCCAGTGCTAACCTTGGTGCCAATTGAAAAAATGAAAGTTATACAGAAAACCCTTCATTTTTTTTGCCTGATTCTGTATTTCTTTCACTCAAAGCACTTGGCATTTTTCCAAGGAAATGGGCACTGAAATGCAAGCACATACACATATATGTAGTGGAAAGAAAAGAAAATATTGGAAAAGTGGTATAACAAAACATATGGTAGACAAGGGAGTTATGGGGTTCTGTGAAGTAGGGCATGGTTGGGACAAATCTTACTGAGAAAATTAACATTTACACAGAAATGTAAACCATATACAAAAAAGAACATACAACTATTTGAGGAAAAGCATTTCAGAATGAGAAGTATTAATTGAAGTAAAAGCATACCGATGAGTTCATGATTAGCAAAAGACTAAATTTAATAAAAAGAAGAAAAGTAAGAGATGAGGTCAAAGATGTAAAGACAGTTATGCCATTATAACTTAAATGGGCTGAAACAGAAAGCTGTCTCCTTGGCACCTGACCAATGTAAAGAACATTAGTGGGTACTGGGAAGAATACATGCTTCACTCGGGCATTCTACTTTGTCTTTATACTGGCTAACCACAAATCAACATCTTTTGAAAAGGGCCAAAACCAACTAGATTCCAGCAAGTTGTGACACCTTGGGGACCCAATTGCCCTAATGACTCCTTTGAACTCAAGTTTCCATGAGTAATGATTCTGTTAATTGGACCCTCCTTTAGAAAATGGAGACAGCCTCCACCCAGAAGTGCCTTGTGGACTCATTACTTCCCCAAGAGGGCCAATTTTAAATATTAACTTAATATTGGGCTCTTATTGAAAATTAATACTTGGGTTGGCAAGATAGCTTACCTGGGAGCAAGCCTGCTCTGCCATGACCATGACCCAGGTTGAGCACAGGCCTCTCTACACTGGGGAAAGCGTAGGCCTGTGGTGCCTTTCTCTCACTCGATGTGTGTTTCTCTGAAGAAGTCAGTGAAAAGGGTTAATGCCCCTGTGACAAAAATAAATAAATAAACAAATAAATAAATAAATAAATGAAAAAAAAAGAAAGAAGGTAAATTGATGCCTTATCTAACAACAGTCTTGTAAATTTCCCATCTGATACCCTCTTTTTGCGATATATTAATCCTAACTTTATAACTCACAGGTAGGGATGAATAAACAAACTCCAAGTAACAACAGTAAATAATATTGTAACTGCTCAGTAGTATAGTTCAGGACTTGCATACATAAAAGCCTAAATTCAAACCTGAACATCACATATGCTAGAATGAAGCTCTGAGTCTCTCTTTTTTTTAATATTTATTTTATTTATTTCCTTTTGTTGCCCTTGTTGTTTTATTGTTGTAGTTGTTGTTGGATAGGACAGAGAGAAATGGAGAGAGGAGGGGAAGACAGAGAGGAGGAGAGAAAGATAGACACCTGCAGACCTGCTTCAAGCGCCTGTGAAGCGACTCCCCTACAGGTGGGGATCCGGGGTTTGAACCGGGATCCTTATGCTGATCCTTGTGCTTTGCGCCACCTGCGCTTAACCCGCTGCACTACAGCCCGACTCCCTCTGAGTCTCTTTTTAATTCTTTCTCACGCACAGTAGTCAATGTATATTTTTAATTTTTAAAAAAAGAAATGGTGTGGTTTTGGAGGTGGCACAGTGGTAAAGCTTTGGACTCTCAAGCATGAGGTCCCAAGTTCGATCATCCGCAGCACATGTGCCTGAGTGATGTCTTTCTCCTCCTATCTGTCTCATAAACAAATAAAATCTTTAAAAGAAAAAAAGAGAGAGAAAAAGGAAAAAATAAAATAAAATAAAGAAATGGTATGTTCAAGAAAATAGCATGGCTGGCTGCAATGACATCTTGACTTTATGTGACAAAAGTGAAGCTGTGCCTGGGAGAAACTTGATCTCCCACTCTGTCACATGTGGCAAAGTTACTGGTTCAGTAAGGCCTCACTTCAAAGAGTTTCTTCTAGATGGACTATGCCTGGTAACTAATGGTTACACCAAGTTGAAACTCATCTGGTGTGGCCAGATGGTGGTGCACATGGTTAAGTTCACACATTATAGTGAACAAGGACCCAGGTTCAAGCCCCTGGTCCCCCACCTCCAGGGGGAAAGCTTCACAGGTGGTGAAGTAGGGATGCAGGTATTTCTGTCTCTTTTCCTCTGTATCTCTCCTTCTACCCTCACAATGTCTCTTTGTCTCTATCCAATTATATATAGATTTGGTAGTATCCACTGGTAGCTGTTTAATATTAGCATCAGCTATACAAAACCCGAAATGGTGGTGGTAACTGTACTCAGTGATAGTACTCCTGTTCTTTTTCCTATCGGAGGTAAATATTCCCCTTGGTAAACTTCATTATATTTTTACAGACTTGTGGTTTATTTCTGATGACATTAAGTTTGGGCAGTCACTTGGAAAATTACAAACTGGGAGATTAAAGACACCCTCTTTGGGTCTGTGAAATATGCAAAGAAATGATAGCTGGTGATTAAATCACTTGGGTTGCTCATTGAGCTGTTTCATGATTGAGAGAACAACGGGACTTAAACTGCTGAAACCATCTGCACTGCCAATATAGTCACCACTGCTACTTGGATGAACCATTGACATGAACATGGCATTGTAGACAAGGCACAAACTAAAAGGTACTCCATTTCTGATACACTGATCACCATACATAGCAGGAGCAGGTGGTAATGCCCTATGCAAGTGCCAGTTTCTCTCAAATTTTTTGACAGTAACCAAAACTTTGGTATGCATAGCAATCACTGTATCACCTTCTCGTGATGCATCCCGTGAGTACCCATTGATTGGGGAAACTGACGATCCTTCCTAGCCGACTGAATCCACAGGGATCCCAGTCACTTTCAAAGCTAGCAACAAGCAGCTCCTGAAAGCTTTCAACCTGACCTGTTGACTGGCTACGGAAGAAGGGCAAACGCTAGAAGAAGAACTGTATCAAGAATGTTTTTGAATTTATGGATTATCTATGGTTTGACAAGCTCATGTACTTTATTTTAAAAACTACTTGATAATGGACTTTCTGATGCCATGGGCATTACAGATTTCCTATTACACATAGGCACATCCTACTCATTGTTGTTGCCACCAGGGTTTCTACTAGGGGTCGGTATCTTCAGGACAAATCCACTGCTCCCAAAGACCTTTTTTTTTTTCTTTTTCTTTCTCTTTTCTTTGTTTCCTTCCTTCTTTTATTTTTTTTCTTTTATTTGATAGGGCACAGAGAAATTGAGAGGAGAGAGGGAGATAGAGAGGAAAAAAGAAAGATGCCAAAGGCACTGCTTCACTACTCATAAAGCTTTCTCCTCCAGGTGGGGACTGGGTGGCTGAATCTAATGCTTCATGTTTGGTATCATGTGTGCTAAGCCAGGTGTGCCACTGCTTGTGTTAGACTACTGTCTTCAAATGCTGCCTCAGCCTTTCCTAGCTCAAGGGAGTCCTTAATTCCATTTTGGGTGGCACACTTCCTAACAAAGCCACAGAACCTAGATATAGACCAGGGCCCATGAGATGGAGCACATGTTCACATATATCCATCAGTTAGGGGAAAATATATACCTCAAAGTAAAAGTCCACAACAGTTTGCAGTGACTCAATAAGTGCAGCAAACAAGTAGGAAGACCTAAAAAAGGACACCATAAAGTACTTAATCAAACAGACCTAGATACCCTCTTCACCTACTTCCTATTTCACTTCCCTCAATCACTCTAAGGCTAATCTTCTCAGACAAAGTAAGGACTACAAAAGCTGGATAAGGGCAAAAGACTAGTGTACTTTAATGAAGGCTCTCTTCTCACTACACACCACCCCATCATCCAGGGTCCTAGTCAGGGAATCCTGGGATTCCATATATATATGATGGGCCTAGACCTCTAATAGATCCCTCTCTCCACCATCACTGGTCATCTCCATCAGGTACAGCATCATGAATGGACCCTTTTGTGTGCCTCTACAGGACCTTGCCCTAAATGTGGAATAACAATGGTAGGGACTGCCTCATTCTCCAAAGGGAGTCGGGGTCAATATATTCTGCCACTCAAGTAATATGGGTCCTGAAATGAATGCAGCCTAGAATGTTCCTAGCTATGACAACAGAATTTGAGCTCAGAACTACAAGGACGCAGAGGTTACACAGACCCCTGATTTAAATAAATCTAAATATATCTCCAGATCAGATTGATGGAATTTACACTTGGTGGTATTTATATACTTTTTCCATATTTGGAAGCTACTCTCTGCCCTGATCAAGCTTTCTAGATCTATTTCCAACTCTGACATCATCTCCCCAGATAGGCAGACTGCCACATGCAGCACATTATTTGGGTGTGTGTGGAGTCTTGGAAGCTTGACTACCCTACTTTCTCCTACAAATGGACCTTGAGAGCTTGTTTGGAGGTTCTAGTTGGGGAGTCTATTCGGGGAAGGCCGTCCTCTTCGATTGAGTGTGTAGCTTTGGGAGGGACGCACATGGAGCAATGAGGGAGCAAAGGGATACCTGCCTAGCCAGACAGATCAGCCAAATCAACCCTGGAAATCATTGAGGTGACAGATGTCACACCCAGATTTCCCTCACATCCTAAAATAAAAAATATTAATAAGAGCAGAAGATAAGAAAGGTATAATTCCACACAATTTCCAGATTTCTGCATACCATCCCCCCACTGGAAGCTTTCCTATTCTTTATCCCTCTGGGAATATGGACCCAGGGTCATTATGGTGTGCAGAAGGTGGAAGGTCTGGCTTCTGTAATTGCTTCCCCACCAAACATGGGTGTTGGCAGGTCGATCCATACTCCCAGCCTGTCACTATCATTCTCTATTGGGATGGGGCTCTGGAGAGTTAGGGGTCCAGGGTACACTAATGAGGTCCTCTATCCATGGAAGTCAGGTTAGCTTCATGGTAGCATCTGCAATGTGGTGGCTGAGAAGGACTAAAATATAAAGCAAAACAAATTGTTTAATAGTCAAGATCCTAAAGGCAAGAATGTAGCAGTTGAGTTTTGGGATCTCCATTTTGGAAAAAGCTATTAGGTCAATTTTAAGTAGACTCCAGAGGTCCCATGAGTTTATTATTTCCTGAGCATGACAGCTAACATTCAGGTGGACCAGAGATCCAGACAATTACCTTTTGCCCACCTGCATGTTAGCTGTTGGACTCAGACAAATTGGTAAAATCATGGGCCCTATGGAATATACCTAAAATAGACCTAATAGCTTTTACCAAAATGGAGATCCCAAATCTCATCTGCTATATTCCTACCTTTAGGTTCCCAATTATTAAACACTTTGTTCTGCTTTATATCTTAATGCTTTTTAGCCACCAAGTTGCAGATGCTACCTACGATGACACCAGCCTGACTTCCCTGAGCAGATGACCTCACCAGTGTGTCCTGGAACCCCATCTCCCCAGAGCCCTGTCCCACTAGGGAAAGATAGAAACAGGCTGGGAGTAAGGAATGACGTGCCAACTCCCATGTCCAGTGAAGAAGCAATTACAGAAGCCAAACCTTATACCTTCTACATCCCATAATGATCTTGGGTCCATACTCCCATAGGGATAAAGAACAGGAAAGCTTCTAACAGAGGGGATGGGATACAGAATCTGGTAGTGGGAATTGTGTGGAATTGTACCCTTCTTATCCCATGATCTTGACAATAATTATTAAATCAATTTAAAAAACTGTCTCTGAAGTATTTCTGAGTTTACATGTTACATAATCATCTGTGTAGAAAATATGAAAGAATCTGGGGAAATAGCATAGTGGCTATGGAAAAAGATTTTCATGCCTGAGCCATTGAGTCCCAGATTCAACCCTAAGCACCACTACAAAGTAGAGATGAGCAATGCTCTGAAAAGAAAAAAAAGGGGGGGCGAGGCAGTAGCACAGTGGTTTAAGTGCACATGGTGCAAAGCACAGGACTGCCATAAGGAATACAGTTCAAGCCCCTGGCTCCCCACCTCCAGGGAGGTTGATTTGCAGGTGGTGAAGTAGGTCTGCAGGTGTCTATCTTTCTCTCCCCCTCTGTCTTCCCTTCCTCTCTTCATTTCTCTCTGTCCTATCCAATAACAATGACATCAACAACAATAATACTAACCACAACAATGATAAAATAATAAAGGCAACAAAAAGGGAAAAAATAGCCTCCAGGAGCAGTGGATTATTCGTGGTGCATGTACCAAGCCCCAGCAATAACTCTGGAGGCAAAAAAGAAGAAGAAGAAGAAGAAGAAAAAGAAGAAGAAGAAGAAGAAGAAGAAGAAGAAGAAGAAGAAGAAGAAGAAGGAGGAGGAGGAGGAGGAGGAGGAGGAGGAGGAGGAGGAGGAGGAGGAGGAGGAGGAGGAGAAGAAGAAGAAGAAGAAGAAGAAGAAGAAGAAGAAGAAGAAGAAGAAGAAGAAGAAGAAGAAGAAGAAGAAGAAGTAGTAGTAGTAGTAGAAGAAGAAGGAGGAGAAGACATGCAGTAAGACTCAATAAAAACCTGCTTGAACTAGGAAGCAGTTATAGTAAGATTTCCAGTATTTAACATAAATCCATCAAAGCTCATCATTTTTTCTATAAGACAGAAATACATAAGTACAATTTGAAATTAAAAACATAATACTGATTTCACTTATACCTCGCAAACTTTGGTACTTAAGTATAAATCTAGCAAAATATGCACAATGTCTACATGAGATGACTGTTAAATTCTAATCAATAAGATCACAGAAAGATGAATAAATACAATGAATAGGGAGATGTTCCATGTTCATAAACAGGGAGGCTCAATATTGTCAAAATGTCAGTTCTTTAACTTCATTTAAATATACACTGTAAGCCCGATCAAAATATTTTATAATTGTTTATTAGCTGCTTATGAAATTTATGTTGATAGGCAAAAAGCAAAGACTAACCAATACAATATTAAAGAAGAAGATTAAATTGGAAAAATGACACTATTTGACCTCAAAAATTTACTTTAAGGCTACAATAATCAAAGCATTATGCTACTGTCTAAAGAATAGACAGATAAAACAATGAAACAGAGAAATAAATTCCAATAGCCAGTTTCTTTTTTGACAAAGGAGCAATAGTAATAAAAAGAGAAAAGATAAATCTTTCAAGCAATGTTTTTGGAATAATTGAGCATCCACACACAGAAAGAGCAAATGTAGAAGCAGACTTTCAGAACTTCACAAATATGAATTCAAAATGTATTACAGACTTAAATGTAAAACATAAAACTATTAAAATCCTAGATCACATAGAAAAGAACCAAAATCACACTGGTTATTCGGATGACTTTTAGACAATATACCAAATATATGGCCCATAAATTAAGTTATGGGCAGTTTGATCTTTGTTAAAATTGAAAATTCTGCTAAGCACACGGTTAAGTGAATGAAAAGTTAAGTCATGGACTGGAATAAAATAAATTTTAAAATGTCTTTTGAGAAATAACCAATACAAAATATGCCATAAACTCTTAAAACCAAACAAGGAGAAAACAAGCAACTCAATTACCAGTTATATAAGGCCAAAAGTCTTGACAGACACTTCACCTAAAAAGATGTGCATTGTTAGCAAATAAACATATGACAAGATGCTTCATATAATCATGTCTCCCAGGGGATTATAAATTAAAATAACAGTAATACAATACAATGCTCCTATCTATTAGAATAGTTAAAACCTGGCTAGTGAGAATATGAAACAAAAAGAATTCTAATTCTTTGTTAGTTGCGATGCAAAAAAGGGCAATTCACTTTGGAAGAGAACTTGGCAATACATTTTTTTCTTTGTCATCTTATTATTTTTATTAGAGCACTGCTCAGCTATGGCTTATGGTGGTGCAGGGAATTGAACCTGGGATTCTGGAGCCTTAGGCATGAGAGTTTCTTTGCATAACCATCATGCTATCTACTCCCACCCTGACAATGTCTTACAAAACTACATATAGCCTTACTACACAACCCAATAGTTGCAATTCTAGGTATTTATTCAAATGAGTTAAGAAGAATTTGTATCTACAAACAAAACCACAATAAATGTTCATAACAGCACAATTACCCAAATTTGGAAGCAGCCAAAATATTCTCTAGTAGGTGAGTAGATAAATTATGACAACAAAATTTATTTAACACTTAAACAAACAAAAAAAAATCCTAAAAGATAATACTGAATAAAAGAAGCCAATTTTATAAAACTACAGACTGTTAAAACTATATAACATTCCAGAAAAGGAAAAAAAGAGAGAGATAATTTTTAAATGAGTTACTGCACAGGGCTCATGAGAAGGGGGTGATAAATAGACTGGGCACAGAGGATATTTAGAGCAGTGAAAATACTTTATTATGCTATAATAATGTATATATGTTACCACACAGTTGTCTAAATCCCTAGAATATATACCAAGGGTGAAGCCTAATCAAACTATAACCATTGAATGTTTATTAAGTATCAATGTAGGTTTATAAGTTATAATAAATATAGCATTCTGGTGGGTCATGTCAATAGTGGAGGAACGCTATGCATTTGATGAGTCATGGAGTCTACGAGCATTAATATATCTTCCTCTCAATGGTGCTGTAAGACTGCAATTTCTGTAAGAGGTTTTTTTTAAGTGTTTCTCGAACCAGGTGGTGGCACACTCAATTGAAAACACATGTTGTGGTACATGAGCACACAGGTTTGAGTCCCCATTCCACACCTGTGGAAGTTTCAGGAATGGTGAAGCATGTCTGCAGGTATCTCTCTCTCTCTCTCTCTCTCTATTCCTTTCTCTCTCCTACTCCCTTCTCAATTTCTCTCCTATCTAATTTTAAAAAAAAGGAAGGGAGGGAGAGAGGGAGGAAGGAAGGAAGGAAGGAAGGGAGAGAGGGAGGAAGGAAGAGAGGGAGGGAGAGAGGGAGGAAGGAAGAGAGGGAGGGAGAGAGGGAGAGAGGGAGAGAGGGAGAGAGGGAGAGAGGGAGGAAGGAAGAAGGGAGGGAGGGAGGGAGGGAAAGTGGCCATAAAGAATGGTGGATTCATTGTGCAGGTGGCACGTAGCCCATCGATAAACCTGGCGGCAATAAAATAAAGTAGTATTTCTGCCATGATCTCTTTCACTTTATCCTAACATTCTCTCACCCCTGGTCTTCAAATTTTATTAAGTTACTAAATGCAGCTGAAAAGAATCATGACCCTGCACTGCTTCCTGGGTAATGGTTAAGAAGTGGGTAGGATTACATAGATCTATTTTTAAAATCTAAAGTTCCATACTGATCATTTCTAGGCATAATATGTATTTTTCTTCCCTGAGTCAACTCAAATCTATCTATTTGGTTTATTTTCCAGGTGGCCAGTGTGGCCTAAGAGGGTTGTATTGTCCTCCTATTGTGGCTGAAACAAACTGCCACAAAATAGGTGCATTAGACCAACTTGAGACTTACAAAGTGAAAATAAAGATGTTAGTAGGCCTGATTATTTATGGAGGATCTGATTTTTTCCCTTCTTTTTCCAGGTTCTAGAGGTTTTCTGTATTTTTGGCTAGTGACACCTTCATCAAGTTCATTAGTATAGGTTTTCCCAGCTATATAAAAGTGCATCATCCCAGGGAACCCTCCTGCACTGTTGGTGAGAATTTAATTTGGTCTAACTCCTGTGGAGAAGAGTCTAGAGAACTCTCAAAAGGCTAGAAGTGGACCAGCCTTATAAACCCTGCAATCCCTCTCCTGGAGATATATCCTAACGAACCAAACATACCCATCCAAAAAGATTTGTGTATACCTATGTTCTTAGCAGCACAATATGTAATAGCTAAACCCTGGAAGTCACCCAGGTGTCCAACAACAGATGATTGGCTGAGTAAGTTGTGGTCTATATACACAATGGAATACTACTTGGCTATCAGAAATGGTGATTTTACCTCTTCACCCCATGTTGGATGGAACTTGAAGGAATCATGTTAAGTGAGATAAGTCAGAAACAAATGATGAATCTCACTCATAGACAAATGATGGTCTCACTCATAGAAGTTGAAAAAGATCAGAAGGGAAAACACAAAGGACAACTTGGACTGGAGTTGATGTTTTGCACCAAAGTAAAAGACTCTTGGGTTGGGAGTCGGGCGGTAGCGCAGTGGGTTAAGCGCATGCGGCCTAAAGCACAAGGACTGGTTAGGATCCCAGTTCAAGCCTCCAGCTCCCCATCTATAGGGGAGTTGCTTCACACGCAGTGAAGCAGGTCTGCAGGTGTCTCTCTGTCTGTCTTCCTCTCTAGCTCCCCCTTCTCTCTCAATTTCTCTCTGTCTCTATCCAATAACAAAAAAAAGAAAAGACTCTGGGGTGAGGTAGAGGGTTCAGGTCCTGGAACATGATGGCAGAGGAAGTCCTAGTGAGGGTTGAATTGTTATGTGAAAAACTAGGATTACTTAGGTAATGCGTATGTTATGCATGTACAGACTATTGTATTTTACTGTCAACTGTAAACCATCAATCCCCCAATAAAGAAAAATTTTTTGAAAAGTAATGTCCCTACAAAAACTGTTATAAACCAAACTGGCATAAAGAGAAGTAGCAATTACCATTAATTTATATGGAAATAGTATTGAGCCCTCTCAAATAATCTTAAAAAAGAAACATACAAAACCTGTAACAGCACTAACATGTAATGAAAGAATGATAGAGCGAATTGCAGAAAGTAGAAATAATGTATGCACAAAGTAGTTTCACTTACCAAAATCAGCAAGATGGGACATTCAAGAAACCTGAGTCGTGTTGGTGATGGTGAATCAAGCTGAGTTGTCAAAAGTTGGGGTGCTGGGAAGTATAGGAGGCTGGGCTGTGGAAGAGAGAGAAAGAGGATTATCTACTAACATCTCATCATTGCATGAATCCATCAGGGCAGGTATGTCACCAAGGTTACATCTCTTTCCATATTTGTCGGCCTCAGTGTTGAAGATAAAAATTGCTTGAGTATTGTAGATGATATGGAATGTTTAAAACACTGTGGTATACTTTATTGCCTAACTTCACTATTCTAGCACACAATCCTCTCTAGGCACCCAAAGCATCTTGCAAACCTAAACTTACACGATCTCTCCAAACTAAAGCCGTATTTTTCTGCAATCATTATAGCAATGTACATCATAGAGGAAATCTCATGCAACTACCTCACATTCAGTTCCTGGATGACTTTGCTTTTGGGCCACTTGTGTTTGACCATAGTCTTCAATGCTGTATTGTATTTTCCTGATACAATAGGACACATAATGCTAATGGATGTACAAAATAAATTTAGATAAAGCATAGCTGCTTATGGCCATGGTTCAAAGCTACAGTGACTTGATGCTAAGAAACAGAATATAGTTCCCAGGAAAAAAGCTGGGCAGTGCCATTAGCTTGACAGATGACACAAAACAAACACTGAATACTATTTTAACTTCTGTTATAAAAGTGAAAAACCTCATTTCTTTACAGTTACCAAAAACTGGTATTATTTCCGGTCCTTTGTAAAAGCAAAGTAGTGTAATAGGAACTTTGGAAAAGCAGATGTTAGTAGTATGTGAAAATTTCTTCTGTCATCACATGTAATTCACTATTTTATAACCTCTTACTTTTTTGTGGTTATATTGAGGTTACCTAAATATCCCAGTGTAATTCCCCTATCTCAAAATGCTTAACTGAATCACACCTGTAAAGCCCCTTTTGCTATGTATGTTATCTTGTCTGCAGGAGTAGGCGATGAGTATATGGATAGCTTGGTCATCATTCTGTCTGACAAAAGGGCATAGGAGAGCAAAACTAAGTTTTATTAAAATGCTCATGTCCTTTTAGTATCTGATATTTATTGATAAAGTATCTTGGTGTAATAGGGAATAATTGAAAGTAAAATATGAAATAAAGTTACTGGGGAAAAAACAGGGTTTGTGGAAATGGAAGGAGGAGGCATAACTCTACTCACTACATGGGAAAGAATTTGGTCACTGTTCTCTTTAATAACTTTGAAAAATCTATTAGGAAAAGTATGGGGGTGGCCCAACATTATACCTCTCACTCAAAATGTCTATGACCACCTCAGAATCTATGTCATCCCCATTCCTGAGCTGTTGTCATTAATTCCATCAAATAGATGAATGTCACTTTGGCTGACAACACAGATTGCATTTCATTTCAAAACAGATTAAATGGGTTGACCTCAAGCATTCCTTCCTAAATGAAGATTAGACACCACTAATCAAACAGAAGTGAGATTCCTAATGCCTACCAGTCACACAGTAGACCACACTGGAGGCACTTCCATTTATAGATCCTACAGAGGGAGTACAATTATTATAAATAGCACTTGTATTTTATGAGTAGCAAATATACATTTTAGATTCTCACATGGAAATCAAGCATTACTTTGCCTCTCTCCTAACAATACAGTGAATTGTACTTTAGATGTAGTCATAAGACTCTTTTAAGTATTTGAAGCTGCTTCAGTCTTACTTAGAATGCATTCTAAGTAAGACTGAATTTATTGGTCAAGTATTGAATGGATGATATGGTCCACCTTATGAGACAAGATGGAGTTTGTGCTAATACATTCTGCTGCACCTGAATTAATGCCTTAGACCAAGTGTAAAAGTCCATACAGAAGTTTGTGGAGAATTCCATCTGTATTTCTAAAGTATAATTGTATGGTTTATGGGATTTACTTAACTAAGTTAGTATGGAGCACAGTTGGGGCAGATTACAGGCAATACTGAGTTATCTTTATCTAACTACTTGCAGTCCTACTGATAGATTTAATTTTAAGAGACAAGTTGAAGGAATCTTGTCACATACTCTTCAGATCAAAATAATTGAAGAAACTACACATTGTAAAATTCTAAGTACTTCTTTCAAGTAAAGAAATTGGCAGTTTTTGTTCAAGATGATCAATATAGTATCAATATAGCAAAGGTCCTGAAATGATAAAGATTGTTTATCCTTTTGGAACACAAATTTGTTTGTTGTCTAAATATTAAGGAAATATATCTCCCTTTGGATAGATCTATTAGCAGGCCACTCTAAAACACTTGTATACAAACTTGATTGCATGTGATACATTCCCTTGGTCCTTCTGGGTCACTTTGTGAGATTTAGGGGAGGAAAAAAGAGGGACCAAAGCCAACCTGTAGCTCATGTTCCTTGCAGTGTCACAAGTAATAAAATGTCTTTGTGTCTGATAGAGGGGCCTTGTGTTTTCTGCTGGCACCCATGAAACTGTAGAAGATTTAACTTGCTAGGTTGCCAATGAGTAAAATTACAGATCATTTACAGTCTTGACTACCACCTAACCATCTCTGTGGTTTTGTCTACCATTTATTGCCAGCTAAACCCACAGAGGCATTTTTCCTTATCTACAAGCTCTTGATATTTACACAAACCTATTAATGACATTTCTTGAAAACCATTATTCAAATAAAGATCTTTCTTTCATTTAACTTCATGCTCCTAAGGTAAAGATGCATGTTTTATTCATCTCTGAAGCTTCAACTACTACTATAAAAATAGGCACATTGTAAATGAATTGGATCAGGGCTTTTGAAACAGCCAAGTTGAGTCATTTGGATATCAATTGTCTTCTTGGCATGGTAAGCTTTCCATCTGCTTTCTATTTATGAAAGTTGTAAGATATTTTTGTAAGATCATAGATCTTTTGTAAGATCATCATGAGTCTTTATCACAACAACTCATGTGCCTATAAATTCATTTGATGATGATAACACTATTAAGAATGATCTAGAAGGTGGGTGGTGATGTACCCAGTAAAGTGAACACATTACCATATATGGTGACCCAGATTTGCCTGTGGGGAGATGTAGGGGTGGTGGGGATAGTGGAATAATACTATAAGTGTCTCTCCTCTATATCTATATCTATGTCTTTCATCTACTTAACTTCTATTAAAACAGAATGAAGAGGACCAGGTAGTGGTGCACCCAGTAGAGCATACATGTTACCATGCACAGGTTCAAGTCCTGGATCCCTACCTCTGACGGGAGGGGCAACTTCATGAGTGACAGAGCTGTGCTGCAGTTGTCTCTCCTCTGTTTCTCTCTCTTTCTCTTTATCTCTTTTTCAGCATCCATCACAAATAAAGGGAAAAAATCAATGTCCACTGAGTGTAGCAGAGTTGTGCAGACACTGAGCTCCAGAGAAAACCATGGTGGTAAAATAAACAAACAAACAAACAAAAACAGAGAAGGTTTAGAAAGAGGCTGGCAGAAATCATGGAGTTGTATATAATTTTGATTGACAGAGATCACCACCCTGGTGGTCAAAAAAAATGATCTATAGATTCTTTTTATTCAGATGGGGTATTGCAGTGAACCTGATTGGAAAATGCAAAAATACTGTGATCAGCTATGTCTCCAAATGTTTATGCCTCTGTCGTATGGTAAGCATGCTTTGTGGGGAAAAATGTTCTTACAAGAAATATGGTATCTTTTCCAAGACTGAAACAACCCTACCATATGTAGAATAGAAATTAAGAACACTATGACTTCCAATGCTAGTTGTGATTTTTCACAACTTTCCCATGAAAGAAAAACTCATTTCAACACCCTCCTTAGCACTTGATTCTTTTCAGATCCCTGCTCTTTTTTCCTGCTAATGTATAAATTTGAATGGCATATGTCATGGAGGCAGTGGCAGATCCCACTATCCCCACCAAAAAGATGTGGTCATTTTCTAAAAGTGTGCATTAAGTGAGAACTAATCTCTGTGTGAAGAGATTTATAGTAAGAGTGAAATAGAAAACTTTCACTCACTTTCTTGAGATCCTTTTTTTTTGGGAAAAAAAAGGGGGGAATAACAATTCCCCCATGCAAGCAAAGTTTGATCATAACTATTGTATTTGGCAGAATTCAAAAACTCATTTTCCACCAAAGTGAAGAAATATATTTGAAACAGTTTCCCAGTTCCTTTCACTGTCTCACAAGAAAAAGGAAAGGGTATAAAATCTTGCAGATTCTGCAATATCCTTAGTTAAAATAGCCTGGAAACATGTGTAAAACAGATTTTTAAGATGTATAAATAAATTTTACTCAGACAAAAGTATATTATATAAAAGATATGGATAAATAAAGATGAAAAAGATGAAAGACACAGTGTCCTTATTTCTACCTTCAAAGAGAAACTATGATTGATTATATTTGAATTAAATAGCTCTACCCAGATTAGTATATTTTAAGAATGAATACTTCACCTTTATTTCTTTTTCTGTCCCTTATTTCTTACTGATAGTACTGTGGTTTAAAGTAATTTGTAACATTGCTTTCTAAAGTGAACAAAGAATTAAACAATATTATACTCTAATAACTTAAAAATACTTGCTTAACTGTCAACTCAAGCACTTACTATTTGGGGCAAGTTATTTAAGCTTAATGAGCTGCATCTTTCTCATCTGTACAGTTTCAAGTATATAATGTTAACCTTAAAGGTACTGTTAGGATCAAATAGATTTTTCCATAGCAATTGTTAATAAATGTTCAGAGATTAGTGGTATTCACCATTTTTGTGAAGCTACAGATATTCCAAAGACAATGCCAAACACTTTACTACATAGTGACTCAGTAAAATAGGCATTATTAAACCCTATCATACAAATGAATACAGATGGATAAAAGAAATTATATTATATACCGTAGAGAAAAATAATTAACAACATAAGGATAAAAACCCAGCAAGATTTTCTATCTCTGGGCCCTGTATTCTTTCCTATAAATGTAAACAAGTATGAATAGATACAAAGTATTTCCATTTCACTCTAAAATCAACCCACATCCAAACTGCCAACGGATTTCACACAAACATAATCCATAGTGTCATATCTATAAATTTCTTGAGTAAGTTTGATGTGTTATAATTTCTGATTCAGAGGCTGGAATTTATGGGTTTCTGCTGCCACCTTTGTCTCCTGGGGCAAAAGTTGAATTGAGGACATCTGTAATAATAGGAGATTATAACTACACATAGATCTGAGTTCAGTAAAGCATTAAAATCTCAAGAAAAAGATTTACCTTCAGCAATCTGACTTCACATCTTAGATATAGCCTCATGTGCACTTATTTCTCATATTCTTAATCCTAGCACGATAAACCTTTCCCCCTACCTAGTTAAATTCTCTGGAATACATTTCAAATGTCATAAATATAAATAGACATCTTCACAGAGATCTTATAACTGGTGTGAATGCCATCTCCAGTACTTATCATGTATATGGGTTCTTTATTATCATTCATGTTTTTTTCTTTATTGGGGGATTAATGTTTTATAGTCAACAGTAAATACAATCATTTGTAAATGCATAACATTTCTGAGTTTTCCACAAAGTAATACAACCCCCACTAGGTTCTATACCATCCTGGTCCAGACCTGAACTCTCTTTTTACCTCAGAGTCTTTTACTTTGGTGCACTACACCAACTCCAGTCCAAATATCATTCATATTTTAATATTTGTATCAACTCCAAACTCTAGCCTGATTCCCTCCCCTGAATATAGTTTTCTATGTATATGGAACACTATCTAAGTGATGCTGTGTACTAAAAATAGTATATAATTATTGGAAATTTTTCAGGTAGTAAAAGTAAACAAACAACAATAAAACACAAATCTGCCCTCCTAACCTTTTCTACCCATTTATTTTTTCTGGAATGAGGACTATATATATATATATGATTTCACTCCTATAAGTCACAATTAAATTCATATACAGAGAGAGAGAAATAGAGCTACAAGGGCCCCACTTCAAGCCCTTGGTCCCCACCTGTAGGGGGAAAAGTTCACATGTGGTGAAGCAGGGCTGTAGGTGTCTCTGTCTCTATCTCTGTCTCTCCCTCTCTATAGCCCCCTCTCCTCTCAATTTCTCTCTGTCTCTATCCAATAATGCATAAATAAATACAATTTAAAAGCAGGGCTGTAGGTGTCTCTGTCTCTCTCTCTCTCTCCCTCTCTCTCTCTCTCTCTATATATATATATATATATATATGTAGCCCCCTCTCCGCTCAATTTCTCTCTGTCTCTATCCAATAATGCATAAATAAATACAATTTAAAAAAGAATAAAATCAGAGGAAGACACACTACTGTACTGGAGCATACTCTCTCATGTCACTATCTCTCTAATGTGGTGTTAGCAATCAAATCAAGGCTATACGCACGGAAAGGCATGTGACCTATCCTATCAACTATCCCTATGGCCCCTATACTATGTTTTGAGTGAAATTCTATGAACAGTTTGGCGTGCAGCCTTCTAGATTCTTCTCTACATATGTATCACTCCAATTATATATAAATTTGAATATACTATATGACTATACAACTATGTATAGTTAATGTGTATGCATGCAATAAAACATGTATGCACAATTTCTTTAGATATATGGAATTAGGGGCCAGGTGGTGGCACACCCAATTGAGGTCACATGTGTGATGACTCAAAACCCTGGTCTCCTTAAAGATTTAGTAGTGGTAAAGCAATGATTTGGGTGTCTTTTATCCCTCTCTATCTCCCACTCCCCTATCAATTTCTCTCTAGCATATCAAATAAAAAAGAAAAGAAAAAACAGAGAAAAAAAGTGGCTGCCTAGAATAGATTCATTATGAAGGCATAGAATACCAGTGATAACTCTGATGACAATAAACAAAACAAATAAACTAATTCATAATTTTTGTAAAATTATGTATTGAGCACTCAATAGATCTCTTGCCATTCTTTTCTGGCATAAAGTGTGTGGAGAAGTCTGCTGCTAATCTTATGGGTTTTCCTCTGTAGGTGACTCTCTTTTTCTCTTGAAGCCTTCAGGATCCTTTCCTCATCCTTATTCCTTTCCATATTAAATATGATGTGTCTTGGTGTCTTTAAGTCTGGGTTAATTTTGTTTGGGACCCTCTGGGATTCTTGAACCTTTATGTATTTTATGTTGTCTAGACTAGAGAAGTTCTTAGCTATTATATCCTGAAGAATGATTCTTCCCCTCCCTCTCTTTCTTCCTCTGATAAGCCAATAATGTGTATATTATTTCTTTTGAAGTCATCTCATAGGTCTCTGTTGTTGTTTTTAGTATCTCTTAATCTGTTTTTGAGATCTCTTCTTTTTTAGTTGTCTCTAATTTGTTCTCGATATTGCTAATTCTATCTTCAGCCTCATTTATTCTATTCTCTCTCCCCTCTGCAGTTTTCTGGAGTTCATCAATTTTGTTACCCTGTTCTGATACTCTTTTAGCTTATTCAGATAATTGTGTTCTTAGCTCAGGTATTTCAGCTTTCAGCTCTCTAATAATCTTGAGATAATCAGTGTTTTATTCCAGGGTCTCATTTGTTGTTTCTGCATTTCTGATGACTATTCTTTCAAACTCTTTACTCACTCCTGTTATTATTTCCTTAGCTAGTGTTTGGATGTTGACCTCATTATTTTGTGCTTCAACCTTTGGGGGGCTTTTAGTTGGACTCTAGTCGTGGTTCGTTTCTCCATTATTTCTTCTTGCTGGTTTAACCATTTTATATAGTATGTTATGAGGTACCTCTCCCAGTACTTTTCAAATTACTGATCACTCTTGCCTGGATTGACTTGTGTCTAAGTAAGGTAATTAAAGGGTTCACAGTTGTGGAAATTGACAGTTGTTTGATATTATTTTAATCCCTGAGTTGGAGCTCAGTGGTTTAAGAGCCTCTTTTGTTCTTTTCTTCCCTGTAGGCTATGTGAGCCTGAAGGCTTTTAAACTATCAGTAGGCGTCTTAGCTTAATCACTGACCCCTGATCAAGAAATAAAGCAGGGTGGGGCAGAGATAATCCAGTGGTTATGGAGAGACTATTACAGCCCCACTGCTAGGCCACGGAGGTATAGATCCCCTGAGTTTCCTTGTTAGTTCTCTGTCCCCTGGTGTCAGCACAGGGCCTCCCCGCCGCTGCTCCAGATTCTGAGAGGAATAGCAATGGAGACTCACAGTTTCATTTGGTGAGTTTCAGGGGAGTTTTCTCCTCCCTTCAGCTGTCCCCTTGTTGGTGAAGTTGGAGGTGGTGTCTCAAACGGTAAATTGCCAGACTGTTACCAGCTGCTTAATCTCTCCCTAGGCTCCTCTCTGTCCACAAGCCACACATGTTTGTACTCACTGGTGATTTGGTGGGTTCCTGAAATTGTTCTAGTCCTGTCTTACTGTGGTCCCAGGTAGTCTCCTTTGGTATTCCTAGTTGACCCACTCCCTTAGTTCTAAGAGCACATCAATTGTATCAGATTTAGTAGTTTAAAACAACACTCATTATTTACTTAACAGTACTTTAGATGGGAAGTACAGCATAGCAGGATTTCTTGCTCATGGTCTTACAAGGTTGAAATGAAAGTGTGGACCAGAGCTATGTTCTCATCTATTAATAGATTCTGGAATCTTCAACCAAGCTCATTCCCATTATATGCAGAATTGAGTCCCTTGTAGTTGTAAGTCTAGATTTTCTTGCTAACTGTAGGTTTGGATCACTCATATTCTAGAAGCTGCTCTTAGATTATAGCCATGTGATAATACATCATATGGTCTTACCAAACATGAAGCTTCTATCTTCAATACAGAATATCTCTCCCCAGTCAATTAAGACAATAATATAAATACCCTCACTTTTCAAAAGTTTGAGTTACTGCCTTTTCATTTTTACAAAAGACCTATATTAGGATTTGGTTTTGCTGGCCAAGAGAAATCTGAACAAGATTTTCAATTTCAGACAAAAGTGAAAAGAGATTTTAGTGTTTGTTTTGCTGGAAGTCCTTACAGAGGCACCATGTATCCTAAGTAGAGAGAGTGGCACTGCCAAGTTCCTTCCCACTTTATATTGCCATGACTTTATCATATAATTCCTGCTTCTACTATAAATTAGTGTCAGTTTATATATGCATTATTTGGGGTACTTATTTTTCAGGGGGTGCTGAGAATGTTTAAATAATGTCCATATAATTTCATGCTAATTGCATCTTTGTTTTATGCCAATTTGACTTAATGTTGCTGGCTTTGAAAGTGACTGGGATCCATGTGGATTCAGTCAGCTAGGAAGGATCCTCAGTTTCCCCAATGAATGGGCGACTAATCCCTAGCACTGCAAAAACAGTATCATCTGTTTTCCATCTACACCATGCCTCGGCCTCGCGTGTGCAGCTTGGCGATACGAGAATCCGGCATGAAGCCCAGCCAGTCTATCTTGGCATTACTCTCGATCGCACTCTGTCATTTCACAAACATCTCATAAAAACTGCAGCAAAGGTGGGCGCGAAGAATCACATCATTGCAAGACTGGCCAGCTCCTCATGGGGCACGAGCGCTTCCACACTGCTATCATCCTCTCTGGCATTATGCTATTCCACTGCAGAATACTGTGCCCCAGTATGGTTCCGTAGCCCCCATGTCCACTTGGTCGATTCCAAATTATATTCCTCCATGAGGATAATTTCTGGAACCATCCGTTCCACCCCGGTTCCATGGCTGTCAGTTCTTAGCAACATCGCCCCGCCAGATATTCGTCAGGATGCGGCATCATCTAAGTTCATTTCCCACGACTACGCTCGACCGGACCTGCCAATATACGCGGATATCTTTGCCCACCCTGTCCAACGCTTGACGTCTCGTCACCCAATCTGGTCCCCTACGCCTACACTGAACTTCTCTGTTCCAGTCTCTTGGAAACAGAGTTGGAAGTCAGCTGAGATAAAGAACAAACACCTCATCACAGACCCCTGCAAGCGTCAACCCGGCTTTGACCTGGCACATTATGATTGGGCCCTCTTCAATCGCTATCGAACAGGCCATGGCCGGTGCGCCGTTATGTTCCATTGCTGGGGAGCCAGAGACGACCCAAACTGCCCCTGCGGCTACAGACAGACTATGACCCACATAGTCAATGACTGCCACCTCTCCAGATTCAAAGGAGGTCTTGAAAGTTTACATCAGGCTCAACCTGATGCTGTTGACTGGCTACGCGGAAGAAGGGCAAACGCTAGAAGAAAAGACTTAATGTTCTTGCAGGGAGAGGGAAATCTGTATTTGTAATCAAATGTATCTTTGTGATACCATGTAACCTAAGCAAGGGAATGACTGACTGTATTTACTGTATTTACAGTTCCCATCCACACTCAAAGGGAGAGAATAATACAAAAGCTGAACTATAATCTGCGGAATCTTAGTGCTATCATAGATTCCTGCATGTCACACAATATATTCCACACAATATAGCACAAAGTCATTCTGGCAAAACACACATGGCAAAATATTCAGTCTCACAAGCAGTCTAGAAAAAGAATAATTACCTAAGACCACAACTAAGAAAGGTTATTTATTATTATTATTATTATTATTATTTTGCCTACAGGTTTATTGCTGGTGCTTGGTGCCTGCACCACAAATCCACTACTCCTGGAGGCTATGTTTTTCACTTTTGATGCCCTTGCTGTTTTAACATTGTGGTTATTATTATTGTTGTTATTGACGTTGTTGTTATTGAATAGAACAGAGTAATATGGAGAGAGGAGGGGAAGACAGAGAGAAGGAGAGAAAGATAGATACCTACAGACCTGCTTCACCACTCAGTGAAGCGACCCCCCTACAGGTGGGGTGCTGGGGGATTGAACTGGGACCTTTATGCCAGTCCTTGCGCTTTACACCACGTGCACTTAACCCACTGCGTAACCACCCAACCCCTTCTTTTTATTTTTTTAAAGGTAGAACTACAATAAAAAATATTTAAGTATACTTTGCTGGTATGAAAATGATTATCTGTGGTATACTTTAAGATTTACTTGGGGTTTCATAATTTTCAAAAACATAATGATATTACATCAACATAAGTATCAGCATTTAGGGGAATAGATAAAGTTTATCAGGATAACACAGTGCTAGGAACAATCACAAAATGTCTCCTGGAACTAAGGAAAAAAATCAACTTTTATAAATTAGTCTCCTATGAAAGGACTATCTAAACATTAAATGATATTATTTATTTTCTAGCTTTATAGGCCTTTTCATATCCATGGGAACTTCCTTATGTCATATTCAGCTTACATTATTTTGCAGCTGATAATGGAGCATTTCTTCTTTTGTATTCTTCCACATTCCATTAAATCTGTACTCACATTCTCTTCTTTGTTTTTTTTAATCAAGTCAGCCCTTCCCCTTTCCAGTTAATTTTTTAAATAGAATTTCACTGATGCTGAAACACCCACTGCCTGCTGTTACCTACAGGCAAAATCTTTGCCACCCATGGGAAATGAAGGAATTGAATATTACAAACAAACATAAACAGTTTAACTTGTGACACATTCTGAGTTTGAATTGCTAATACATTAGCTCTGTTACATTCTTGGTTAGGCTGAATTGAGTTTAACAGCTTAAAATGGTTATCCAACAGAGCAGAAATATACAGACAGGTCTACAAAGTAAGCATAAAAGCTGCCATGAAATGCTCCTTTATTTCCTTTTCTTCAAATTATGTCTTATTAATTGTGAATCTAAAAGCACTGATGATTCATTTTTTATGTTTTTCTTATTTTAAATGAAGTTTTAAGCATGAACACAAGTGTTGTATTGTAAACTCAGTTATCTATTTCATTACCCAGCTTCAACAATATTAACCCCTAAAAGTTTGCTTAAATATACTGTCATTAATTACTCACCCAAATATTTAAACCACATTCTAGATGTATTTCTCATACATTTCACACCATAATGTGTATCTAGATTGATATTATCAAGCATAAAAGATGTCGTCATACCCACTAAATCTAACTATATTTTGTAAAAGGCAGTAGCCTTGAAATTCCCTTTTTATGCAGTTGTTTGTTAAGTGCTTTTAGTATTAGTTGCTTGTAGTATGAGGTGTAAAATTCCTTGCCCCTTCCCCCTTGAATAAGCAGGACCTAATCAGTTAAGGCCACCCATTGTTCAAAGGACCCTACATGGGGACAAGCCTTATCAGGACCTTTGAACAGACTTTGTGGTGTGCTGTCTACCGGATGGGTGGTCATAGCCCATGGCAGGAGGATGTGCCTGGTTGAATTCTATTGGTTGTGTGATCTTACTATATTTGAAAATAGCCCGCGCTTTGCTTTGAATGGATCATGCTTTTGCTAAGTTTGAAATGATTGGATCTTGTGTTTGCTATAGCCTGTTATTGGATGTAGGTTGATAAGGTGATGTGCTCCCCCTCCCTGAGTGTAGTCTGAATTCCTATAAATTGTATTGTTTGAGCCCTGTTCGGGGTCGAGCTTGGTAGACTAACACCAGTCACCATCTCGGCCCGGATTGCAATTCGTCAATAAACATCTTTGCTTCCTTACAGTGGATGGTGGTTTGATTTATGCTCGCTAACATTTGGAGGCTCCAGCGAGATCCCTCAGACGGGTATTCCTGAGGACACCCCATCCTGGGTCCGGACCCTCGGAGGCCTTGGAAGTCCTGCCCGGCGCCGGTAAGTCAGGCCTGAATTTTGTATGGTACCATTTCTTTTCTAGCTCTGTGCCTCCGGAGGACCAGTGAGTCAAGCTTGATTTTTGTGTAAGTCCCCGCGGGGCCTGGGGGTCTGTGGATTGCGGGACGCCGCGTTAAAAATCCCAGACCGCAGCGCTGGGGAGTGACGACTCCCAGGCTGCTGGGGTAAGGATCTGGAACAGGGTTCGCCCCGGAACCTGAAACAGGGTTCACCCGGGACCTGAAACAGGGTCCACGTAAGGATCTGGAAAAGGGTCCTCTTCCGAACTGTCTCTCGTGGCCACTCTGTGTTTGTCTCTTTTACTCTCCTCTCTTTGGCAATTCGCGAAAAGGCTGAGCTTGATAGTGCAGCTGAGGGGGTCTGGCCAGAGCTACTCTCCGGTGACTCCTGAAGGCCTAACTGGCAACATTCCTTAGTAGCGGCGGCCGGAATGGTAATTGCCCAATCTTGACTGAATGCATGGTCTGCTGCGTGTGTGTGAATGTTATGTGCCTCACGGCCTGAAAAGCTACGGGGCTTGAGTGGGCCCTAACCTGCGTGTCCGTGGAGTCGTTTCAGCTAAACGGGGATTCTCAACTTAGTTGAGACCAGGGCCGGGGATTATACGGCTACCCTTAAAGCTAAGACTCCTTAAGGTCCCGCGAGGGGCCCGGCCAGGCGGGCACAGTTGAGTGTCTGACGTCCTTCGGATGTCAGTTCCATTTTCCCCACTAACTATCTGTCTTGTCGGCCTTGTAGTCTTAGCTGGTTGTCTATTCGTTTGTCTCCTTCCCTTATTTTGTGTTATGGTACCACAGGAGGTTAAAGGTTAAAAATTTAGAAAAACTGGAGTCTCCATTAATAAAAACTTCTTGCAACCTAAAAAGGGAAGAAGGTCCCAAGTGGACACCCTTTGGGTTGATAGGGAAAAACTGTGTGAGAATGAGAAAACAGTGTGCCAGCTGGCTGTAAGAAAAGTATAAAAAGAACCCGTGAAATCTGGGGTGTTAGGTATTGTCTGGACATTTGTTAAGCGCGCTTGTCTGTCTGTGTGTGTCTTGTCTGTTTGTCAGTCTGTGTTTCGTGTTCACTTACTTTCACTTTGCAGGAATGGGCCAGGCGGCATCTACCCCACTGGACCTGGTTACTCATAGTTTGGGGGTAGGAGTGCATAAATATAAACTCATGACTTTTTGTTCCTCAGAGAGGCTCACCTTCGATGTAAGATGTGTTTCTGTGCTTTTTTGTGTCCCTGTGTCTTTTTGGTCAACATTAAGAAATCATCTCAGAGCGACGGGACCAGATTTGGTTCCGGCCTGAAGTTGCCAGCTGAATTTTGCCTTGTCTTTGTCTCTCTTTTAAGCCTGAGTAGCAGAATCATGTCCTCAGGCTAGTCCAGGCAGGACCCTGAGGGTGCCACCCTGCCCTCACAGGAGTCAGGAGGGCTGGTCACAGCAGGGGCCTGGAGCCGGGCCAGGCAGCAGCTCTAGTGCAGGGGTGACACCCCGCCCTGCCTCGGTGTGGCTGTGACCTGGGACGGGTCCATGGGTGCAGATGGGTGATAGTGCTAGCATGTGTGTGGCTTTACCCATGCCCCCGGAGCTGACTGGAACTGTCTAAAAACTGCCCTTGGTCCTCTTGGGCTCCTCGTGGAGAGAAGCTGAAAGAATTTGTTTCTTCCTCTTTGTTTATTTAGGGCTAGTTAAGGTTGTCCTAGGAGCTATTGGATAAAAGAAAAATCTTAGTATATAAATGTGAGATGTTTCATCTTGAAAAATTGTGTGAGTGCAGATCTAAATTTGTGTTTGACCAGGTATGTTGCTAAGATGTGTCTGTACTGGTTAAAAGCTGCTCTTTTCCCTAAGCAATCAGCCCAGATATATAAATGATAAAAAGGTGGCTATGAGATGTCTTACATGTTTATATGTGTGTTTTAGGTTTGTTTTAGTGGCCTAAAAATGTTAATCTTAAGGTTAAAAGTGTAAGTAACTTTAAAGCTGCATTCTTATCAAAGTTCTTTAGAGTTTTCAATACAGTTCTTATGTGGTAATATAAGGGTAAAAATTAATTTGCTAAGACAGCTAAAGATTTAAAGTCTAAAGTATTTAATGTGACAATTCATCTTCTCCAAATTGATATGCAAATTATCTATTTTATAGATATTGGTCCACAGCAAATTTGGCATTTGTCTGACATTGAAAATGCTTTGAGAAGTCACTAGTATGTGTTAACTCTCTAAGTAATTAGAGTTTGTTTAAAGTTTAAAGAAAAATTTAGTTAAACTGAATTTGGTTTAGAGATCCTGGTTATGGAAATTGCTACAGGAGGTTAAAAAAAAACTTTTAAATGTATGCTCTTTAAAATTCAAACAGAGTCTCTCAAGTTAGGTATCACACGCTGAAGATGTGTCTCTATCTCTTGTGTGAAAAATGGCAGGAAGGTTATTGACATGTAAATGTTTTAAAATACCTTCTCAACTAAAGAAGTAGAACTGGCTTAGGCGAGTGAAAAATAACACAGTGGTTATATTAATGATTTTCTAGCCTGAAGCTTTTGCTCTGGTTTTCCTCTTTATATCTTTCTGCTTTTAAAAATTATCTGGTTTGTTTTAAGACACTGTCAGAGATTTATTCTTGACAAATGGTATTTTTGGTCTGATAGAAGATTTGTTTTGGCAAATCCTGGTTTAACAAAATTATTATTTTGAATATTTAAGTTATGAGGTTTATTTTAGCCTTTTAAGTTGCCATATTAGAGTTCTAAGAGGTAAAATCTATTAAGAGTTTTATATCTACACTTATTCATGATAGCTTTGTGATGAGTAAAGATCTTAACAAAAACTGTTTTGATATTGTGCTTAAATTGTCCAAGCAGTTTAAAATAATGCTAAAAAATGGTGATCATTTTATTATGTCAACACATTAGATATTGACTTTATATACTATACTGGTATATCTGTTTGTTAAAAAGACCTTCTAAAATTACATAGAGATGTATAGGCAAATTCTGGTCATTAGATTGTCAGTTTTGGTAAGCTCTTAATCTGGTTTTGTGTATGTCTTACTGGTTACAAATGTACGAGTACGGCAGTGATACCCTTTCAATCATACTGCCAGGTTCTCTTAGGGGGTCTCCAAGAGGCAGTAAAATGGCCCACAAATTTCTCTAAGGTAAATAGAATGACACTAAATTTGGCGTTTTGTTGCTCAAATCTGCCCCAGGTGTTAGAAAAAAGTTACAGAAGACAGAAAGATTTTAAAGAAAAGCTGAGAGATTGCTCAGAGGGTTTTTAAGAAGTTGGTAAATGTTTTGACATTAGACTTTGGAAAGAAAGAAAGGAAAAAAGAAAGAAAGGAAGAAAGAGAAAGTTGGGGCAGTGCCCAGAGGGAAAAGGAAAGTCAGAAAATTGGGGCTAAGGGAAGAGAAAGATCAGTGATGTTACTGCAAAGAAAAAGGACACTGGAAGAAAGGCTGTTTTATCAACAAGCCATTTAGACTGCTGGTTGATGAACTTAAAGGCATAAGCCGGGGAGTGCTGACCCAAAAACCTTGGGTCATGGCACAGACCCGTTGCCTATTTGTCAAATATTGGACCCTGTAGCTGCTGGATGGACAAAATGCCTGAGGACAATAGCACCTGTGGCACAGCTGGCAAGGAAAGCAGACAAGCCATCACTGGGGCAAGTCCAATGCCCACCTAACCTGCTACCAAGTTCTGTTCCTAGACCAGCCATGAGTGAAATTCAGTGCTGCCACCAGCCTGAACCCTGCCACCCTGATGTTGGAGACGGAT
This sequence comes from Erinaceus europaeus, assembly GCF_950295315.1. NCBI lineage: Eukaryota > Metazoa > Chordata > Mammalia > Eulipotyphla > Erinaceidae > Erinaceus > Erinaceus europaeus. The sequence goes on along the minus strand of NC_080171.1, from coordinate 42,591,660 downwards.
CCTGAGGCTCCCTACAAATGCATGACTGCCAAGAGGTATGCCTTTGCTACATGGCGTGTGCATGGAGCATGTGGGGAGAGAAGATTCCTGACTCCCGGGAAGATGATCCAGCAAAAGAACCTACTGGAGGCCGCATGGACCCTGCAAGAAGCAGCCGTGACCCATTGTTCCGGACATCAGAAAAGAAACTAGAGGGCAGATGAAGCCACTTGTGCAGCTACACAACAAGCAGAGCCAGCCTTGACATTGATTCTACTAGGCTCCCTGCTTCCAAAGGACCCTGGATACAGTAAGGAGAAATAAGATGGGCAAGAGATTAGGACTAGAGACTAAATAGATTTTACAGAAGTAAAATCAGAGACTTTTGGGTATAAGTACTTGCTGATATTTATAGACACATTTTCAAGTTGGGTAGAGATTTAACCAATAAAGTCTGAGGGGGCATAGATGGTGAGCAAGAAAATTTTAGATAAAACAGTGCCCAGGTGGAGAGTTCCCTCTCACCATTGGTTCTGGTAGGCAGACATTCACTGTTTTTGTGTCTCAGTTAGTGACCTGAGAAATGGGAACAAATTGGAAATTTCATTATGCTAACGAGTCCCATATCCCTGGGCAGGTAGAGAGATAAATTAGACCTTAAAGGAGACTTTAACTAAATTAACCCTTGAAACTGGCAGGGGATTGGTATCGCTCCTGGCTCAGGCCCTTCTGAGAGTACACTGTCTCCCATTGTAAACAAACTGTCTCCCTTTGAAATGGTTTTTGGCAGACTGCTGCTGTCATGATCTGTGATGCTCTTGTCTCTGATCTATCCCACAACTGTTACCAAGTTCTTACAGATCTCCAGCCTATATTGCAGGACAATTAGAATGCTGTGCTACAAGCCTTTGGGAAGGACCCTGTCATCTGCTGCCTGCTCCACAAGGCACACCCAGTGAGAAAGACCTTATATTGTGATCCTGAGTACACCAACTGCTGCAAAGGTTGCCGGAAAGTGGCACTAGATTCATCACATTCCTTTGAAGAGGACAGTTGCTGATCCCACTGACCCAAAAGAAAAAAAAGATGAAGATGAATCAAAGATTTGATTCTCGGCTAAGACAAGTGGGGAATGTAAAAGGCAGTAGCCTTGAAATTCCCTTTTTATGCAGTTGTTTGTTAAGTGCTTTTAGTATTAGTTGCTTGTAGTATGAGGTGTAAAATTCCTTGCCCCTTCCCCCTTGAATAAGCAGGACCTAATCAGTTAAGGCCACCCATTGTTCAAAGGACCCTACATGGGGACAAGCCTTATCAGGACCTTTGAACAGACTTTGTGGTGTGCTGTCTACCGGATGGGTGGTCATAGCCCATGGCAGGAGGATGTGCCTGGTTGAATTCTATTGGTTGTGTGATCTTACTATATTTGAAAATAGCCCGCGCTTTGCTTTGAATGGATCATGCTTTTGCTAAGTTTGAAATGATTGGATCTTGTGTTTGCTATAGCCTGTTATTGGATGTAGGTTGATAAGGTGATGTGCTCCCCCTCCCTGAGTGTAGTCTGAATTCCTATAAATTGTATTGTTTGAGCCCTGTTCGGGGTCGAGCTTGGTAGACTAACACCAGTCACCATCTCGGCCCGGATTGCAATTCGTCAATAAACATCTTTGCTTCCTTACAGTGGATGGTGGTTTGATTTATGCTCGCTAACATATTTCTCTAATAATATCAGATATCCAGGCAGTATCTACAATATTTGATTGTAATTACAATGGTTAAACAGACAAAGCATTTAAATCAGGGTCTAAATAAGGTCCATACATTGAAATGACTGATTTAGTCTTTAAATTTTTCTTCTGTCTTTGTTACTTGCATTTCTTTTTGTTGTTGAAGAAACTAAGTCACTAATCCTAGACAGTTTTTTAATGTCTGTTTTGCTAATTCCATTTCCTGGATTATTTTTATTAAATTATTTTATCAGCTATGTTTACTATAAGCCATTAAGTAAATTTAAATGCTTGATTAGAATCAGATTTGGGTTTTTTTTTTTTTGGTAATATTTTTTCTTTCTTCTTTTCTTTTTTAACAGAGCCCCAATCAGCTTTGGTTTATAATGGTGTGGGGGACTGAACCTGGGACTTAGGAGCCTCAGGCATGAGTCTCTTTGTATAACCATTATGCTATTTACTCCCACTACCCCAGATAATTTTCTTTCACTGGTATTATTGCATATGTCTATCAGAATGTATGCAGTTATTTATTTATTTTAATGGAATCAACTATTTTTATTTACTTATTTTTATTTTTTATTAGTGATTTAATATTGATTCACAAATTTATAAGATAACAGGGGTACAACACTGTTCTCAGCACCAGAGTTCTGGACCCCCAATCCCTCCATTTGTAAGCTACAGTAGTTCTCCCAAGGTTGCAGACATAGGTCAACTATTATTTCCACAACCATCTGTCTACATTTGTATATATTTGACTTTTTTTCTTTTAGGTCCCATCTTCTCTTCCTTTCCAAGTCACACATACAACTATTATGACATTCAAATGTCCCTCCCTTTTTCCTCCTCTCCAATTCCTTATGTAGTTGGAGTTCCAAGACTTCTGGTCATCTTTCCTTTATCACTTCTCCCTCACGGGGAGTATAGATCAAAATTATTTTGGGGTGCAGGTGAATCCACACTCCCAGCCTATTTCTATCTTTCCCTAGTGGTGTAGAGCTCTGGAGAGGTAAGGTTTCAAGACACATTGGTGAGGTCTTATACCCATGAAAATCAGGTTGGAATCATGATAGTGTCTGCAACTTGGTGCCTTGAAGGACACCAAGATACAAAGTGGGGGGGCAAAATGATTAATGAACATGAAACAAAAAGTTGGAGCAGAGCAGATAATATTAGGGATCATAGGGTGGAAAGAAACTAGGATGTCCATTTTGGGCATGTTCCTAGGGGCCCATGACTATTGTATTTTTTGCTCGAGTTTGATAGCTAACATGGAGTTGGACTGAGAAGATGGTGTCAGAGTAGAGAAAAGGGCTAGAAAGTTGGATTAAGGCAAAGAGTAGATCCCACTCTTGAAAAAAAAATCTATTAATAAAATTAACTCTTTACCTCATCCACCTGATCCAGGGCCCACATATATATTTATAGTTAACACAAGCCTGTGTATCCTCTGAGTCCCTATAGGGCTGAGCTCACAGCAGCTCATGGTCACAGCTGGAAACACTTCAGGCTGCATTCATTCTAGGAACAGTTTTCTTGAGGGCAAGGTATGATGACCTAGCCTCCCCGTGGAGACTGGAGCAGTCTCTATCATTGCTGCTTTATGGGGAGGGCAAAGTCCTGGGAAGACCTGCAAGAGGGCTTATGATGACAATCTTGATTGTAGTAACTATTGATGGAGGAAAGAGGGATGTATCAGAGGTCTAGGTCCATCATATTTGTGTGAAAATCCAAGGGTTCCATGACTAGGGCCCCAGATGATAGGGTGACCAAAAAGACCATTATTAAGTGAGCCAGTCTCTTGAACTTATCCAACTTATTAGTCCTTTGACCACCACAAAGTTTCTCCCAGTTGTTTCAGTCTTGAGTGTCATTTGTTGTTCCCATCCAAAATTAGGTTTTTGGGATTTGTCTTCTTTGGGCCTTTCTACTAGATTTCCAAACTAATGTAGTCTAAGTCTGATCCATAAGAGAATTATGATACCTTCTTTAGGAATTTCTATTAGGATTCCAGGCTTATTAGGTCTAAGTCTTATCACAGAGGGCTATTAATGACTATATATGTACAACTATATCCAGTACCCTAAACCCTACGCTTTATCTAGTATCTGTAACTTTGTTTTGTTGTTGTTGTTGATTTTTGTTTGGCCTCTAGTGTACAGTGCCTGCACTAGGAATCCACTGCTGGGGTACAGTGCCTGCACTATGAATCCACTGCTCCTGGAGGCCATTTTTTTCCCATTTTGTTGCCCTTATTGTTATTGTTATTGATGTCATTGCTATTGTTGTTGGATAGGACAGAGAGAAATCGAGAGAGGAGGGGAAGACAGAGAGGGAAGAAAAGACAGACATCTGCAGACCTGCTTAACTGCTTTTGAAGTGAACCCCCTCCCTGCAGGTGGAGAGCCGGGGGTTCAAACCAAGATCCTATGCCAGTCCAGCAATTTTTTGTTGAGAATGGCATGATGAACTTTGGGAATGGGGGGGGGAGTAAGCGTTGGCCTTCCTTGTCCCCCCATATCCCCCTATAACAATATATCTTTCAACATGCAAGTGGGTCCAAGTCATTATCTTTTTTGTTTGTTCGCACATTATTGTTAAATAACCTAAAAACTAGCCATAAATCCAATGAGTTAAGGGGCTAGGCCGGGTGGTGGCACACCTGTTTGTGAGTGCATATTATAGTGTGTCAAGACCCAGTTTCAAGCCCCCAGTTCCCATCTGCTGAAAGTAACCCTTTCAAGCAGTGAAGTCGTACACTTACAGCTCTCTACCTCTCTCTCTCTCCTTCTCCCCCCCTTATCAATTTCTCTCTGTCTCTATCTGAAGTAAATAAATAAGTTTTAAAAAGAAAATAAATAAATAAAAAGCCAATGTATCAGTCATTTTTCTCACTGAGGTGGCCATCTGCCTAAAAAAAATCTTAGTTTTCTAAGTCCCAGGTTCAATTGCCAGCACCACCTTAAGCCCTAGGTGAGAAGTGATCCAGTAAATAAAATAAACAAACTAGCAAACAACAGTAAAACTATAATGAATGATCCTTCACAGGGGAAAGAAAGTCACTGTTTTATCTGGATTCTGTAAATATAATCAAATAAAAATTTCCACAGGCCTTGTACCAGTGCTCCTTTCTCTCTCTCTCTCTCTCTCCCACCACCACTAACAACAACCTTAAAACGTTGGGCCAGAAGATACTTCAATATCAGACACAAGAATCTCTAAAAAAATTGACTTTTCTTCTGATCTAACTTCCTTTATTCTGAAAATTCCATTAATTATTTTATTTACATTTTTAAAAAGGTGTATTTATTAATGAAAGCTATAAAGAGATTACTCTGGCATGTGTGGTGCCTAGGTTCAAACTCAAGACCTCATGCTTGCAAGTTGTTTCCTCTGTCAGCTGTACAGCCTTTCAAACAAATGCACTTTTTTTTTTCTCTTTTTCTTTCTTTTACTTTTTCTCTTTCTTGAGAGAGAAAGAGAAAGAAAAAGAGAGAGAGGGAGATAGAGAGGGAGAGAAAAAGGGAGAGGGAGAGGGAGAGGGAGAGGGAGAGGGAGAGGGAGAGGGAGAGGGAGAGGGAGAGACTATAGCACTAAAGCTTCCTTCTATGAGGTGAGGACTATCCTCAACCATACAACCATGGGTTGTGTAAATGACAAAGAAACAAACCATTCAAGTGAGCTATTTAACCAGTCCTCTGACTTTTTTTTTTTTCTTTTCACCTCCAGTGTTATTGTTGGGGCTCAGTGCCTGCACTACAAATCCACTGCTCCTGCGGCTATTTTTTTGGATAGGACAGAGAGAAGTTGAGCGGGGAGGGGAAGATAAAGAGAAGGAGAGAAAGATAGACACCTTCAGACCTGCTTCACTGCCTGTGAAATGACCTCCCTGCAGGTGGAGAGCCAGGGACTCGAACCGGGATCCTTATGTGTCTTTCTTTTTTTAAGGTAGAAGCTGAACGAGCTGATTTTAGACCTTCCCAATATAGACATTTTAATGTTATAAATTTTTAAATGTTTATTTATTTTCTTAATTATTTTCATGAGACAGAGAATGTGTTTATCTGTGAAAGAGAGACCAGAGTACAGCTCAGCACTGAGACCGTTAAGGTCTCATGATATCCAAGTCCTTTGCTGTAATGCTGAATTCTCAAACCCAGTACTGTCTACTTCTAAGTACTATTTCAGTTCATTGCACAGATTTTTCTATATCTCTCTTCACTTTCATGCAGATCAAATTAGTTTCTAATTTCTCTTCTTCTCTTTGAAACATGATATTTATGTTCATTTATCACATATTTCCGTATACTTATTTTCCAGATGTTTGTGGATTTTCCCAACAACTTTCTTTTATTAATTTATAATTTAATTCCACTGGGATCAAAACAACACGCTACTTAATATTCTTTTAAGTTTTTTGAAATATATTTATGGACTCAGTGTTGTTTTGTTGTTGTTGTTTTGTTTTTGCCTCTAGGGTTATTGTTGGGGCTCAGTGCCTGCAACATGAAACCACAGCTCCAGGAGGCTATTTTCCCCCTTTTGTTGCCCTTGTTGTTGTAGCCTTGCTGTGATTATTATTGTTATTTTTGATGTCGTTGGTTGTTGGATAGGACAGAGAGAAGTGGAGAGAGGAGGGGAAGACAGAGAGGGGAGAGAAAGATAGACACCTGCAGACCTGCTTCACCGCCTGTGAAGCGACTCCCCTGCAGGTGAGGAGCCGGAGGCTTGAACCGGGATCCTTACGGTCCTTGCACTTTGTGCCAAGTGCGCTTAACCCGCTTCACTACCGCCAGACCCCCAAGTGTTATGGTTTAATAAGTATTCTGTATGCACATTAAAAGAATGTTCATATGTCTCTAGTCACAAATATGTGTGTAATAACTTTTTAGTAGCCTTATCTTTTTAATATGTTTTATTTCAAAGTCAATTTTGATTTGATTTAATTTCCTTTTTATGGATCATATTTTTCTAGGGATTTTGAATGCTTAGTAATTGTTATTTGATACTTTTATTGTGAGGGTCCTGAATCTCTATTTGCAGAAGTAGCATTATTATGAGACTGGTCAAATCATTTGAAAGAGTTTGCATCATTCCTCTTGAAATTTGCTTTTGTCTAGATGGAACCAGAAAAATTAGACTAGGATTAATGTCATACATTTCTGGGGACAAAACCTTTCTGATTACTCTCATGTGCCCCATGCATTATGAGTTTTTCTACTGAGAGTGTAGAAATAAGAACTATTTCAAAACTCTGAGAATATTTTAATTAATCATTTTGGGTGACTATTTTCATGATGTTAGGTATTTCCTTATCACATGTGTGCTGATCAGTGTTCAGCTGACTGTAAGACTGTCCTGAACAGTATGTAAGTCCTCTTCTTATGAAGCAATCTGATTTCCTGTACCCTGACTTAAGAGCTCTTCCGGTTTAGCCTTCTTTATCACCCATGTCTGCTTCTGCAATTCATTAAAACATTAAAAGCCCTAGGTTTCCTCTCCCTGTTCCAGTCCAGCAAACTCTCCAGGCAAGAAAGTGGAACAATCACGGAACTTGTCTTACTTATTTTTCATCTTTGAGAGATCACTGTCCTTTATTGTTTGATGTCCATGGTTCTGAAAACATTTTTGGGGAGGTGGGTGTCTGGTATTTTACATTGTTTCATGTGAAAGACTAAGTAGGATCTTTGTTAATTTTCTACTTTTTTACAATTTCAGTTAAATGTACTTTTCATTTTTTGTTCAAGTTATATATATATGAATCAGAGAGATCTGTTGTTTTTATTCTTTTCACTAATTTGTGTCCATGTTTTTTCATCACAACACTGCCCAATTGATTGTAAAGCATATAATTACTCGATAAAAGTATAGTGAAAATCATGGAGGAAGATGTATTAGAATCATTTGTAGATCTTTTTCTAAACAATATGACCCATTACTATGAAGTTTTCTTGTTTTTTTACGGGGATATTGTCTCCTTTAGTGACAATCTGTGTTGTTATTGATTGGGATATAACTCACCCTTACTTGATACTTTTCAAAATATGGTCAAAGAATGAACTTCATGCTTGATAAAAGGATATCTCTGAGCCCAAAATTGACTTCCAAAAGAATCTTTGGGAATGGGGTTAAAAATCCCTTCTTTTTTGTCATCTCAGTTTCAATAGTCTCCGATAGATAGCAAGAAAGAGACACAGAGAGAAAGACACCATGACACCAAAGCATGCTCTATTGTGCTGGAGGTAGGATTCAAATTTACAAGGCAATCACGGCAAATAATAATAAAAAAAAAAGACTATTCAAGTGAGCTATTTTGTCTGTCTTGAAATCCTTGTTTTCAACTGGACTCCCAAGTGATTCCCCTACATACCAAGTTTTAGAAACTATTTCCTATGGAATGAAATTTACTTCCTCTTTGAAATATATTTTGAAGTTGCTACTACCCATGAATGCATATTTTCTAAATATTTTATAGATCTAATTTTCTGTTTGTTTTTTTTTTACCTATGTACGTTCAACTATTCTCATATTGTTTTAGTTTTAGAAGTCTATGTTAAGGTAATTATTAGTCATAGTTTCATTAAATATATAAAAGTTCGATGTATTTCCCCAAGAGATAATATAACTTGTAGAATATCAAAATTCTCAGAAGATTTAGAATAGGCTAAATTTTGTTATTCATAATTGTCAAATATTTCCATATATTAAAATTTCTAGAAATGTACCATATGTGTTTTCAAGAGATAGGATTATTTCACTGTATTGATTTTAAAAGTTTTCTTTTTATTTATTTATTTATTATCAGATAGAGACAGGATTTGAGAGGTGAGGGGATAGAGAAGGAGAGAGACAGAGAGATACCTGCAGCCATGCTTCATCACTCATGAAGCTTTCCCACTGCAGATAGGGACCAGGGGCTTGAACCTGGGTCCTTGTACACTGTAGTGTGTACAGGTATGCTACCATGTGGCCCTTAATTTGGAAAGTTTTAAAAATGTATTTTACTAGAAAGAAAGTTTAGAGTATACGACTCCAGCATATCCAGTGCTGAGGACAAAACAAAGCCTTAGGTGTATCTTGCACTGTGTGACTGAGTCATTCCCCTGGCAAGAAAAAGTTATTTTTTAAGTCTTACATAATTTTATATATCAAAAAATTATAATTATTTAAAATCTTGTTAACATATGCCATCACCTACTACAAATGGGACATCTCTCAAATGGGAGCATATATGGGTTATCAAATATGATTGTCAATTTTATATTACTAATACTGGTGGCATTTTTCATTCTACTATTCTTCATAATGTTTCTAGAGTGGATTATATGGATGTATAGTATTTGGAAAAATTCATTCCAAGTGTTTATTACAACTGTAATAAAAACTACCCCAAGTCCCACCTCCACAATCAATGCTTTAAGTTTTATTTATTCTTTTGATTATTACAAGCAAGGTAAAATTTAAAAAACATAAAATATAACTTTCAAGTAGAAGCATTATTATTTACTCTTGAGTAAAGGAAAATATCTTGAGTCATTTTCATCAAGTTGAAAAATGCCTTTTGGTAAATAATACTTCCTTTTATTGTTGGTATACAAATCCCAGCTCTGAGAGCAACCTAAGAGGTATTGAAAGTGCTTTTCTCTAAAAAGAAATAAAACCAAATGATCAATGTGGAGAGGCTAATGTTACCTAGAGTCAGAATCAAGCAGAAATTCTCATATCTTAGATTTTATAGCCAAGCTGCCAAAAGATGTTAAAGTTAAATAGGGTAAGTTAGGAATGAGGATATAACTCATGACTTTTGAATTTTCCCTTTCAAGGAAATAATAAGATCTCTCAAAGATGTTGGTTTCATTGTTTAATTATACATCCAAAATGATTTTTTCGATTTATAGTGACTCACAATTTTCATTGTACAAGTCTTTCACCTCCTTTGTTAAATTTATGTCTAAGTACCTATTTGTTTTTGTTGCTATTGTAAATGAGATTGAAATGCTCTTCCAAATTATATTATACAGACTTACTAAATACAACTGAAAGAATAAAAGACTCTTCTTAAATATTTCTGTAATTTATTTTTTTTTAAATATATATATATTTTTTATATTTATTTTATTTATTTATTCCCTTTTGTTGCCCTTGTTGTTTTATTGTTGTAGTTATTATTGTTGTTGTCGTTGTTGGATAGGACAGAGAGAAATGGAGAGAAGGAGGGGAAGACAGAGAGGAGGAGAGAAAGATAGACACCTGCAGACCTGCTTCACCGCCTGTGAAGCGACTCCCCTGCAGGTGGGGAGCCGGGGTTCGAACCGGGATCCTTATGCCGGTCCTTGTGCTTTGCGCCACCTGCGCTTAGCCCGCTGCACTACAGCCCGACTCCCTGTAATTTATTTTTTATTATCAAACATTTAGTTTATTCTATTTTGATAGAGAGAATGATACAGAGAGGAAGTTATAGTGAGAAAGAAAGACCAGAACACCCTCAGTTCTGGTTTATGGTGATACTGGGGATTGAACTGGGAAATCAAAGCCTCAGGCATGAAAATCTTTTACATAACCATTATGCTGTCTTCCCAGCAAAGTTTCTTCAGTAAGGGTTAAACTGAGTGTGTCAATATGCTTGACAAAGTATTCTGACATATATCTTACCTAATGAATTCTAAATAGCATCGTGACATCTCCCCCCTCATGTGTATCTGTGTGTAAGGGTTAAACTGAGTGTGTCAATATGCTTGACAAAGTATTCTGACATATATCTTACCTAATGAATTCTAAATAGCATCGTGACATCTCCCCCCTCATGTGTATGTGTGTGTGTGCCAGAATTCAAAGTGAATCTTCTATTTATACTCTCTTCATTCCCCCCTTCTTTTCATTCAGTTAGAGATAGAGTGAGAAAGAGACAGAGAGAGAAAAGAAAGGAAAGGCACCAGAGAACCACTCCACAATTCATGAAATTTCCTGTGCTGCTTTAAATGGCCCAGGACTAGGGGTTCAGACCCAGATCCTAAGTATGAGAAAATGTGCTCTACCAAGTGAATTATCTCCTAGCTAGAATTTACTTTTGAAGTTTAATATAACAAAAATTTTGTTGAGAGGATTCAATCTTTCAATCAATAAAGGCATTCTGAAAGCCCAGTATGCTCATCTATAATGTGCAGGAACATTTAAATCTACTTTTTATTTTTATTAGGCTAGCTTGTTCATAGTTATAAAAAAACAGTCAGCAGAAATCCTTATAAGTTAATTTTCATTCAAAAATGCCTTTTTCATGAAGTGTATTTATTTACCTCAACTATAAATTGTGCCTCTTTTCTCTACATTAGATGGTCATGTATCAGATTTGTACTTTATTTTATTTAGTTTCATGTTTTATATTTTAGTTTACTCTAGAAACTTCTGTAGAGCAGATGTTTTCACTCTTATACTTCATTCATTCATTCATTCAATAAGAAAGATAAGGAATGATAATGAAGTAAATATAAAGATAATTAACATGCAACTAGCCTTTTCAATTTTAATTTTTACGTGTTGAAATAAAAATATAAGTAATTATCATGCTATGATTCTTGTAATTGTTTTTACATCTGAAAATATGTTAACCTGAGTTGAAGATTTTCCTAGGATTCCTAGCCCCCAGTTCTTTATATACCATTCATTATTTAACACAGTGTCATGGATAAAGTAAGAATGAAGTAAATGTGTTAGTATTTGTTGAGTAAAACATTTAATATTTCAGTGCTAGATTCATCAAATGTTCCTCATTTGCTCATACATTTTATAAAGTTACCCATAATAAAACATTAGTACATTAGGGTCTTCAGATTCTAGTGACTTATAACTAATATAAGGAGACAGAAATCTTAATTAAAATATGACACATAGGGGTTGGGCGGTAGCACACCATGTTAAGTGCACATGGCACAAAGCACAAGGACTGGCTTAAGGATCCTGGTTTGAGCCCCTGGCTCCCCACCTCCAGGGGGGTCGCTTCACAAACTGTGAAGCAGGTATCTATCTTTCTCTCCCCCTCTGTCTTCACCTCCTCTCTGGATTTCTTTCTGCCTATCCAACAACAATGACAGCAGTGACAACAACAACAACAATAATAATACAAGGGCAATTAGCCTCCAAGAGCAGTGCTTTCATAGTGCTGCACCGAGCTCCAGCAGTAACACTGGAGGCAATATATATGGCAACAATATGTACTGACAAAAGAATTAAACTTTGAGTTAGGAAATAAGCTCTTTATTTTGGCTCCTCTATTTCCTGAAGTTATAAAAATTAAATTATTTTGGTTAACATTGGACTCTGGGTCTAGGTCTCCTTGTTTTTAAAGATGGAGATAATAACAGTCACCTGACAGTACTGTTGTATGACACCAGTAAAAGCAAGCATTTGGAAAATTGCAAGGGATTTTTTTTTTTTTAAACAATAGTAAGTTCATAGGTTACTTACAGTTAGTAAGGGTAGCATCTAGTTGAGCATGGTAAGTTTCCTTGCTGCCCTGCCTTAATACTTCAACTTGTTGCCAATATATCAGCTTAAACACACACACACACACACACACACACATACACACACTTTGTTATTAAATTTCAGGCTTTAATTACAACCTACAAAAATGTCTTATACATGTCAAGGTTTAATGGAATCCAATATTCAGTGATCCGAACAATATTCATTAAAAAAAAAAAAACCTTTAGGATTTTTTTTTTTTTGCCTCCAGGGTTATAGCGGGGGCTCAGTGCCTGAAATACCAATCCACTGCTCCTAGAAGCCATTTTTTTTCCTTTTTGTTGTTGTTATTGTTGGGTAGGACAAAAAGAAATTAAGAGAGGAGGAGAATACAGAGAGGGGCAGAGAAAGATAGACACTTACAGACCTGCTTCAATGCTTGCAGTGCAACTCCCATGCAGGCAGGTAGCCATAGGCTTGAACTGGGATCCTTCTGCCAGTGCTTGGGCTTTGTGCCATGTGCACTTAGCCTGGTGTGCCACCACCAAGTCCCCTAGAAATCTTGATAACAGAGGTTCCAGGGATGTGTCCATGTAGTACTAGCTGCTGAAACATCATTCCCATGATCAACTTGATGAAACAAAGAAACCTCACCTTCAACCGCATCACATTACAATTGGAAGAAGCTCAGTAAGACATAGATAGATAGATAATTAGATAGATAGATAGATAACTAAATAGATAGAAAATGATTAGAAAGAAGCCCTCAAGAAAAAAAGAAAGCTCAAACCAGCAGCCAATGCCATCTTGGTAGCTATGCAGCATAACACAGGGTTATCCCCAAGAAGGTGTGGGAATTGATCAGGAGAAACCTGGTATAAAACTAAAGCTGTGTGGTCTGCCCAGACTGCCTTAGCAGGCTTCCAGAGGCTAGAGTACATAATGTAACAAGATAATAAGACCCTATTTTGTTGTCAGGGGCCATAAATATGACTAGGGATATAAAGTAAAATCTCTCCCCACCTATGCATGACATATAAACAGCATAACCACAGTGCCAACTGATAGCTGAACAACACAAACCACAAATAATGTGCAAGCTAAGAAACAATGAAAACATGAGGGGGAAGCACACAAAGACATGACATAGAATTCAGAAAATTCATTATGAAGGAAACTAAAGAATTTAAATTTAACATACAGACATAGATTCAAGAACTCAGTAATAATTTCATCAAAGAGTTACAAAATGCACAAAGAAAACTCCAAACATAGCTACAGGATATTAAAGACTCTTTGTATGGAAGTAAGTCTCATAGAAGAGGCCTAGTAAGTAGACTAAATCAGGCTGAGGAGTGAATATCAAAACAGTCATCACACTCTGTGAACTTAAAACTGTTGAAAAATTTTATGAATCATTGACTGTCAGAGAAATGCAAATAAAGACAATAATGAGGTACCACTTCACTCCAGTGAGAATGCAATGCATCAGAAAAGATAGCAGCAACAAATGCTAGAGAAGTTGTGGGGACAAAGGAACTTTCCTGCACTACTGGTGGGAATGTAAATTGGTCCAACCCCTGTGGAAAGCAGTCTCGAGACCTCTCAGAAAGATAGAAATGGGCCTACCCTATGACCCTGCAGTTCTCCTGGGGATATATCCTAAGAAATCAAACACACCAATCCAAAAAGATTTGTGTATACCTATGTTCATAGCAGCACAATTTGTAATAACAAAACCTGGAAGCAACCCAAGTGTCCAAAAACAGATGATTGGCTGAGCTAGTTATGGTACATATACACAATGAAATACTACTCAGGTATTAAAAATGGTGATTTTGGGGGCTGGGTGGTAGCACAGCATCTTAAGCTCATATGGCATGAAGCACAATGACCAGTGTAAAGATCCCAGCTCCCCACGTGCTGGGGGGTTGCTTCACAAGGCATGAAGCAAGTATGCAGGAGTCTATCTTTCTCTCCTCCTCTCTGTCTTCCCCTCTTCTCTCGATTTCTCTCTGTCCTGTCCAACAACAACAACAGCTATAACAACAATAACAACCACAACAATGGCAACAAAATGAGGGGGGAAAAAAGCCTCTAGGAGCAGTGGATTCATAGTGCTGGCACCCAGGCCCAGTGATAACCCTGGAGGCAAAAAAAAAAAATATTACAAAAAAAAGTGATGATTTTGCCATTTTCAGCCATCTTAGATGGAGTGTGAAGAAATCATGTTAAGTGAAATAAGTTAGAAACAGAAAGATGAATATGGGATGATCTTACTCACAGGCAGAAGTTGAAAAACAAGGAAGAGAAAACACTAAGCAGAACTTGGACTGGAGTTAGTATACTGTACTGTCGGGAAATTATAAGAAGCCTCACATAGCACCCTGCATTTTCCTGCCTCTAGAAGCCTGGCATTCCTTAAAACATTAAGCCAGCTCCCCCTGCTCCACCCTGCATTCCTGATACTATGGCCTATCTACATAATCACTGTTTTGCCTGAAAGATCCCCACCCATTCCATTCCTTTGACCTATCTTCTTTCTACCCTCAAGACCCTCCCTGCCTGCAGGGTATTATTAATCCTACCAGTTAAAACCCTCACAACAGTTGCTAAGGAAGTTCCTAACTTTCCAGACCCCTTTTTGACTTTCCCCACCCCTTTCCTAGCCATTTCCATTTCCAACTTGCCACTTCTGGGCCTGCCCTTTAAAAGCCTTGGCTCTCTGATCAATAAAGAATTGCATTTCCTTGCCACCACCAGGAGCTTGGTTCATGAGTCACCTCCCTCGAGTTGCTGAGTGAGTACCAGCCCAGGCTGGCTCTGGTTTAGTTCTCTTCAACCCAGAGAGTACACACCCAGGAAGAGGCACTCCCACGCTAGCCCGGGGTGGGGGGTGTACCTTTGGCATTGTACCAAATTAAAAGACTCTGGGGAGGGGGTGTTGGAGTGGGGAGAGTTCTTGTCCTGGAACATGATAGCAGAGGACCTAGTGGTGGTTATATTGTTGTGTGGAAAACTGAGAAATGTTATACATGTACAAACTATTGTATTTATTGTTGACTATAAAACATTAATCCCCCAAAATGAAATAATAAAAAAGATTAAAAAAAGAACAAAAACAGGAGAAAATAAAGATATAGGAAAGAGATAAAGATATAGCAAAGTGGACAGAGCAACATGACCAATGTTGGTGAACCAAGGCCAATTTAAAAAAGACAATCATAGATATTGCAAATTATATACAATGCTCATGGTAATCCAATGACATTCTTCAAGGAAACTGAACAATTTGTCCAAAATTTGTGTAGAACCACAAAAGAAACAATAACTTCTAGTGAACATCTGAGGACAAAAGGAAATGAATTGAAGTATCATGCTCCTCAAGTTCAGTTTATATTGCAAAGCAATAGTAATTAAAACAACATAGTACTGGAATATAAATGGACACTTTTGGACCAATGGAAGTCCAGATATGAGCCCACACACATAAAGCAATCTAATCTATGACAAGAAGGCCAAAACCAGTCAAGTGGGGAAATAAGTTTTCTTCAACAAATGGTTCTGCAGAAATTGGACAGCCACATGTGGAAAAGTAAGACTAGGGCACCACTTAACACCATGCACCAAAATGGACAAAAGACCTAGATATTAGACAATAAACTCTAAAAGTCTAAACTTTCAAGGGATTTGAAAGAATCAAGTTGGTTAGAATGAGTCAAGGAGGGAAGGAAAAATACCAGATGACCTTACTTAAAGATGGAGTTTGGAGGATTTAGGGGTGGTGGGGGGTAGCACAGCAGGTTAAGTGCACGTGGCGCAAAGCACAAGGACTTGCATAAGGATCCCAGTTCAAGCCCCTGGCTCCCCACCTTCAGGGGGAGTTGCTTCATAGACAGTGAAGCAGGTCTGTAGGGGTCTATCTTTCTCTCCCCCTCTTTGTCTTCCCCTCCTCTCCATTTCTCTCTGTCCTATCTCACAACAACATCAATTACAACAACAATAACTATAACAATAATAAAAAAACAAGGGCAACAAAAGGGAAAATAAATAAATAAATATAAAAAATTTAAAAAGATGGAATTTGGGAGACTGGGACAGAAAGAGAAACAAAGTAAAATGTAAAGTTGGGATGGTGTACTGCAGCAAAGCAAAGCACTCTGGGGAAAGAGTGAAAGAGAAGGGCCTGGGGAGGACCTTTAGGGTCTTAGGTTGTGGGTAAGAATGCTTTCCAGATACATCTCACATGGATATGGGAAATTATACCCATGAGTAAGAAACTATACTGTAAACCAATAAAATGGCAATGAGAAAAAAAAAAAAACCTTTTGTGGAAAAGTAAATAAATATGTATAATAAAGTTAATTAGTAAACATATCCTTGGTGGTCACATGTTAATAAGAACTTAATTTCTGATTTATTTTTATGTGTGAGGTAAAACATTAGGAACACTATCTTAATACAATATGGATCTTTAGTTATAGCAGAATATGCTACATGAACTAGTCTGTACTATATTATAGAATATGTTTTGACTTTTAATTGCTGAATTCAAATCTAGTTTTTAGCCCTTATTATCTGGTAAGATGATCTTTAGTACATGATTTCTCATCCATTTAAAAAAAATTGGCTAGTGCTAGTCTTTGTCTTATAGAGTTGTTGTGATGATTAGATTTATTTAGTCATATAAAGCATATGAGGTGTTTCTAGTTCATTATATTAGGTATTTTTTCATATTTTTCATCTACTATCAAATTACCTTTGGTAAAATATCTAACCATTTCAAACCTCAACTTCATTATCTATAAAATACTGATTATAATAATACCTATATAAGTATACTACTATGGGTATTAAATTAAAGAAGTATAATAATAAAATTTTAATAATATTAATTCATATTACCACCTCAGTCTCTCTCTTTACTGTTATTTTATATCCATATTACCCATAGTAAACTATAATAGCATCCTCTATGGAAATAAATTCTGGAATAAATTAAAATTCCAGGAAAATGTGTACATTTTATCACCAAGAGCATTCATCTCCCTTGGGCTATGCATGTTTCACATCAGTGGAAGCCCCAGAGTCATCTAACTTGACAGTACAGATTAGTGTCAGCATACCTGAAGATGCAGTGGACTACAGGACATCTGGGGCCCATCTCCTCTTCTGCTGATTCACTGGACAGCAAAGAACAGCATTCCCAGATGTTCACTCTTGCAATACCCACAAGACCTAAAACAGATTAAAGAGAGATCAACATGAATTCCTCATGACAGTAATATGGAGCAAGGGAGTAGCAAGGCATAATACAGTGGTGAATAAATGTTATGGAAAGAATGAAATAATTAAATCACCTTTTGTTCACAATTCTTAAACTCTGGGTTCTCTCACAGTACTGGATAACTTCTGTGTGTGCGTGTGTGTGCGCACACACACACACACGCACACACATACCTAGTAATATCTTCATGAAGAAAATTCAAGGAATAATGTCCTATTCCTTGAAGAGAAGTCAACTGTTTATTCCTCATTTAATCAACAAGAGTATCTGGACCAAAGAACATAAAGTATTTAAATGTCCACATGTTCACATATAACTCTTTGAATTCAAGGAATGTGAACATTAGATCATTAATGGTAATCTGTAAGAGTAGTAGTATTTTAAAAAATTGTATTTACTTTAACATTTCTTTGAAAACTATTTTATTTATCTCTGATTAGAATGAGATACTGTCAGGTGTAGACTGAAGTAAAGTGGTCATCCATGGGTTATACTAGCCACTATTTTTTATGGCATGAATGTCCTAGTTAAGGGGTCAGGTGATGGTACACTGGGTTAAGCCCACATAGTATGAATGTCCTAGTCACAGTTATAATATCTGTATATACATATACAATCATAAGTTGAGGAAACAATGGGAAATTACATTGTTAATTTTCATATATTTTATTTGTAAATCTTTTAATGCTAATTTTATGTCCCAATTACATAAGTCATCTGTTAACATTAATAGAGTGATATGAATAATGTTGCAATTTAACTATAAAACATTTTAGCAGAATTAGTTCTTATACCTCTTAACCATGCCCTAGGACAAGGAAGTTTATTATATTTACATATTATTTAGAAATTTACATAGCAGGCTTTTTTTTAAGGCTCAAGCTAAAGCATCCTTCTTGTAGAATTTAACTCTTTACTTCTATTCAATTGGAAATATTTCCTACATTTTCACTAAATTTCCTTATTAACTCAAATTATTTTTCGCAATCTATATTTATTAGGTATACTTCAATTTAAGCTTAATTTTCAAGTAGGATTCTGAAAGTCTACAAGACAAGTTTTGTTCTGCCTAGTGAGTGATATTTCCTCAGTGATTTTTAAATGTTGGTCACTTTAGTTCTATTTCAACTACAGTGATATTTATTTTCTATTTCTTAAAGTAAGATAATTATGTAGTTCTTTCATAGCCCTTACAAAAACATACTTGGGATATATGCAGCCAAACTTATTTCATGCTTTTCTCTTAGCTACACAGGACAATCTCTCCTGCAGTTCTTAGGGTGATACTTTCTCTCCATGCTGTCTGTGCTAAGTGGCAAGCATTGCTTTTCCCTAGTGAGAAGGAAGTCAATAGGCTGTATTTTACTGTGACAGCTGGGCCATTTGACTTGAGTCTTATTACACTTGATGGCTACCTTTAGGGAATATCTCTTTCAATTGTTTATTTTCCAGGTCTTTTGTCAGTTCAAACTACAGAACATAGAAGAGGAGCTCACATTTTACTAATGTGCACTCATAATATGTAAAGTATTTTATCACCTATGAACACAAGAAGATATTTCAGTCTAATAGAATGCACAGATATTTATCAATAACAATATGAAATGCTAAAAAATGAATAAGCTCTACCACTCCACTCATGAATATTATATTTAGGGAATAGTAAGTACACATGAAATAATTTAAATTACTTAAAAGACAAAAACACTAGGGCTCGGTGGCAACACACTTGTAGAGTCTACATATTACTGTGTCCAACAACCTGGGTTCAAGCCCTCACTCCCCACTTGAAGTGGAGAAGTTTTATGGGGGATGAAGCATTGCTGTGTATGGTACTCCTCTCTGTCTCTTTGTCTCACTCTCTGTCTTTCACCTTCAATCAAAACTGGAAGAAAAAAAAGTGGCAAACAGGATCAGTAGAGTCATGCAAGTACTGAGTCTAAAAATAAATTTAAAAAAAAAGACAACAAATGCCAAAATTATCCATTCTGGGCAATGTATTAATAATGGGCACTCATTATAGAAAAGCAATTTAACTGTACTTGTCAAGCGATATACTAAGGTTTTTTGGTTTGGTTTTTTTTTTTTTTGTATTGTTTTTTTCTTCCTCTAAGGTTATTGCTAGGGCTCAGTGCCAGCATTATGAATCCTCTGCTCCTGGAGGCCATTTTCCCCCACTTTTTTTTAACTGGATAATTAAAAACAAAAATAATTCCCAAAAGTCTGGAATTCCATTGTGGCTCAGTTCTGACCATTCATCGGTCTAAATAACTGGTAAAATTCATATTTTCAGGGGGCCAGGTGGTAGTGCAGAGGGTTAAGCACACATGGCACAAAGCACAAGGACTGGCAGAAGGATCCTAGTTCGAGCCATCAGCTCCTCACCTGCAGGGGGATCACTTCACAAGCAGTGAAGCAGGTCTGCAGGTGTCTACCTTTCTCTCCCCCTCTGTTTTCCCCTCCTCTCTAGATTTCTCTCTGTCCTATCCAGCAACAACAACAGCAGCAGCAGCAGCAGCAGCAATAACAACAACAGCAATAACAACAAGGGCAGCAAAAATGGGAACAATGGCCTTCATGTGCAGTGGATTCATAGTGCAGGCACCGAGCCCTAGTGCTAACCTCGGAGGCAAATAAAATAAAATGAAATAAAACAGCCATATTTACAAGATGTTTTAATGTTCAAGGGCACTATAACCAGGTATTTTAAGATAAACTAGGATAAAGGGAGGAAGTTCAAAGAAATAAGAAAAATAATGTCACAGAATATATAAAATAATAACCAAATATTACTCCCTGAATTTTAAAAACATAAGCAACCAATTATATAAAATAAAAATTCAAAGTACAGATATAAACGAACTGTTGGAAAAATGGACTAGATGAGTGGACAAGAAAAATATGAGTTGTCAGTACTCAAGAAAAGCAGTAGGAGGAAAAAATGAGACCATCAAAGATTTATAAGAAATAAATGATGCAATCGAGGATGTAATTAGAATCTTTAAGAGAGAAGAGAAAAAAATTAGAACAAATTTACCTTTTTATTTTTTATACTACACTTTATTTTTCTATTTTCTTCTTTCTCACTTTATTGGGGGATTACGGACTCATAATATACTTGTTAACTCACAGGTACAATCTCTTATCTCTCAGGAATAATTGTCTAGGTGTAGAACAAATACTTAACATACAATTGCACACTGCTAATCGTAGGAAGCAGTGATGTAATAGTCAGCTGAGTCCACACCAGAATCCCAGGACACAGGTGAGTGCTTGCTGTACATTCCACTGCCCCATTGCTCCTCTCCCGTGTGCCACCCATGATTTTTTTGGCCTTTGCTCATCTTCAGATACATAAAATAATGAAGATTCTCTCAAACATACTTACAAGCAAAGTAGAAGGACAGATTGTTAGCTGTTAGGAAATAAGTAGAGGCAATTTTTTGTCTTTTGCACACACAAAATCTGAAATACATCTTTATGAACACATGAGATGACACTATCTGAAAAGGTGTCATTTATCACTAGAATTGCAAACGGATCATTCTATGAAGCTGTTACTATTCACTCTGGAAATGAGGAAAAGCAAAGCATGTAAATGTATAAAGTCTAGCAGAATATGGACAGGAAAGTCCTATCTTTAGGCATTTACAATCCTCTGCTATATAAATTAAAAGCTCATGCCCCTTTCTAGAAATGGAGATGTACATAGAGAAACACTTGCAGAAATTTTTAATGATACTTTCCAGGAACCAATTAATGATTTTCAGCGACCAAGCTGAAGATGCTACCATGACATCAACCTGACTTCCCTGGGCAGACGACCTCAACAATGCGTTCTGGAACTCCACCTCCCCAGAGCCCTACCCCACTATGGAACAACAGAAACACTCTGGGTGTATGGATCGACCTACCAATGCCCATGTCCAGTGGCGAAACAATTACAGAAGTCAGACCTCCCACTTTCTGCACCCCATAATGACCCTGGGTCCATACTCCCAAAGGGATAAAGAATAGGGAACCTTCATTTGAAAATAATAACAGTTTTTTTTTCTCTTCCAACTTTGTATATATTTAATAAATTTCTCTTACCTAACTGCCATTAGGACTTCAAGACTAGTAATGGTGATAGGGAGCAACCCTTTCTGGTCCTTGATTGAAATGGGAATGCTTTCAGTTTCTTGCCACTGATAGTTGGCTGCAGGTTTGGCATATATAGATGCAACTAAATAGAGGATTCTTCATTAATTATCATGTTTTAATATTTTGACCATGAAAGTATGTTGAACTTGTGTAAGGCTCTGTCTTTGTACCTATTAAAATAGCCATCTGGTCTTTGGCTTTCCTTTTGTTGATGTGGTGAATAATATTTATTTATTGATTAACATTAATGAGCCTGTTTTGCATTCCTAGGACAATGAAAATTATCTGTCATTATTTTAAAAAATGGGGGAAAAAACCCAAGGAAATGGAAAGATGTAACATGTGCCTGGAATGGAAAAATTAACATAATTAAAATTACTATTCTATCCAGAGTTACATACAGATTTAATGAAAACCACATCAAGGTCCCACCAAATTCAAATGAGAGAATAAAACAAAAGTTACAAAGATATATCTGCAATCAAAAAATAGCTAGGAAGGCTAAGTCAGTGTTGAGAAATAAGAACAAAAATGGCTGCATCAAGCTTCCAGATCTCAAACTGTATTATAGTGCTATAATAATTGGGGAAAAAGGGCCAGGTGGTGGCACACCTGGTTAAGTGCACACATTGCAGTGCGCAAGGACCCAGATTCAAGCCCCTGGTACCCACCTGCAAGGAGAAAGCTTCACAAGTGGTGAAGCAGGGCTACAAGTGTCTGTTTCTCTCCTCTCTACCTTCTCCTCCCCCATTCAATTTCTGTCTCTCTCCAATAATAAATAAAAAAAATAAAATAATTGAAAAAATCCTGTGTGGTAATGGAATGAAATTAGACACACAGATCAGTGTAATAGGATTCAGAGTCCAGAAATAAGCCCCTACGCTTTTTTGACTAAGGGTCCCAAAACACTGAAAGGAAAAAAGGTGAACCTCTTCAATAAATTGGGTTGAAATGTGCAGAAGGAAGAAATTAGACCAAGTACATTTTACCTCACACAAAAAAATAAACTCCAAAGATTTGGATGTTAAACCACAAACTATCAAATACTAAAATAAAGCATTAGCAGAACTTTTTTCAAAGTAAGCTTTTAAAACACCTTTGATGAATTAAATCCAACTGCAAGGGGAAAAAAAAAGGATATACAAACAAACTTGGGACTACATCAAACTGAATTTCTGCATAGCAGAAGGAACCATCACCAAATCAGAAAGGTTCCCTATGGAACAGGAAAAGATCTTTACATGTCATACATCAGAGAGGAGCTAATAACCAAAATATGAAAAGAATACACCAAAGTCAGCAACAAAAATGCAAACAACTACATTAGAAATGGGAAGGGGACATAGACAGAGTCTCCAGAAAAGAAGAGATCCAAAAAACCAACACACATGAAAAAATGCTCAATCACTGATTATTAGAGACATGCAAATGAAGACAATAAGATACCAATTTATATTCATTAGTTATTGAGAGATGTTGTTCAAAAAATGGTCTTATTTAGACTTATAAATTATATGAGTATTATAAATGAATATTCCATTATATGATAATCTTTAATGTTATAAGAGTTTATTCAATCAAAACTTTAATGTGAAAATCCTAGATTAACTGTTTTTATTTTGTTATGTAAATGTTAATTCAAATGTGGTATGAACATTATTGTAAAACTTTTATGTACCACAGTTTAAGTTATTTTAACATAATGATACTATTAAGATGAACAAAAACTCTTTCATATAAAAATAAAGAAATAATTAGTTTTGTACTTTTCTTAGTTACCAGTTTACATAATTAATGAAGGTGCTTTTGTAAATTTTAACTTTTTTGGTTTTTATATATTATTTTAAACCACAAGTGAATTGTCCTTTTTTCTTTAATGATAAATGAGTGGAAATAATCCTAGTTGGTTATATTTGGCTACAAAAAAGCAGTAACTATTGTGCTTTAGAGTCTTTTGGTGGTGGGAATAGTGTTTATGTACTTTCCTATTAAAGTGTAGTCATATAAACCACTATTCAATTAATATGAGAGGGGAAAAATTGATCATATGTCTAGAACTTTTTAAAACACAACTGAATCTTTTTAATACATAGGCTGAGTCTTTGATATGTTGACTCTCTCAAAAGCCTAGACCAGGGAGAACAGAAGCAACCAGTGGCACAGCTATATACAAGATGCTGGGTATTATACAGCAAACCCTAACAAAGGGACTTTTCAAAGTTAACCCAACTACCAAATAATGTGATGATAACAATAACTATCCATTGTCTTCTTGAACCCTAAGACAGCAGGAACTTCACATTTCCACTATAGAGCCTATATTTCCCCCAGTCCTGGAGCCTTAGGGTGGAGCCCACTTTCCTCCATGCTTCTCTCAATTCATATCAAATAATATTGCATCCGCGAATGATAACCTAATCAAAGCAACGAGTGCCACCCCCGCATGCTTCACTTCAGACTGTGTCCAGAGACTTCAGGTGTGGAATGACAACTCTTCAGCTTCATCATTCAGGTGAGACTTTTCCTTTCATAGTATTCTCTAATTCCATTCCAGGTGGTGACTCCCCAATATAGTCCCTAAACCTAGATCTAGACCAGGTCCCCTGAGATAGAGCATATGTTCACACGTGTCCATAAACCAGGAAAAATATATACCTGAAAGCAGAAGTACACAGAGTCTGCAGAGAGTACCCCCACCCAACACTTCATCTGTACTATTCCAGCCTTTAGGTCCATGACTGGTCAACAATTTGTTTGGCTTTGTATGTTAACTCTTTTCAGCCACCAGGTCCCAGATGCCAGCATGATGCTGACCAGACTTCCCTGGACTGACAACCCCACCTGGAGCTCCACTTCCCCAGAGACCCACCTTACTAGGGCAAGAGAGAGGCAGACTGGGAGTATGGATCGACAGTCAATGCCCATGTTCAGCGGGGAAGCAATCACAGAAGCCAGACCTTCCACCTTCTGCAACCCACAGTGACCCTGGGTCCATACTCCCAGAGAGGGATAGATAATGGGAAAGCTATCAGGGGAGGGGATGGGATATAGAGATCGGGTGATGGGAATTCTGAGGAGTTGTTAATGTCTCCTTTCTTAAATTAAAAAAAAAAATTATAGCAAGGCCAAGGATTCAGGGGGTAAGGGACAGGAAACTGAGCAGCTATTGCAGGTTCAGTGCATGATAGTGGAGGACTTCAATTGGTGCTAAGAGTGGTGTGTAGACACCTAGCAGGGGAGATAAAAAACTGTACTCATGTGACAACTGTTTGTAATCTATTTCTAATAAAAATATTTTTTAATTATTTATTTATTTTCCCTTTTGTTGCCCTTGTTGTCTTTTTATAGTTGTTGTAGTTATTGTTGTTGTTATGGATGTCATCATTGTTGGATAGGAAAGAGAGAAATGGAGAGAGGAGAGGAAGACAGAGAGGGGGAGACAAAGACAGACACCTGCAGACCTGCTTCACCACCTTTGAAGCGACTCCCCTGCAGGTGGAGAGACTGGGCTTGAACCAGGATCCTTACACTGGTCCTTGCGCTTTGCGCCACGTGCACTTAACCCGCTGCGCTACTGCCCGACTCCCAAAAATATTTTTTAAAAAAAGGAAAAAAAATGTAACTCAGATAAACATTCTTGAAGTAAAACTTAAGAGAACATATCTAAAGTATATATTTCTGTATGTATAAACTATATCTCTACAAGACATATGTATATTACACACACACACACACACACACACACACACACACGAACACACAGTGCATAGTTTAAGCCTAGGAAAACAGTACTAGAATAGTCAACAAAAAGGGAAATCACTAGTCACTGACATTAGGGAATTAATTTACCAGAGCTAGGTGGTGGTGCACCTATTTGAGTGCATATGTTACAATAAATTTACCTGGTCTCAGAATTATTGACAACAACATTGACTGTTAAAAAAAAAAGTAGAATATTAGATGATTATTTTTGTTTGTTTGCTTTTTTCTAGATAGATACAGAGGCAGAAAGGGACCACAACACCAAAGCTTCTTTCTGTGCTGTGGCAGCTGGGCTCAAACTTGGGTAGCCCACATGGCAAAGTTAGTGCACTAAGTGGGCTGTTTTATTGGCCCTAGACGATTATTGCGGGGGTTCAGGAAGCCATTTTTTATAGATTTTTTTTCTATTTTTATTGGACAGGACAGAGAGAAATAGAGAAGGGAGGTGAGATTGAGAAAATTGAGAGGAAGAGAGAAAAGATAGACATCTGCAGACCTGCATTACTGCTTGTGAAGCATCCCTTCTGCAGGTGGGGAGCTGGAGCTGGACCCTGAATCCTTGCACATGGTGATATGTGCACCTCCCCAACGCCCAACGCCCTGCCTGATATCCTATTTTCTGTACACTTTGCTATGTTATTCTAAAGTATTCAGGATGCATAATCTGGGGCAAATATTAATCTATGTTTCCTGTAGCCACTATAATAAATGGCCACAAACTTGATGACTTTAGCTAAGAGAAGTTCATTCTCTCACAGTTCTAGAAACCAGAATCTTAAAGCAGTATTCCTGAAATGAGATGAAGGTATTGATAGAGTACTACCTCTGGAAGCTCTATGGGAAAATATGTTTCTTTCTACCTTCTCATTTCTAGTGACTGCTGAAGTTCCCTGACTTGTAGTCATATCTCTCTTAACTTTTATTTTCATAGTCACACTGACCTCTCTTATATGTGCCATGTCCCTCTGAATTCTGTTGTCAGAACAGATTCTGTTTAAATGCTACTTATAACATTCAAACACTTTTGATTGCATTAAAGCATAGATCATCTCAGGTAATCCGCCATAATTTATTACTGAATCTCAAGGTCCATTTTATTATATATGCAAAGGCCTTCATTTCGTCAAAAAGATAGAATTTATAATTCCCCCCACAAATTAGAAAGGAATTAAAGAAACTGTAAACAGAAAGCTGAGACATTTAGAAAATTGACTAAGTAATAACCTCTAGTGGCCTGTGAAAAAAACCCAGATTAATTTTGCCTTAGAGTACTCACTCTCAGGCCGAAGTTGAAAAACAAGATCAGAAAAGAAAACACAAATAGAACCTGAAATGGAATTGGCTAATAGCACCAAAGTAAAAGACTCTGGGGTGGGTAGGTGGGGAGAATACAGGTCCAAGAAGGATTCAGACGACCCAGTCGGGGTTGTATTGTTATTGGGAAACTGGGGAAGGTTATGCATGTACAAACCATTGTACTTACTGTTGAATGTAAAACATTAATTCCCCAATTAAAAAAAAAGAAAAGAAACATACTTCAGGTTGCCCTTCTCCGCCTCTGCCTCCAGCCCCGCCCCTTCCCGTCTGGAAAAAACAAAACAAAAGCCGTCAGGAACTACATTTCCCAGAAGGCTCTATGCTATTTCCGTGCACGCACCAGCGCTCTGCTTTCCGACTACCGCTTTTACGTCAGATTCTATAGCTCTTTCCGCTAATTTTCTGAATATGGGGGTTTCTGCATCCCAGCCTTTTGAAACACTGAAGGTCGCTGACCCGGCCCCAGACTCTGCAAAGCCCGCGACGGTTACTGCACCCGGAGCGCCGACAGCTCCAGAAGAAAAACCCCTATTTAATAACTGCTGGAGCTGCCGCGTGCTCTCTGGGTCCGGGATGACGGGGGCGGGCTTTTACGTGTACTGGGTGGCGAGGAAGCCCATGAAGATGGGATACGCTCCAAGTCCAGGAAACGTTATACAGATGGCCTTCGGCATCAGTGAGAGTCGGGGCCCACGCTGCTTAGGGCGGGAGAGGGAGAAGGGGGTGCTGCCACGTGGGGCCCTGGGGCAATGGATCTGGTCTCCTTCTGAAGGGAAGCGCCCTTAACACACAAGGGAGAAGTGGCTGGGACACTTGCCATTATTATTATTACTCACGATATTTCTTAAGAATTTATGTAAAACTTTTAAAGTCTCCTTTGTAACAGTCGTTACTCGAGGTAAATAGGATTGTAGTATTCTCATTAACTGCACTATAAACTGAGGCCTATAGAGAACTAAGTATCAGGTTTAAGGTCACACACACCCAGGGAGTGACAACAGACTTGTTCCCAGCTTTAGCTAATACCAAGCTTTTTATTATTATTTTTTTTTTGCTTCCCCCCCCCCCCTCCTGGTTTTAGGGAAAGCCTGAGCAAGGTTACTTTATCCTGTAGTTTTGAATTCAGATCTTCTGGGTTCAAAGTTAGCATATCACTAGATACACTGAAGTGTTTTTTTTTTTTTTTTTTTGCCTCCAGGGTTATTGCTGGGGCTCAGTGCCTACACCTTGAATCCACTGCTCCTGGAGGCTATTGTTTTCCCCTTTTGTTGCCCTTGTTTTAGTCTTGTTGTGGTTATTATTATTGTTGTTGATGTAGTTGTTGGATAGGACAGAGAGAAATCGAGAGAGAGAGGGGGAGAGAAAGATAAACAGACAGCTGCAGACCTGCTTCACCATCTGTGGAGCCACTCCCCTGTAGGTGGGGAGCCGCAGGCTCGAACCAGGATCTGTCCACTGGTCCTTGGGCTTTGTGCCACCGCCAGACTCCCAGTACACTGTAGTCCTTATCTGGAGGTTTACTAGACAAATGCTAAAAACTATCTTCTAATAAAGTAATAGTTTTTAGCTTTTAAAGCTATTTATTAAGTGAATAGAATTCTAGGTTCTTTTACCTTCTGTATTATAACTAGACTGCCCAGATTCTTTTAAATACCTGTCCTGTTGCTTAGAAAGCTCTTTGTTTTCCCCCTCTGAATTTTTCTTTTCGTAGTGGCATGCTTATGTAAGAGAATACTACTATATACTTCAGTAGTGTTGTGAGGGTAAATAAGATTATATTTATATAAATATGTAAAAACACTTGCTAAACCAAAGAGTAACATATATGTAAGATAATGTTTTCTTCCTAGGCATTGCTTGTTGGGGTATAGTGATCCTGGCAGACCCCAAAGGAAAGGCCTACCGAGTTGTTTGAAAATATCATCAATGGATTTGTCATCTTCTATCCCTATTTCCTGAAACGCAGAGCAAGCCTGGGATTTAAGGATGTTTTGGATAGATACATGAACGTTGACAGACTTCAGTTCTGCAGTTACTACAAGGCTGAAAACACAAATATGGACTGTCATTCTTTAACCAAAGGAGTGTATAGCCTTCTTCTCAGGTCCCATGGAGGGCCAATAAATCTCTAAGAGAACAGATTCTGTTGTCCTATCTGGGGAATGAGGGTGGCTTTTTTAAATATGGAGGAAATGAAAAATTAACTGTTTTTTACTTCTCCCAAAGTATCTACCCAACCCCCAAAAGATATTGTGTAATATTAGAAATACGTGAAGCTTTTTTAAATCTCTATTATTCATACTTCCCATGACATTGTCAAATTCATCACCTTGTATGAATTGCATGTCTACTCTAAGCTTATTGTTTCATTGGTGGTAATTAGCCCTTCAATAAAAATCCTGTCTTCCCCAGCACCAAATGGACAGGAATCATATAACTTGCCATGACTGATTCAACAACTGTAATGGAACCTAAAATTTAATCTAACTTGTTTTTTTTGTGTTTGTGTTTCAGAGCTAGGCTGGCTTCAAAGAAGCAAGAATTGCCTTTATGAAGCAATTACATAATCATAAAAATCAGTACACAATAATTACTAAAATATTTGGAAACTCTTCTGTAATTAAGTAATTGATGCTTTTTGCATAAGTACTGAAATGTTTCTCTGATAAAAAATTGAAATGCTTTTGAGATAAGGACTCAAAATTAGTTCATTTCTAAGAGAAGTCTGCCTCCCTTTTTTCCTGCTCTGATAGTTCTCTGTAAAGTTATATATAGTGTGTTTTTTTTTTTAGATCAGAAAGATAATTAAATTCATCTACAATCACTGTAAGTTTAAGAACCTTTAGAGCAGTTACTTTTTCTAGTATGTGGAAATACCTCAGTTTGTTAGCTTCACATACTGCATAAGATTATTCTTACATTATCTACATCACAGTTTATGGTATGACTATTTGACAATAAGCAACTGAGAAGGAAAAACATTTCAACTTAGATAACAAGGTATTCTTTATATGAAATGCACAATTCAGTTATATGCTGTTAATATAGTTGAAAGGGACCAGAGGCCCAAAGCAGGAAACTTCTGTGAAAAACAGTTAAATGTGATTGTACAGGCTCTAAAATACCAATGTTTTTGTAAGAAAATAATTTTGTTGATGGATGGAAATTTGCTTATGTTAATCCAAAATCATGAGCCTTGGTTTTACCTGCTATTGATAGAATAACTCATATTTAAGTATTACGACTTTTTCCCTAAGGTGCTTTCTATTGCCACCAGGGTTATAGTTGGGGGGGGGGGGGGCTTGTCAGTGCCTGCACAATGAACCCTCTGTCCCTGAGTCCCTTGTTTTCTCCCTAATATATATATATTTACTAGATAGGACAGAGAAGGTAAAATGAGGGGGAGGGAGAGAGAGAGAGTGATATTTGTAGACCTGATTCACCACTGGTGAAGCTTCCTCCAGGTAGGGGGTGAACCCATCCAGGTCCTTGTACATGGTCATGTGTGCACCACCACCTGACCCCCAAGTGTTACAACTATCACATGACATAATTTATGCTACTATGAAACTATTAGCAAATAACATTTCCCAAATAAATTTCACTTGCTCACTAGATGTGTTACCAAAGTATGCCTGGTTCATCCCACCTTGGAAACAGTTTACCAGATGTGATCTGTGTTATTCTGCCATGTCTGAAGAAATGGGAATAATCATATTCCCAGAATAGGTTAGTTGGAATTTCTAGTGTTACAAAAATTGCTATGATTTCTACTGTGCAAAACCAGAGGGTTTTGTTTTAGAGCTGAGTCTAATCTTCAGAAAGAAGATAGCACCTTTCTCATGCAATGGAGAAATTGCACTTAACTGTTCTGTTATCTTTTCGTTGGTAATGAAGTGGGGTGAATACAGTAAACAAGGTCAAGAATCAATGGACTGTACTCCGTAATGTAAGACCAGCAGCTTAATAATGATTTATGGGCCTTAGAATCTCTCTGTACAGCATAGAAATGAGAGTTTACACATAATTGACTTTACCAAAAGAGAGAAGAGAAAAAGTACAAAAATAGTAATTTAAGAAAATGTTCCTACATTTTTTTAAATTATAAACCACTATGAACATACTTGTGAAACACACACTTTTCATTATGTCCAAGATACCTGTTAGTTTAACCTTTAGTGTATGTAAGCTCATATCTTGAGAAAATCAAGACATATTATCTCCTGTGTTATACACTGAATTGTGAATTGTTGCCAAATGTATTTGAATATATTAAAGGGCCCCAAATATAGGCTGATCCTTAGCATCTTTTATTATTATTTTTTTCATGTAGATCAACTACTGATACAACTGTTAGTAGTAGTGAAGTATCCCAGAATCAAATTTATCTAAAATTTCTCCTGGAGTCTGGGAAGGTGGTTGGAGCACCTGTCTCATGTATGAGGCTCTGTGTTCCATCTGATAATACCTGAGATGAGCTAGGAAAACTAAACAGATAATGGAGTAGTACTTTGCTCACTCTTCCCTCTACCTTGTCTTTCTTTCTGAAAATAGGTTTATTTAAAAGAAATTGAGGTAGTAGCTAGTTGTTAATGTGCATGCTTGAGACACTCCTGCACCACCTGAAATAAAAAAATTTCACCCAACTTAAACCAGTTACAGAGACTTATGCTGACTCTGGAGGTTAAATATGTCCGCCATTATTTGTACTTCCATTCTCAGGTTAGCATTTTCTCTTTGCTATTTTTAATTCCTAGTCTGTCTGATTTAGGAAACTCTTAAATGAAGGGGGTTGGTTTGACGATGTAAATGTATTTTGCTCCTTACTAAAATAACATGTTCAGGGCAAGCATATGTTCAAGTATTACATCAAACTAGATTTACCTTCAACTGACTTATTGTTGGGACTGCATGGATCAAATTCACACTTATCAAATCTTGAGATCAAAAATAAGTAATTTTGAATTGAAAAACTACTGATACTCTTGCCCTGATTTCATGATTATATAGATGTTAGACACAGACAGGAAAGGACCTATAATTATACATCTTTCATCCTAAGAAGCATCATAAGAGCATGGGAAGAAAATAAGTCAGTCTTCTAAATACATGTCTCAGTGACTTGTCATTCAAATGTAAATGGTGTGTAGAGAAATAGCTTCAAGGGTAAAAGTTAAATGCAGCAATGTCTGGGGTGGGCCATAGGGCAGCAGGTTAAGTGCATATGGCATGAAGCTCAAGGACCAGCATAAGGATCCTGGTTTGAGCCCCTGGGTCCCCACCTGCAGGGGGTTCACTTCATAAGCAGTGAAACAGGTCTGCAGGTGTCTTATCTCCCCTCTCTGTCTTCCCCTCCTCTCTCAATTTCTCTGTCCTATCCAACAAAAATGACAGCAATAATAATAACAACAATGACGATGATAAGCGACAAGGAAAACAAAAGGGGGGGAACAGCCTCCAGAAGCAGTGGATTTGTAGTGCAGGCACTGAGCCCCAGTGATAACCCTGGAGAAAAAAAAAAAAAAAACAGCAATGCCACTGGAAATCATTGTTCAGTCCAGTGTGGTAAGCAGCATTGAGCTGGTTTCTGAAGTTGTCAGTTCCTGGATTTACACCTCTCACATTAGGTGCTGTTCTGAAAGATGTTCATGGATATAACTAAGGCCCTAAGTAGACTAAGGTGAGGAGATGATGAAGATGGACTGACTATATGAGTCTAAAACATAGTTCAGAGATAGGATGATTGTACTTCATGCTACTCATCCCCACAGCTAAATAATCATGCTTGGTTGCTGTTAAATAAATGATGAATAAGTGAATAAAGAGTTAAATAAATTAATAAGGGAACAAAAATTATTCTGTTAAGAAATTTAGTGGGTTTTTTTATCCTATATTAAATGGACAGATACAATAATTTCTTTTTGTCATGACAAGGGCTTCCCTACTCCAACTTTTTTTTTTCCACAATGAGAGGGAAAGATACCATAGCAGAGTTTCCCTCAGTGTGGTGGTGGCTGACCTGTTTACTTTTGAGAGACCAGAGCACTTCTCAGATCAATAATGCAGTATTGGAAATTTGAATAATAGGCCTCAGGACTGCAAGTCTTTGCTCCACTGCTGAGTATCTTAGTATTTTTTCCCTTTTTTAATTTTTTTCCCTTTTGTTGCCCTTGTTTTTTATTGTTGCTGTTATTATTGTTGTTATTTATGTTTTCGTTGTTGGATAGGACAAAGAGAAATGGAGAGAGGAAGGGAAGTCAGGGAGAGAGAAAGATACCTGCAGACCTGCTTCACCCCTTGTGAAGTGACCACCCCTGCAGGTGGGGAGCCGAGGGCTCTAACAGGGATCCTTACGCTGCTCCTTGCGCTTTGCCATGTGCGCTTAACCCGCTGCACTACCGCCCAACCCCCAGTATTTTTTTTCTTAAAATTACTTTAATTAATGATTTAATAATGTTTTACAAACTTATAAGATTACAAGGGTATAGTTTCACATTGCATTCACTACCAAAGGTCTGTTCTCCAGATTCCTCTAAGTACTTAATTCTCATTGAGAGACAATTTGGTGGTTGTTATTTTTGCAAGTTCAAATACTTTAATTATGTTCCACATACGATTAAAACCACCCACAGTTGTCTTTCATCTCCTTAGTCAGTTTTTTTTTATAATGATGCTAGTCCAGAGAACTCATTAGCAATGCAGATTCTCAGTTGCTTGCCAGACTACTACTGAGCCAGAAGTCCTGGTAGCAGTCCCTCCATCTGAATTTTAACAAGCCCTCTGGGTGATTCAGAGTAACATTTCAATTTGAAAAGCAGTGGTAAAACTGAACCTGACTAATTTCTATGACAGATCCAACTGTAATGCAGTGGAAATAATATCTGATTGAAGTCATGAGACCTAGGTTCTGAACTTAGTTTTGTTACCAGTTCCTAATACACCCTTGGGCAAGTCAGTTGACCTTTTAGAGCATAAATATTAGCATCTATAAAGTCTGAAAGTCAGACTAGGCAATTTCTAAGTTCCTTTTCCGCACAAAGATTCTCTCATCCCATTTTTGTCTAAGGGAGAAATACTCTCTGATATGAGAAGATGTAAAAAGCTAGCAGTAGGGAACAGAGAGAAACTGAAAGTGCCCTAGTGGGTATGTGACATTGCTATAGAAGATTGACTATTGCTCCTGCATGTTCACTCCTTAGCATCCTGAAACTTCAGATAATGCTACACAGGCATTTAGCAACCCTTCACCCCAATTAGTGCACCAGTCCAACCAAACAAATATACAGGAAAGGGAAGTTGTCCATGCTGACCCTTTCATGATCACAGCATGCCCTGAAGCATGAAGTGTGATTACCCTTTTCTATTCTGTACAACTGTCCAGGCATGCAGATGAAATGTGGGAAGGCAAAGAAGGACTGAGATTGGTGGTGACTATGGGCGCATGTGTGTGTGTGTGTGTGTGTTGCTTTTTCTGCATTTCCCTTTTATATTTACTGAGAACCCAAATGGGAAATCCCTCCTTCAGTTTTACCCTGCATAATACTGATTCAGTGATGTGAATTAAATTAAACATGATATGTTACGCAATTTGTGTCTAGAATAACAACAAATCTCAGCAACGGGAAAAATTACCATCAGTGAGTGGGCAAAGATAACTGATAATAGTGCACATTCTATCCTGTAACTAGAAATATTAGATAATATATGTGCATATCTCTGTAAGTCATATTCCCTTGTATATGAAGTTAAGTGGACATAATCATGCCCAATAGATTAATTTTATCACTATTGACCAACTACAGAAATAATGATTCACCTTAGGGCCATGAGCTGGCTCTGTCAAAAGAAAGTCCTGGACTTTGGTCATGTTATTACCAAAAAGTTTTCAATGACAAGAAGAAACCTGCATTTCCTTCATTTTCAGCACAAAGATTCTCTCATCCTTTAAGTCTAAAGAAGAAATATTCTCATATATTTGTGTGTGTGTATGGCATAACTACTTTTAGGTAGCTCAGATGCTCTGATCTTTTGAGATTCAGTTTAATATGAACTTACTAGACTTTGCTACTATATTTCAAGTACTCTTCTTGGGTATGTTAGAAATATTGCAGGGTTCCTGATGCAAAGAATTTGAGTGTCTTATGGGAGAAACATTCATATAAAAATTATTGTAACATAGTAAGAATTATAAATTGGATATATGGAACCAGGAAAAGGATTCTTACAGGTTTACTAAACAGACAGAAAATGAGTTTGATACCTTACCTGGAGCAAAGCCCCAGTCACCAGTAAGACAAACTTTTGGCCTCTGTCTGGCCCCACCAGGAAGATAAGTAAAGAAGACTTATGTCAAGAGGAAAGGCTACCAACAATCCTTTCCAGGCATGTCAACAAAGTCTAAGGGAAAAACTCAGAGTTCCTTGACTTGAGGTTGCTTTAATCAGCATGCTGTGTAGCCATGCTTAGAACTGTGACAGAGAACAGCAAAATGCCTGTCAAAACCATTGACAAGTAAAAGACAGGCAAATTGAGGGGGAGGTTTGCTCTCCATCCTCACCAGCCTGTGAACACCTGTTACTAGAGGAGCAAGCTGAGAGACACATTTGGCACATGTTGGCAGCACCAGCAGAATCTGCCCATCATGACAAAGTGAAAATTTGACTCTTACTCTGAGGATTCTGCTGTACAAAACCATTTCCATTTTCTTTGCTGTAGAGTTGTTAGAAGTGAGAAGAGTGTGGTGACTAGACAGTCAATAAATGAGAATAGATAACCAATCTCCTCCCCTTTTTAACCAAAGCACTGCTTAGCTCTAGTTTATGGTGTTGCAGGGGAATTGAACCTGGGACTTCAAAGCCTCAGGCATGAGAGTCTCTTTGCATAACCATTAAGCTATCTCCCTGGTGAAACTTCTTGAGTTGATTTTAGTATGGCTAAATCTGGGAAGACTGGCTACATTCCTTTTTATATAAGAAAATTCACCTTGGGAGTCAGGTAGTAGCGCAGGAGGTTAAGCGCAAGAGGCACAAAGCACAAGGACCAGATTAAGGATCCCGGTTTGCGCCCCTGGCTCCCTACCTGCAGGGGAGTTGCTTCACAAGCAGTGAAGCAGGTCTGTAAGTGTCTTTCTCTCCCCTTTTTTGTCTTCCTCTCCTCTCTCCATTTCTCTCTGTCCTGTCCAACGACGATGACATCAATAACAACAATAATAACTACAACAACAATAAAAAACAAGGGCAACAAAAAGGAAAATAAATAAATAAATATAAAAAAAGAAAATTCACCTTAACCTCATCTGTTGGGAGTTCTTTAGTTGTTATTTATACTCAAGTGAACCTCCCACCAGAGCTCCTTAGGCCTCTCTATATTCTTGGTGTACTTTGTTGACATTCTCATATATTTATATACTTGATTCTACAGTAACCCAAGAGAACGGGCAGATCAAGAAATGAAGGTAGTTTTCAGGTAGTTCAGGTACCATATTTAACAATAAAAAACAGATTTGAGCTCATATATTTGGCACACTTATAGTAATTCTCTAAGGATTCATGGATACCTCTATTATAATACAATGTTTTGGATAGGGCATAGTTTATGTTGTGCCTTTCCTAAATCAAGAAATTCCATTTGTCTTCAAATGTAAGTGCACAGACTGACTTGGGAGCCCAAGGCTCCCAAGAGGGCAATGCAGACAAAGGTGTGGTGTAAGAGTCTGCCAGTTGGAATCTTTATGTTCTTCAGGATATATTTTATTTTAATCTCAGCATCCTAATTTGTAAGATGATGATAATTATACTCACCAGGTTTTGTGGGTGTTAAGTGTAGTTAATAACTGTAATGACTAGACAGTCAATAAATGATCATCAATACATAATTTGTTATAGTGAAAAAAAGTCATCACTCCTGTCACCTGATAATGACTCAATATATGAATGCATACAAAGAATTACTGTTACTGTCTCTGAAACTGGTGTTTGGGGGGTATGATATGAATTAAAAGATGCCAGCAAGGCAAAATTTAAAAAAATTAAAACCTGCATATTATTTAGGGCATGTTT
Source organism: Erinaceus europaeus (assembly GCF_950295315.1). NCBI lineage: Eukaryota > Metazoa > Chordata > Mammalia > Eulipotyphla > Erinaceidae > Erinaceus > Erinaceus europaeus. Next base: position 42,554,926 of record NC_080171.1, on the reverse strand, counting down.
GTTTGCAATTTGACATTTTCATCTCAAATTTTACTTTAAAATATTTTCTTTAAAATAAATACAAAAAAAAAGAAAATTTTAAGAGAGAAATGACAAACTCTATCTAGAAAAAAGTTTACTTTGTGGGGCTCTAGAATTGGCTCTATAAAAGTACCAGCTGTCGGTTTGTTTTATTATTACTTGGTTTAAATATATCCATGGCTGAGGGGGAGGAGGGCAACTGACAGCAGCTTTGGCTTCCTGCTATGCTTGATGCTTACTTCACCAAGTTGGTTGTGTGACTGACATGCTCTTCTTTGACATAAGTTCTAAAAGAAGTCCCTACACTGAATTCTTTCTTCTTCCCCCCAACTTTCCGGGGGGGGGGGGAATCAAGGGTATTAATTGTTTAAGGTATAGTTATTGACACATAGGTACAACTTCTCTCACCTCTCCAGTGTCTTTGAAACATTCACTTTGAGTCCTTTATTAGCTTTCTCATCTTGCACATAAAGTTGATTGTACCTTTCTTGCTTACTGCATATCATTTTTAGGTACTGCCAGATCAAATAAGATAGGAGGGCCTGTAAGTCTTTGAAACAGTGTATAATACCCTGCTAGTGTTACTTCTATTATCCAGCTGTTCTTTCCAGAAATATGTAGAAAATGCTTAAGAGATAAAATGATGCTGCCAGGTATTCCAAACACAAAACTTTCAAGTTATCCCATGTTTGTATAATGCTGACCCTTCTCTTTTGAAACAAAATTAGCCCTTAAAAACATTGGGGGTATGTAGGGAGAAGGACTTAGGTGATGGTGCTCCTGGTTAGGTGCACTTTACAGTACACAAAGATCAGGGTTCAAATATCTCCCCACCTGCAGTGGGAAAGGCTTCAGAAGTGGTGAAGCAGTATTGCAAGTCTGTCTGTCTATCTATATCTCCTTTCTTTTCCTCTCTCCCTTTTTACCCCTCTCTCCCCTCCTTTCCTCAGTCCCCATTCAATTTCTCTCTGTCCTTTCAAATTAAAAAAAAAAAAAGTGTGTGTGTGTGGGGGGGGTGGTAATGGTCATTGGGAGTAGTGGATTTCTCATGCAGGTACTGAACCCCATGCGTAACCCAGGTAGCAATAAACAAACCACTTCTGGGATACTGATTATGAAGAAGAATCATGGTTTCTTAGAATGTTTTCTCTGAAAGATAAGATTGTTTTGTAGGACTTACAGCTTTGAATACTTACAATCAGTTAAACCATTAGGTCAACTTCTTCCTTCTCCAGATAGTTTGTTTGCTGGTCTACATATTTTTCCTTCCCTCTGACCTTTGACTTGAAATATGATCATTCCTTCCACAAGGATTTTGTTTAAAGTTCCTCAGTTTTTTTGAGAACATAGCCAGACATTCTCTTAGCATCTGGAGCTAAAGAAAACATGCCATACAGACTACATAGTCCACTATATACTTGAGATATATTTTGGTGGCATGTGATTTTGAGATTTGTTAATGTTGATGTTATTTCTCCAAATTTTGCAGTCTATAAGGTATTATATGAGTTACATGTTTTTAAAATTAAAATAATATTCAAATAAGGTCCCAATTTCTCCTGTGTTTTGTTTGTAATAAGTCATCTACATATAGTTAGGTATCAGAAAAGAAGGAGTCAAGTCTCAGGTCTGCAAAGGATTACCTTAAATAAGTCAATGATAATGATTCTCAAATTTACATCTTCAGACCCAAAATCATCCTGATCATACATTCAATCACCCTTTTTTTTAAAAAAAAATTTGTTTTATTTATTTATTCCCTTTTGTTGCCCTTGTTGTTTTATTGTTATAGTTATTGTTGTTGTTATTGATGCCATTGTTGTTGGATAGGACAGAGAGAATTGGAGAGAGGAGGGGAAGACAGAGAGGAGTAGAGAAAGATAGACACCTGCAGACCTGCTTCACCGCCTGTGAAGTGACTCCCCTGTAGGTGGGGAGCCGGGGGCTCGAACCAGGATCCTTACACCAGCCCTTGTGCTTTGAACCACGTGCACTTAACCCACTGCACTACTGCCCGACTCCCCAATCCCTTTTCTTTCTTTTTCTTTTCTTCCTTTCATATTTTTGGGGTCACTACAGTGGTTTTACCTCTCTGGGTTGATGTTTTCTAAACAGAAAGAGATGCCTTATGATCCAACAATCCTTCTCCTAGAGATTTAGGATCCACTTATCCAATCCACTTATCCAAAAAGATCTGTGCATACCAATGTTTATAGCAGCATAGTTTGCAATAGCTCAAACTTGGAAGCAACCCAGATGCCCAATGACAGAATAATGGGTAAGGAATTTGTGGTACATATACATAAGGAAGTACTATGCAGCTGTTAGAAATGATGAGATAATCTCCTTTATAGTACTGAAACAAACCAGAAAGGGATCACATGCATGGCAAGCAATAGAGACATCTGTAGTACTGCTTCACTGCTTCACCAGTTATGAAGCTTACTCATACAGGTGGGGACTAGGGGTTTGAAGTCATATCCTTGAGCATTGTAATGTGCTCTCTACAAGGTGTGCCTGCCCCATTTCATGTCTTCTATCCCTTTAAAGCCCCTTAACTACCCCCTTTACTACTGTAGAGTAGCCAGAATGACCAAATCAAGCCACCCTCTTTTAAGAAAAGAGAGTGAATCATGTCACCCTCTTTTCTAAAATTCACCATCCCCCCATCACTCTTAAACTACATAGATTCTAAACTCCTTATTTTGGCCTTCTAGGTCTTATATGATTGAACCCTGGACACTGTGTGGGCTCATTTCATAATCTCCTCTTGCTCACACATAAATATATCTCTCCTACAGACATAATTATTCACTCACCTACTAACCCCTTTACCTGGAACTCCACCCAAAGTTAATCACATAAATGGCAGTCACATCAGTCAAATTCCCTGCAGTCTACTAATGCACCCCCTTCTTTTAATCCTATTGCTCTCCTTTTTTTTTATCCTAGCAGTTCTGTTTGTATCACTTATTATTCTGCACAAATGCATGCCCAGATTTCCTCACTTCTCAGTTGGATATATCATAAGGATGAAAATGTAGAGTTCTTTATAACTTTACTCTCAGTAATTAGAACAATATAATCTATCAACTCAGTAGGAACTATATGATAGTCCTTTCTCCTGTATAGAGTAAGGGTCTCTCCTCTGCAGGATTTCACCATTCCCAGGCCAAGTTATTTTTTTTAATTTTTTAAAATCGTTATTTATTTATTGGATAGAGACAGTCAGAAATCAAGAGGGAAGGAGGTGATAGAGAGGGAGAGAGAAACAGAGACCTGCAGCACTGCTTCACCACTTGCAAAGCTTTCCCCCTGTGGATGGGACTGGTTGCTAGAATCTACATCATTGCACATTGTAACATGTGCGCTCAACCATGAGCCACCACCTGGCCCCGGCCAAGTTCTTTTCATTCAGATAAAGACACAAAAGGAGAGACAACACCACACTACAGCTTCCTCTGTTGCTAAGGTGCTCCTGTGTGGTACCAGGACTAGAACTTTAGGGATACACATGACAAGACACATACTCTACAGGGTGAGCTTCTTATCCTGCCCTAAACAAATAATGTTCAACGAATGAAAGTATGCACAACTATTTCTTTTCTGTAACATAAAGCCTTCAATCATATTCATAAGAATGCTAAGACTGTCTCAACTCATAATTTTTTCCTTTAATTTTTTGTTTACAGTCTTGGTTTGTTAAGTGCAGAAAATAAACTGCACTAGAAAATAGTAACTAAAAGACAATAGGCTGGATAAATTACATCTTCACTATAACTTTTTCTTGTTATTTTGTTGTGATTGGGGCTTCACTGCTTCATGCTATTTTTTTTTCAAATAGAGAAACAGAGACAAAGATATATAGGAAAATGTCAGAGCACTGAAGTTTCCTTCAGTGTGGTGGAGGCTAGGTTTGAACTGAGTTCATGTGTATAATATGTATTTATTTATTTATTTATTGAGTGATTGAGTTTTGCTGCCAGAGCTATCACTGGAGGTCAGTGCCAGCACTACAGATCCACTGCTCCTTGTAGCAATTTCATTTTATTGGGTAGGACAGAGAGCAATTGAGAGAGGAGGGGGAGATAGGAAGAAAGACATCTAAAAACCTGCTTTGCCATTTGTGAGTGTCCATTCTGCAGGTGGGGAGCCTGAGGCTGGAACCCAGATCCTTATGCTTAATACTATGTGCGCTTAACTTGGTACACCACCACCCCCCACAATGGTAAATTTTTATTTGGAAATATTTAGACTCTCTCCTCACTTCCCTTCCTTCCTTCCTACGTTCCATCCTTCCTTCCTTTTCATTTAGTTTAGTTTTAAACACCCTTACTCTTAGACAAGTACTCACAAAGAATATAGAACATACACAATTTATTCTTTTTTAATTTTTAAAATTATCTTTATTTATTGGATAGAGACAGTCAGAAATTGAGAGGGAAGAGGGAGAAAGAGAAAGAGAAGAGAGACAGAGAGATACCTGCAGCCCTGCTTCACCACTTGCAAAGCTTTCCCCCTGCAGGTGGGGACCAGGGTCTCAAACCTAGGTGTTTGCACATTGTAACATGAGCGCTCAACCAGGTGCACCACCAGCCAGTCCCCACAATTTATTCTTTACTTTTGGATATAATGTCCACCCCATAATTATTCACAAGGGTAAGAGTTTTAGAGTGGTCTCCTGTATCTCAGGATTCCCTCCATCTTCTACTCTTAGAGTCACTAGGAAATCAACTCCCTCTCTCTCCATGACCAAAATCTACCTGACATCTCTGCATTTCTCTGAGTAGGGGTGTTGGGGGTAGGACTTCCTCTTCTTCAGTCTTTAGACCAAGTTTATTATTATTTGAGTACAGTGTGTTTTGAGAGGTAGATTGTTAAAATAATAGAATAGTTTGATGCTCCCAAAATATATGTCTTCTTTGTATAGCTAGAGTTTTTCTTTCTTTCCTCATGTATCCTAAATTACTAAATTTCTCCTTTTGTTATTCTGTGTTTAATGTGTCTAATCCTCCCCAAAGGAGGAAGACTAGGAGAGGAGTTAATTTCATCACAGTTAGCAAAATAATATTAAGAATTTAGAGGAATCTTGTTCATGAAATGAATTTCAAGGAAGATCATGTCAAAAGTGTTAAGTGACAGTTACAAAAAAAAATGGATAAACTGATACTTGATAGTGGAAGGGTATCTAAGTTGGGGGGGTCTTTTGCAGACACCTATCTTAGGGAGATGAGTAAGTGTGTTCGTGTATCGATAATTGTGCTGTAAGCCAGTAAACTCTCATTAAAGTGATTTTAAAAAATGTATATCCATAAAGAATTTTGGCCCATATTCTCAGAAGGATAAAGAATAGAGAACTTTCCAATGGAGGGGACTGGATACAGAACTCTGGTGGTAGAGTTATATGGAATTGTACCCCTCTTACATTACAGTCTTAATAATCATTATCAAGTCACTAATAAAAATAAATAAATTGGGTAAAGTAAAAAAAGATAATTAAATCAATAATAGAATTTTTTAAAAGTAGCAATATGTTGACTTACAGGTGTGCATTTATAAAACTCAGAATTTAAAAAATGGATAATCTAAAGAGATAAGACTTTAGAACCCAGCATTGAGTTTCTTACATTATGATCTATAGTACATGTATAGATTTTGTACATTATCTTAGAATGGAATAACTTGCAGAATATCCCAGAGATCTGATTCAGCTTTGGTGAATCAAAAGTGAATGATAAGAATATCAACCAAAAGAGTCAGGTCACATCTTGACTGACTGGCTATCTGTTTCCAAGATTACAATCAAGTTTAAACTAAAACTCTAAGTTCACAAAGTGTATTGCTGCAGACTGAAAAAGAAAAATACACCAATGTATCTGAGACCCTGAGATTAGAATGTATACACAGTGTTCTTACTGCAGTGCTGAAATATAATGGTAGGCAGTGTGGCAAGTCATAATATATGAAGTCAGAAGACTGACTGAGTTGTCAATAGGAGGTTCATTGCTAACTCTGATGTGTATCATGACATTTGCCCAGACAGTCTCAGGCTATGACATTAAGGTGTAGTTCTTATTATGAACACAAGCCTTTTGGCTTCCCCAGAAAAGAATTCTGAGCAGGAAAAACATAAAATATTTGAATTCTTCTGCAGTTCCACTAAAAGCTCAGGGATAGTTTTAGATATATAGGATTGAGATCATAAAAAGGAAAAGTTTTTTTTTGTTGTTTCATTCATATATTTGAAATGACAGATAAATGCTACCATCATTTCAGATATTTTTCAAATAGCTCTGTATGTGCATCTTAAAATACATTTAAATTACTTGAAAGCAGTAAACTGTTCCCTAATACCACTGAAGGTTATTAAATTTAAAGAAAAAGACATAATGGCCTTCCTGCTTTCTATAATAAGACAATCTAAAGGTCTTTTCCAATTGAGCAAGAACATCTTTTAAGTATATATCTGAATGTTCATCTGTGTTCAAGGTTTAGACTGTTATTTGACAACAAATGACATAAATCCTGTTTAGGGAATAATTACCTGGGACAGTGCCGAGTTACCAGGTCATTTAAATCGATGCTATGCGCTATTGCACACTTAAAATTATTTACACTGCTCTTATCCTAGCAACAATCTGTTCTCTCTCACTAATGCAGTGGAGAACAATTTACTCTAGAATACAGAAGTCTGCCTGATTTCATTTTTTGCTCCCACATCTGCTGCTGTGGGCCCAAGTTCTAGAAACAGAATCAAAGAATCACATGGAAGCTTTGGAAAAGTAGGTTTAGGGTAAACAACAGAGAAAATGTCAAAGTTCTGTTTCTTTTTATAAAAAAAATCTTTTTTTAAATTATCTTCACTTATTTATTAGGTAGAGATAGTCAGAAATCAAGAGAGAAGGGGGAAATAGAGGGGAAGAGAGACAGAGACACATGCAGCACTGCTTCACCACTAGCAAGCCTTCCCCCTGTAGGCGGGGACTTAAAGTTCTGTTTTTGACACTTTGTTCTAATTAACTTTAGTGGTCAATTACTGTTGTTCTTTTAAGAGATTTGGAAGAGTTCTTTTTTCCTCTTATTTCCTTCTATTCTGACTCCCATTATAAACATATCTCCCCTTCAAGAATGAGGCAGAATGTAGAAGTTTTTACCTGACATAATATCTGTTCTTGAATTCCACCTCTCCAAAGCCCCACCAGGGAAAGATAGAAATAGTCTGAGAGTATGACTCAACCTGCCAACGCCCATATCAAGTGGAGAATCAATTACAAAAGTCAGACCTTTCACCTTCTGCACCCCATAATGATCCTGGATCCATGCTCTCAGAAAAAAAGAACAGGAAAGTTTCCAGTGGAAGGGATGGGATATGTAACTCTGGTGATGGGAACTGGGTGGAATTGTACTCCTCTTGTCCTACGGTCTTGTTGATCATTATTAAATTAAATACATATTATTTGATTTAATATATTTTCATATATATACATATATATATATATATGTATATATATATATATATGAAAAAAAGACTTTGTCCTGTCCTGTGATTCATGGTACTTGCACTACTGAAACCCTTGGCTACTAAATGGAAGGGTTCTGATCAGCAGAACTCAAATGCTTGGCATATCTAGAGTATGTGAAACACCAATGTTTTGTTTAAACCTAAACTGTTTTATAATTAAATCTTTGTGATACTTATATAACCTTGAATAGCTACTGAAAGTCTTTAGTTATATTTATCTAGTTTTTAATCATAAAAGAAAACAGCAGTTAGGAGCAAATTGAAAAACCTAACACATAGATTATATGTACCTAGTGAGAAAACAAAACAAAACAACCTCCAACTAGTTTAGGACAAGATATGAAATGTAATTCTGGCTGTTTTGGAGGTATAGAATGGGGATTCAGGAGTTCTAAACATTCTCAAGATCAGAACACACAAAACTCCACTAGTGTCTAGATTTTTTTAATCATGAAAAAACAGTCTTTAAATAGAAATTACTGAGAGCCTATTCCACACTTAACTCCTTTCTTTTCTATTAATAGAAAGCATAGCTCTACCATAGATTTTAGGAAATATTGACTATTTTGATAATATCAATTGCTTTGGGAAGGAGGGCAGACAAGGTTGAGAGTGAGCAACAGAGTGAGCGAGAGCGAGAGAGAGACCAGATTACCATACTGGCATATGTAGTTCTTGGGTGGAATACAGGGCCTTTTGTTTGTTCAGTTATTTTTAAAATATTTTATTTATTTATTAATGATAAATATAGGAGGAGAGATAAATAATCAGTCATCACTCTGGTACATGTATTGCTGGGGATTGAACTTGGGACTTCATGCTTAAGTAGAAAGTCTAATGCTTTATCCACTGCACCACCTCCCAGACCATGTCTGTTCAATTCTATGTTCTACCCACCTAACCATCACCTCCCTGGCTACAATATTGAATATTCTTAACAAAATCAGTAACAAACAAATAAACAAAACAGAGCAGAACAAGATAAGCTCATTCTCCTTGATAGAGACTGGTTTAGGGGTCAGCATGTGACCCAATTCCTGTCCATGAAATAATCGCTAACTTGCTTAGAATCTTCTGAGATATTTTTCCTCTATATTAAAACAGACATGCAGGAAGGGACAGCTCCAATTGCTGGGGCAGTGGCATTTAGCAGGGAGGATAAGTTGGATCTCTAGTTGATTCTGGTGCTTCTGTAACTGGCCTGTGACCACAGAGTGAACAAGCTTATAAGCTATAAATAACAGCAAGAAGACAGAAACTCTTGTAAAAAAAAAAAAGAAAACAAAACAGTAAAATCATTAAATCTCATGTGAAGAAAAGTCTCACCCTACAAGGAAAAATATAGTAATCAGGAAACTTGAAATAAGATTGAAGAATCTTTGTATGAAACAAACAAATCTAATTTGTGTATCATTGGCTTCCTACCCAACTGTACAATGACTACCATGAACTTCTGATCAATTTATATGCATAGGAAGTAGTGGCCAAAACACATTACTCCTCTGATTTCTTTCTCTGGCAAGTCATTAATAAAAGAAATGGGTACATTTAAAGCATGGGATGTTTATATGACTAGTTGTAGAAGTATTTCCATCTGGCAGAGTAGCTTACTAGAGCTTGAGGTAGGAAAGCAGGCTCTAGGTTGAGTTTCTGGGTTTGGGAACTTGAAAGTAGAAAACTGTAGCATCTCAGAGCAATATTTTGTAGTAAAAGTCAAGAGTAAGGTTAGGAGGGGTGTCAGTTGGTAGTGCAGTGGGTTAAATACACATGGCATGAAGTGCAAGAACCAGCGTAAGGATCCCAGTTCAAGCCCCTTGCTCCCTACCTGCAGGGGGGTCGCTTCACAAGTGGTGAAGCAGGTCTGCAGGTGTCTATCTTTCTCTACTCCTCTCTGTCTTCCCCTCCTTTCTCCAATTCTCTCTGTCCTATCCAACAACAATGACATCAATAAAACAATAATAATAACCACACCAATGATAAAACAACAAGGGCAACAAAAGGGGAAAAGATAGTCTACAGGGCCCTATACTGACATCTGGGAACAGAGAACTGACCAGGAAAATCAGGAGAACAGCTACACCTTGGTGGCCTAGCAGTGGGGCTGTATCGTGGGAGCCTTTCCACATTGTTCTCCTGATGAAAACATAGTAAATAATTGTGTCAGAAACTACAGACTATAAATGGGACTTGTTTAGAAACTCTCAGGGCCCAGCAGTGATACCTGGCTTGGGAGAGAAGCTGAATTGAGGAGCCCTGAGTTTTGGATCCATGGGGTGTGAGAGTCTCTTTGCATAACCACTGTGATATCTCTCCCCCACCCTGCTCTATCTCTTGGTTAGGAGTGAGTGATTAAATTAAAAGCCTACTTATAGTTTAAAAGCCCTCAGGTTCCCATAGCCTACATGGAAGAAAAAGAACAAAAGAGGCCTTTAACAGCCTCTGTGCTCCAACTCAGGGATTGAAATGATTTTGAAACACAATTTAGTTTAATTTCCACAACTGTGAACTCTTTAAGTACCTTCCTTAGACACAAGTCAGTCAAAGTAAGAGAGATCAGTAATTTGAAAAATATTAAGAGAGGGACCTCATAACTTTCTACATAGAATGGTTAAACCAACAAGAAGAAATATTGGAGAAATGAACCAGGATAAGAGTCCAGCTAAAAGCCCCCCAAAGGTTGGACCACAAAATAGTGAGGTCAACATCCAAGTGCTTATTAAGGAAATAGTCACAAGAATGAGTAAAGAGTTTGAAGGAACTGTCATCAGAAATGCAGAAACAACAAATGAGACCCTGGAAGAAAACACTAATTATCTCAAGGTTATTAGAGAGCTGAAAGCTGAAATAGCTGAGCTAAGAACATAACTAGCAGAACAAGCTAAAACAGTATCAGGACAGGGTAACAAAATTGATGAACTCCAGAAAACAGTAGAGGGGAGAGAGAATAGAATAAATGATGCTGAAGACAGAATTAGCAAGATTGAGGATGAATTAGAGACAACTAAAAAAGAAGTAAGAGATCTCTAAAATAGATTAAGAGATACTGAAAAAAACAACAGAGATCTATGGGATGACTTCAAAAGAAATAATGTACACATTATGGGCTTACTGGAGAAAGAAAGAGAGGGAGGGGAAGAAGCATTCTTCAGGACATAATAGCTGATAACTTCTCTAGTGACAAAATAAAAGACATAAAGGTTCAAGAAACCCAGAGGGTCCCAAACAGAATTAAACCCAGACTTAAAGACACCAAGACACATCATGTTTAGAATGGAAAGGAATAAGGATAAAGAAAGGATCCTGAAGGCTGCAAGAGAAAAACAAAGAGTCACCTACAGAGGAAAACCCATAAGATTAGCAGCAGACTTTTCCACACAAACACTACAGGCCATAAAAGAATGGCAAGGTATCTATCAAGTGCTCAATGAGAAAAGCTTTCAACCAAGACTACTGTATCCTGCTAGACTGTCATTCAGACTAGATGGAGGCATAAAAACTTTCTTAGACAAGCAACAGTTGAAAGAATCAACTATCACCAAGCCTGCCCTGAAAGAATTTCTGAAAGATCTCCTATAAACAGTCAGACACCATAAATATGCCATATATCAGAACACTCTAAAAATCTACAATAATGACACTAAAATATCTTTAATTTATGATATCAATAAATGTCAATGGCCTAAATTCACCTATTAAAAGGCACAGTGTAGAAGATGGATCAGAAAACACAAGCCAACCATATGCTGTCTACAGGAAACCCAACTAACTAAACAAGACAGATACCCAAAGTTTATGGATGGAAAACTATCATATAAGCCAATGGTCCACAAAAAGGGCAGGAACAGCTCCTATCTGACCGGAAAACTTTAAAGTAAATAAAATAATAAAGATAGGTATAGACATTAATGCTCAGAGGATCAGTCAATCAAGAGGACTTAGCAGTTATTAACATCTATACACCTAATGAGAAGCCACTGAAATACATCAAACATCTACTGAAAGAGCTACAGCAATATTTTAACAGCAACACAGTTATAGTAGGGGACTTTAACACCCCACTCTCTCAACTCAACAGATCTTCCAGGCAGAAAATCAATAAAGACATGAGGGTGCTAAATGAGGAAATAGAAAAACTGGAACTATTGGACATTTTCAGAATCATTCATCCCAAAAAACTAGAATACACATTCTACTCAAGACCACATAGGTCATTCTCAAGGATAGACCATATGTTAGGCCACAAAGACAGCACCAGCAAATTCAAGAGAATTTACATCATCCCAAACATCTTCTCAGACCACAATAGAATTAAACTAACACTTAATCAATAGAAGATTAGTAATAGTCCCAAAATGTGGAAGCTCAACAGTAAACTACTTAAAAACTACTGGGTCAAAGAGAAAATGAAGGAAGAAATCAAAATGTTTCCAGAGTTCTTTGAGAATGCAGACACAAGCTATCAAAATATTTGGGAAACAGCTAAGGCAGTACTGAGAGGGAAATTCATAGCCATTCAAGCACATAATAGGAAACAAGAAAATGCACAAGTAAACAACCTGATTTCACAGATTAAAGACCTAGAAGAATAAGAACAAAAGAACCTTAAATCAACCACAAGGACAGAAATCACTATAGTGAGGGCAGAAATACACAACATTGATACTAAGAAAACTATACAAAACATCAACAAACATAAATGTTGGTTCTTCAAAAGAGTGAAAAAATCAACAAACCTTTAGCCAGACTCACAAAACAAAAAAGGGAGAAGACCCAAATAAATTGGACTGTAAATGAAAGATGAGAGATCACAATAGACACCGCAGAAATTCAACGTATCATGTGAGGCTTCTATGAACAACTATATGCGACCAAGCTAGAGAACCTGGAAGAAATGGACGATTTACTAGATACTTACAAACTCCCAAAATTAAATAAAGAGGAACCAGATAATATGAACAGGCCCATCACAGCCAATGAAATTGAAATAGTTATCAAAAACTTTCCCAAGAATAAAAGTCCTGGACCAGATGGTTTTCCAAATGAATTCCCAAAACCTTCAAAGAAGAACTAATACCTCTACTTTTAAAGTCTTCCAGAATATTGAAGACACAGGAATACTCCCTTCCAACTTCTATGAATCCACCATTACTCTGATACCAAAAGCAGTGGGACACTACCAAAAAGAAAACTACAGGCTAATATCTCTGATGAACATCAAGGCTAAAATATTGAACTAAATTCTAGCCAACTGGATACAGCAGTATATTAAAAAGATTGTTCATCATTACTAAGTGGGGTTTATCCCAGGGATGCAAGGTTGCTTTAGTATAGGTAAATCAATCAATGTGATCCACATCAATAAAAGCAAGACCAAAAACCATATGATCATTTCAATAGGTGCAGATAAAGCCTTTGACAAAATCCAACATCCCTTTATGATCAAAACACTACAAAAAATGGGAATAGATGGAAAATTCCTCAAGAATCTACATATAGCAAACCTACAGCCAACATTATTCTCAATGGTGAAAAACTGGAAGCATTTCTCTTCAGATCAGGTACTAGACAGGGCTGCCCACTATCACCATTACTATTCAACATAGTGTTGGAAGTTCTTGCCATAGCAATCAGGCAGGAGCAAGGAAATAAAGGCATACAGATTGTAAGAGGAGAAGTCAAACTCCAATTTACAGATGACATGATAGTATACATAGAAAAACCTAAAGAAGGAGTCAGGTTGTAGCGCAGTGGGTTAAGTGCATATGATACAAAGAGCAAGGACCAACATGAGGATCCCAGTTAGAGCCCCTGTCTCCCCACCTGCAGGGGAGTCATTTCACAGATGGTGCAGCAGATCTGTAGGTGTCTTCTATAGGTGTCTATCTTTATCTCACCCTCTCTGTCTTCCCCTTCTCTCTCTGCTTCTCTCTGTCCTATCCAATAACAATGGCATCAGCAACAACAATAAAACAATAAAAAAAGACAAGGGCAACAAAAATAAATAAATAAATATTTAAAAAACTCTTTAAAAAGAAAAAGAAACACCTAAAGAATCCAGCAAGAAGATTTTTGGAAATCATCAGGCAATGCATTAAGGTGTCAGGCTACAAAATTAACATTCAAAAGTCAAAATTAACATACAAACACTAAGATAGAAGAAGACAAAATCCAGAAATCAATTCATTTTACTGTAGCAACAAGTACAATAAAATATATAGGAATAAACTTAACAAAAGAAGAGAGAGACTTGTATATTGAAAATTATGAGTCACTACTCAAGGACATTGAAAAAGACACAAAGAAGTGGAAAGATATTCCATGTTCATGGGTTGGAAGAATTAACATGATTAAAATTAATATACTACCCAGAGCTATATACAAATTTAAAGCTATCTCCATCAACATCCCAACCACATTTTTTAGGACAATAGAATAAATGCTATGAATGTTCATCGGGAATCAGAAAAGACCCAGAATTGTCAAAAACAATCTTGAGAAGAAAGAATAGAACTGGAGGCATCACACTCCAAGATCTCAAATTGTAATATAGGACCATTGTCATCAAAACTGCTTGGTACTGGAACCTGAATAGACACCATGACCAATGGAATAGAATTGAAATCCCAGAAGCAAGCCCCCACACCTATGGACATCTAATCTTTGACAAAGGTGGCTAGACTATTAAATGGGGAAAGCAGAGTCTCTTCAACAAATGGTGTTGGAAAAAATGGGTTGAAACATGAAGAAGAATGAACCTGAACAACTATATTTCACCAAACACAAAAGTAAATTCCAAGTAGATCAAGGACTTGGATGTTAGACCACAAACTATCAGACACTTAGAGGAAAATATTGGCAGAACTCTTTTCCGCGTAAATTTTAAAGATATCTTCAGTGAAATGAATCCAATTACAAAGAAGACTAAGGGAAGTATAAACCTATAGGAATACATCAAATTAAAAAGCTTCTGCACAGCAAAATAAACCAATACTCAAACTGAGAGACCCCTCACAGAATGGGAGAAGATCTTCACATGCCATATATCAGATAAGAGTTTAATAACCAAGATATATAAAGAGCTTGCTAAACTCAACAACAAGAAATCAAACCCATACAAAACTGGAAAGAGGGCATAGACAGAATATTCACCATAGAAGAGACTCAAAAGGCCCAAAAACACATGAAAAAATGCTCCAAGTCTTTGATTGTCAGAGAAATGCAGATAAAGACAAAAGTGAAATACCAATTCAATCCTGTGAGAATGTCATACATTAAGAAAGGTAGCAGCAACAAATTCTGGGGAGGTTGTGGGGTCAAAGGAACACTCCTGCACTGCTGGTGGGAATGTAAATTGGTCAACCTGTGTGGAGAGCAGTCTGGAAAACTTTCAGAAGACTAGGAATGACCTACCCTATGATGCTGCAAATCTTCTTTGGGGGGTATATCCTAAGGAACCCAACACACCCATCCAAAAATATCTGTGTACGCATATCTTCTTAGCAGCACAATTTGTAATAGCCAAAACCTGGAATCAACCCAGGTGTCCAACAACAGATGAGTGGCTGTGCAGGTTTTGGTATATGGAATAGAATTCTAGTCAGTTATTAAAAACGGTGACTTCACCGTTTTCAGCCAATCTTGTATGGAGCTTGAAGAAATCATGTTAAGTGAAATAAGTCAGAAACAGAAGGATGCATATGGGATAATTTTACTCATAGACAGAAGTTGAAAAACAAGATAAGAATATAAAAGACAAGTAGAACCTGAACTGGAGTTGGTGTATTGCACCAAAGTGGTAGACTCTGGGGTGGGTGAGTGGGGGTTGGGGTAGGAGAGTACAGGTCCAAAAGGATGACAGAGGACCTAGTGGGGGTTGTAAAGTTATGTGTATATCTTGGGAGAAATTATAGCCAGAGAATCATTCTTTTGTATTGCTTTCCCAGATTATGCAACCAGGAAAAATAAGGGTTCCGTCTTGGAAATTCAATAACCACTTTGAATTGTATTTTCAAGAGAACTGACATGTAAAGAGAAATGTCTTTAAAAGCTACCAGGTCAAAATGACTTGGCTTTACGATATATTGGTTGTGGTAGTTGTTTAATAGAGATCAACAATATCCTATACCCATGACAGTATAGGATACTGATGAAGCTCTTACATGACAACTTACATTTCTGAAATAGTGTTCCTGAAACATTAGTGTGCCTATCAGTTACCTAGGGTTCTTGTTGAATTAGCCAAATTCTAGATTCTTCAGATTCTAGTATGAAAGTCTAGGGTAGAACTTGGTAATTTGCATTTGTTTTTGTCCTCACCTCGCCAGGTTGTTTTTTTTTTTTTTTTTTTTTCAGATAGAAACAGAAACAGAAGGAGAGAGGGAATATATTGTAGCACCAAAGCTTCCTACACTGTATTGGGGTCCAGGCTTGACAAAAAAGGTGCACTATTGAGTGAGCTATCTTATCAGCACTAGGAATCTGCATTTTAAAGAAGCTTTCCACATGACTCTGTATAGGTGATCTGTGGATCACACTTTAAGAAACTCTTAAGAATTCTGCATCAAAGTATAGATGTTATAAATAAAAACATGCAGTTTCCCCCTCCAAAAAGGCTTTGCATTTGAAATATTGTTCCATTGCTAGGAAAAAGGGTGATACTGAATCGTCCTCCTGGGATCTACAAATAGTCCATAAGTTGTGATTTAGCCACCCAAGAGCTATTGTGTTGCTGTCATTTTTCTTCACACAGGTCCTTTCAACCGTATAGAAGGTTTTTCTTTGTTGTTTGTTTTGAGGAAGGGAAATGAGAAATATGGAAGACAATACTCACTTCATATTTCCTCCCTCACTGCACATAGAAACTTAAGAGGAGGTCAAAAGTCCACCATCCTTGAGACCAAGAAAGTATTGATTTGTGATTTGCTGAGAGCAGAAATTGCTATTCATCTTTGAATTCCCTGCACCTGTCTGTAACACTGTTCTACCTACCACCTTGCATGCAATAAGAAATTACTAAATACCTGTCAAGTGTTAGTAGATTGGAGGCACAGTTTCTGGTCTAAGCTTATAATAGCACTAAGATAATGGCACATATATCCTCAACTCCTAGCTCCATAAAGGCAGAGAACTGCTTGTGTTTGTCCAACCCTGTATGTTCCAAGAAGGAAATGAATATCTGCTAAATGACTTAATAAATATACATAGTCTCTAAGATTTTTTCAATAATCTTTAACATGACATCAGATTCTAAAACTGGATTTTTATCACAGAAGCTTCCCTTGAAAGAAAATGTCATGCAGAATCCCTCCCAATAAGGGAAACAAAAACAAAATTGAGAGATTAAATGCTAAATATTCCTTCTTTTGCCTTTACACACTGCTTCAGCAGTGAATAGTACTTCAACTAATTATTTTTGGCCTAGTTTAAAACTACTGCTCTACAAAACCCTTACAAACTTCCTGTGCTTATTTTCACTATTCTAGTGAAATATACCTTAGTATTATGGGTTATTAAAAAAAATCACAAGAGAGATACTTGCAGCCCTGCTTCACCACTTGTGAAACATACCCCCTGCAGGTGGAGATTAAGGCCCATCTTTCTAACAATAAACAGGCAAGATTTTTTATCATAGGTGATATTTTAGTCAGAGTATTTGCATATTCACCAATTATTTTTTAATAAAATGTAAAATAAAAGATTCTACATCTAACAAGAAACTGTACACACACACACACACACAAACACAGGTTTATCTCTGGGACTCAGTGCCTGCACAATGTATCCACTGCACCAGGTGGATTTTCTCTTTTTTCTTTTTTTTAATTTCTTTATTTCATTTTACTAGGATAGAGAAATTGAGAGGGAAGGGGAGATAGACAGGGAGAGATAAAGAGAGATACTTGCAGCCCTGCTTCACCACTTGTGAAACATCCCCCCTGCAGGTGGAGATAAAGGCTTGAGCTAGAGAACTTGAAATGGTAATGTGTGCATTCAGCTAGGTATGCCCCCCAACAGCTATTTTAAACATTTCTTCTTAAGTTGCATTACAGATTGTACCAATTACTTTCACTTATTTATAATTGACTATGACTTTTTTCTTTACATGTTTTCTCCTAAGGCATTTATTTATTTATTTTCCCTTTTTCTGGTTCTGGTTCCTTTGGTGAATGAATGGGGGTGAAAATTATAACACTGTGGTTCTGGCTCCACTCACTAATATTCACTACCACCATCAATGTTATCTGAGGACTGGCACATCAACATTACTGGCTAATCGGAGTATCATCTCCATGAATACAACGCTTGGCTGAGGAGAGAGTGTTGGTATTTTTCTAATTCTGCTTTTAAAAACCCCTTCTGTTTCATTTGGTTTAATCCCCCCTGCATTCTATTTACATAACACTGTATTCTATTTACATAACCTCTGTTAACAAGCACCACCCTCCCTCCAGGGCATTGGTGGTTCAGTGGTAGAATTCTTGCCTGATCCGCCCCCTCTCCTTGTCATACCCTGATTTTCACCAGTCACTTTTCTCTCCACCCTCTCTGCTTCACATCCTGTTCCCACCCTACTGGGCTAGTATATTTATAAGGACAAGATTGTTTGTAGTTTTTAGTTTAGCTTAGCTTGGTATAGATTGCGCTGCATCCTGTATGAATAAAGAGATACTGCGTACAACCCAGCCATGAGTCCTGGGTCGTCTGTTACCCGCCCGTGAAGCCAGCCCGGCGAAAACAACAAGAGAGCACTTGACTAGGGATGACTATTGGCTGCCAGACGCCACCCCTCCCACACAAAAGACTCTTTTTATTTTATTTTGCTACCATGCTATAAATGAGGGGGCTGGAGATACTGGCTACCATGTCTCACCACACATGAGAAGGGTAAAAATCCCCATCTTGCTCCATGACTTCAAGTTATCATTTAAATCTTTGTCTTGCTGTTCTGTATACTGTTATTCTTCTGACTTGCCTATAGTGTAAGCTTATTTTCTCTCAAAATAGACTCAACATATTTATATCACTTATAGCCAAAGATGTTTGTAAAATAAAGCACTAGTTATATTCACTAAAACCAGGAATAAATTAATTAATTAATGTCCATCAGGATTATCACTGGGACTTTGTGCCTGCATGGTCAATCCACTTCTCCAGTGACTTTGTTTATTTATTTGTTTTTATTTGATAGGACAGAGAGAGATTGTGAGGGAAAGGGAATAGACAGAAAGAGACAGAGAGATACTTGCAACACTGCATCATCCTCATGGAGCTTCTCCACTGAAGGTGGGGACAGAGGTTTGAATCTAGTTCCTTGCACACGGCCATGTGCCAGCTAAACTGGATGCAACACCTTCCAGCCCAGAATTTATAAATTTAAAGAACATCAAAGCATATTTACCACAATTAAATATTTTATTAAAATAAAAATTAAATCACTTGCTCTTAACTTTATTGATATATAATCTAAAAATAGCAATGTGAACTAGATATGAATACTAGAATTTTGTAATTATTGTTTCAAAGAATTCCATAGTTATTTATGGAGCAACAAGGATTCTAATATTTTACTTTGGCATAACTCTCTTCACCTTTTTCTATGTGCTATTCTAGTTAAAAGGGGCTGTGATCAAAATGATTATTTCTATTAATTTAAATTTTATTCTCTGCATACTTTTGTAACCAGTAGCAGATGGGGGTGGGTGGGGAAGGAGAAGATGTTATGTGACTTTGGAGTCTAAGTCACAAAATATGCTGCAAATTTTCAACCCAGGTTTTCTTATTTTCACATAGATTATTGAATACTCTGGAGGACTGTAGCTACCATATTGTGAGGATATTAAAGCCACTCTATGGCAAAAACAACATGGCAAAGAAATAGGACATCCTGCTAACTGCCAGAACTAACTCATCCTCATGTGAGAGAGCAGCTCAGTCACAGCTATAGATCACTGAAGCCCAGGATAACATCTTAATTAATTAATTTTGTTTGTTTTATTTGATAGAGTGGTGTGTGTGTGTGTGTGTGTGTGTGTGTGTGTGTGAGAGAGAGAGAGAGAGAGAGAGAGAGAGAGAGAATCTTTAACCTGGCACTTTGGAGCCTCAGGCCAGAAAGACTTTTGCATAACCATTTTGCTGTTTCCCCCCAACCACCCTGACCAACATCTTGAGTGCAACTTCCTGAGAGAATATGAAACAGACTAACCAGCCCAAATTCGTAATGTATAAAAATGAGATTTTTAAATATCTGATAAATTCTAGTTGGAGTGTCTTAGATAACAAACAATAACTACTGCTATACTTATAAGAACAAGAAAATGATTCTTAAGCTACTACATGAGAGCAATACCACAAAGAAAATCCATGAAGACAATTAGATCAAAACTAACATCTGTTAGTTTTCAAAACCCTCTGCTTCCTACTATGCATATATATTCTAGAGAGGAAGCAATACAAATTATCTTTAAATGACTCCTCCCTTTCTCAAGGCAAATGTTATATATGTTGTCTCTTTCCCATTACCCCTAGATTGGGAAGACTATCACAGCAGAATAATGATTTTTTTTATGGTTAATGATGTGAATACTGACAATTTCCTTTGTTGTACTCTTACAGAAAATACCCCCACAGCAAATGTTTCCTTTTTGTGTGATATCAGTTAGCATCTTCTATAGTTTTTACAAAAGTTAGAGGTAGAAGCAAAGTATCACACACTTAACAATATTCAACAAGCTTCCATTCGATAAGCATTCTATACTAAATGCTCAAATGATCATTGGAAATGTTAGAGTGTAGAAAAAAGATGCACATTTAAAAATGAGAGAGAGGAAATATGTATGTGTACGTAGAACAGAGGCAGCTATGTGTCACCATGTCAGTTGTCTTGTCCACCATCTCTTGTCCTTAGCCTACCTTGGTGTTACTGCTCTTTACGAGGTTTTGCCTTACTAATGAATTGGGTATTCAGGTTCCAACTTCATAGTCTCTTCCTTTTTCTACCCTGTCACCTGACACTTTAGCCACATGTTATACCCATGTGTTCTCAGCTGTCCCTTACACATACAGTACCTACCCCAGATAAACCACCACTCTGAGCTGCAATGAGAATCCATGCATTTGTACATGTGCCTGCTATTTGTGCTATGCCTGCCACCTGCCACTCCATTCAGCTGTGCTTTCAGCAGTTGCCATCAATTTTGCCATAGAAACTGACAATCCCTTTCCAGGCCCCAGTGGTGTCCCCTTCAGTTTATTCCTGATTTTTAAACAAAAATTCCCAATATGTTGGAAACAGAGACCTAGTGGCTAGAGCATAAGCATGTGAGTTACACAAAACATGAGGCTAAAATAAAAATGGAGCCATGATGACAACAAACAGAAAGAAATCACTAGGGCAACACTGTTCATATGGAGAAAAGCAAGGGAGACTTGAACCAGCCAATAGTTCTACCTAGAGAGCAAGGCAATGCCACCTTAGAAAAAAGTCAATATTTCATAGAAAAGAATGAATTAATGTATTTCTATCTCTGCTAACTACCATAGTTCTAAGGTGAAAGTAAATGAGAAAAATAAAAAAGAAAACATTGAAATGAGTAGAGAATAAACAGAGATTTTGGTAAAAGCTCTGCCAGTAGCTAGCTATATTATATTGGCAATTTTCCCTCTTCCCTGAGTGTTTTATTATTTTTTCTATAAATAATAGCAATATAACCCGAAAATTTCTAAAGTCACTCCTCCTTTAATGTGGTTTTATATTATGACAGGAGTTACAATTAAATAGAATTCCAAGAAAATGTGCTCATTATGGGGAAAGTAGAATTAGAAATTATTAATATAGAAATTATTTAAACTGAGCTAGTTATGGCATTCTTTTTGTACAGGGGATTTTTAAAAGTTGCAGATCAGCTCAGCCTGATCTTCATTTGGAAGTAAACTTTATTTGTTCAATTCAGTTTAAACAAGGGCCTCCCTGTCTGTACTGGATGTCTAAGCTGCAATGGAAAAGATGTATCCTAAAAAAAAATTTTCAAAAAGAATATGTAATTATCTCTTCAAATGGTATATTTCAAGTAGAAAAAAATTAAAAGATGCAGGTGGCATTTCATTAATCCTTTGATTTCCACACATTTCATGTACTATATATTTGATGTAAGATATTAAAATCCCTATATTTTACTCTGATTTCCTTATATTTCAAGTATCTGTCTGTCTGTCTTCTCCTACAAAAGCTCTGAATGCTTGAGGGAAGAATACATGTGATCAAAAGATGATGACAAAACAATTGATAAGTGCCATAGGCAGTGGCGTGCTGGTATGCTTAACAACTGCCTCTGGGGAAAGGCAGGTGTCTGGATTTGTAGAGCTTGCCAATTTTTATGGTGTAAATACTCCCACTGTGTCTGATTTCAAGCAACACACTTGGCATCAATTGACTACAAAATTTCTGAACACTAAAAACTCAGTTCTCACAAAGCAGTGTAAGTCAGCTCTTATATAGCTAGAATTTTATCTTGAGATCAGAAGGGTACCCAGACATATCAATGTGGTAATTCAAGGTGAGGCAATGATCAAAATGACTTAGTTTAGGAAAAATAACTCTGACACAGTACAAAGTGTGAACATTACCTGAGTCCAAGTTGAGCTATTCTGAGCAAAAAATGGAGAATTTACTATAGCAATTACAACTTTATAGACAGTTACGTGTAAATGGAACTCAAAAATCATTTAACTGTTGAGGGACTATCTATACTAAACACTTGAAAACTGAGGACTATACTGACTGAATTCTTTTACCTCTTGAGTTCCTTTTGTTTTGTACATCCATGTACTCCTCCCCACCCCCCTTAGGTGATGCTAGGGAATGAACCGATAATACTATGTATGTTTGACAACCACTATGCTACTCCTTGCTCATCAAAATAAATACTTTATATTTTTAAAGAAGGACAGATGCCAAAGCACTACTCCTCCATAATTAGGCATATATATATATATATATATATATATATATTTTTTTTTTTTTTTTTTTTTTTTTTTTTGGCATCCAGGTTTAAACTGCTATTGGAGGCCATTTTTTCTCATTTTGTTGCCCTTGTTGGATAGGACAGAGAAATCTAGAGAGGAGAGGAAGACAGAGATGGGGGAGAGAAAGATACCTGCAGACCTGCTTCAAAGCTTGTGAAGCAACCCCCCTGCAGGTGGGGAAACAGGGCCTCGAACCAGGATCCTTATGCTGGTACTTGCACTTAGTGTTATGTGCACTTATCCCACTGTACTACCGCCCCCCCTTTTTAATATTTATTTTATTTATTTATTCCATTTTGTTGCCCTTGTTGTTTTATTGTTGTAGTTGCTGTTGGATAGGACAGAGAGATATGGAGGAGAGGAGGGGAGGACAGAGAGATATGGAGAAAGGAGGGGAAGACAGAGAGGGGGAGAGAAAGATAGACACCTGCAGACCTGCTTCACTGCCTGTGAAGTGACTCCCCTGCAGGAGGGGAGCTGGGGCTCAAACCTGGATCCTTATGCTGGTCCATTAATGCTTTGCGCCACGTGCTCTTAACCTGCTGCTAACGCACGACTCCCCCCCCCCTTTTTTTTGCCTCCAGGATTATCGCTGGGGCTTGGTGCCTCCACTACGAATCCACTGCTCCTGGTGGCCATTTTTCCCATCCTTGTTGTTATTATTGTTATTGATGTTGCTGTTGTTGGGTAGGAGAGAGAAATCAAGAGAGGAGAGGAAAACAGAGAGGGGGAGAGAAAGACACCTGCAGACCTGCTTCACTGCCTGTGAAGCGACCCCCTGCAGGTGGGGAGCCAGGGGTTCAAAGGGGGATCCTTATGCTGGTCCTTGTACTTCTCCCCACGTGAGCGTAACTCGCTTCACTATCGCCCACTGATAAGATATATTCTTTCTCATTAAACCACCTCTGTGACACTCTATCAACTTCTTGTTCTCAGAAGAGTGATTTCCTTTGCAATTTCATCCCTATGTAGTAACACTATTCCAACCTGATTCAGTGGAATTTTAAAAAATTCTGTTCTTATTCATTACTAATCAACTATCTATCCCTTATCCCATTATGTGTGGCAGGGGAGTAGAATGGATAGAGAGGCCAAATATAAACCTATTGCCCTAGGAAGACAGAAAATTTTGGGCATGTCTCACAGAAATACATCAGTAGAAGTTGAATTGATTCGCAGAAGTATCTACAATGGAAGTGAGAGAGAATAGGAAGATCTATATTTTAATCCAAATTCTTCGATAACATACTGGCAAGATAAAACTGCTTCTTCAAGACAAAATTTACTCATAAATAACATAAAGATTATATTATCAACTTTAACGAGTAATGTGAGGAGTAACAAAAAGAATCTACAGAAAAGAACTTAGAATAATGTCTGGTATGTACAAAGTTAGTAATAAATAAGCAGCTAAATAAATAAAGAAGAACATCAAAATAAATGAAACCACTTATATCCCAATACCCAAAATGTAACATTATTATTTTTCTAGGGCATCTTCTAAAGAAAGATATTTTGCATAGAACTGTAAAAGCCATTTCTCTCTCCATATATACATATATGTGTGTATGTGTGTGTAACAATACACCAAAGCTGATATACTAATAAGTAAGCCACATTAGTTATACTTTTCTCCTCATAAAAATGTAACAAGATATATCTCTTATTTCAAAGTATATAAGAAAGTTTAAAAAAAACAAAAAATTGGTTGTAGAAAGAATGTCTGGTATTTTATACTGGAGACACTGGGAATATAAACTAGCATTCATCATCCTAATAACTGAATCATCTGTAAGAAACTTAGGTTCCAGTGGGTGTATAGCATAATGGTTATGCAAAGAGACTTTCATTCCTGGGGCTCTCAAGTCCCAGGTTCAATCCCCCACACCTCCATAACCCAGAGCTGAGCAGTGCTCTGGTGAAAAAAAAAAAAAGAAAGAAAAAAGAAAAAAAAGAACTTAGGTTCAAGTGAGTGAATCTTAATCCAGGAAGACAATAATAGTGCATCTAATTAGGGGCCAGGTGGTAGCATATCTGGTTGAGTGCACATGTTACAATGTTCAAGGACCTGCATTCAAGCCCCTGGTCCCTACCTGCAGGGGAAAAGATTTGCAAGTGGTGAAGCAGGGCTGCAGGTGTCTCTCTATCTCTCTCCCTCCCTGTAACCCCCTCCCTCTTGATTTCTGGCTACCTCTATCTAATAAATAAATAAAGTTGATAATAAAAATATTTTTTAAAAAGAGTGAATATACAGTCAACAATATTTATATCCCTTTCCCATATTAGGGAGCTACTCTCTTCCCTGATCTAGCTTTCTGGTGCTTTTCCCAGCCATGACATCATCTCCCCAGACAATAACTTAGATCCACTGGCATCTCAGATTTCAGGCTCAGGAGCAAAAAGAAAAAGAAAAAGAAAAAGAAAAAAAAACTAGTATAGCCACAGGCCCTTTGGAATATAACTAAAATATGCTAATAGCTATCTACAAAATGGAGAACCCCTCAACTCTTCATCTGCATTATTTCAGCCATTAGGTCCATGATTGGTCAAGACTTTGTATGTTAACTCTCTTGTCAACTGCCAGGTTTCAGATGCTAGCAGGATGCAACCAGACTTCCCTGGACAAACAATCCCACCAATGTGTCTTTGAGCCCTGCTTCCCCAGAGCCCTTCCCACTAGGGAAAGAGAGAGACAGGCTGGGGGTATGGATCGACCTGTCAATACCCATGTTCAGCAGGGAAGCAATTACAAAAGTCAGACCTTCAACCTTTTACATTCCACAATGACCTTGGGTCTATACTCTCAGAGGGTTAAAGAATAGGAAAGCTATTGGGGGAGGAGATGGTTCTGGTGGTGGGAATTGTGCGAAGCTGTACCCCTCTTATCCTATGGTTTTATATTTCCTTTTTATAAATAAAAACATTTTTAAAAAAGAGTGAATATGCTTACATTTAATATTAAACTTTCTATTTTTATATCTCTTTGAAGTTTAAAAAAATCATAGAATGGGAGGGGAGCCCACTTTAAGAAATTTTGAGGGGGCTAGGCAGTAGTGGAGTGGGCTAAGCTCACAAGGCACAAAGCTCAAGGATCGGTGTAAGGATCCTGGTTTGAGCTCCTGTTTCCCCACCTGCAGGGTGGATCGCTTCACAAGCAGTGAAGGATGTCTTCAGATGTCTTTCTCTTCCCCTCTCTGTCTTCCCCTCCTCTCTCCATTGCTCTCTGTCCTATCCAACAACAATGATAGAAATAACAACAATAATAATAACAAGGGCAACAAAAGAAAAAAAATGGCCTCCGTGAACAGTGGATTTGTAGTGCAGGTACAGACTCAGAGCAATAACCCTGGAGGCAAAAAAAAAATGGAAAAGGAATTTTGATAAGACTAAAATTTTAATTTGGGTCTGAGAATTTGATTAAAACAGGTTACATTTCTTAGCCTACTCTCATCCTCTGTTTTATTCACCTCCCTTCATGTCTTAATTTACTGAAAATACATGCCATAATACAAAAAGTTTTCCAATTTTTAAAAAATTGTATCTTAGAAGTCTTCATTTTTATAGAACACATGCCTTGTAGGAGTATTTGCCTAATAACAAAAGAGAAACAGGGAAAGGTATGAGATCAGAAAACAATCTAAATTGTGTCAATTGAACTCCTTTCTGGATAGCCACATGTAGAAAAATGAAAGTAGAGTGAGAGCTTAATAAAATAAATTCAGAAACTGACAATGGAAGTCATGGACATGAAGTAACAGCAGATACGGAGACACTCCCCCTAAACAGTAAGGATCCACTGAAATTAGCAAACCTCATCAAACTACAGCTGAGATATCTATAGAAGCACTTTAGCCAAGGTAGGTGCTCACACATGGTTGGGGTGAAAAGGGGTACAGGATTGAAACCAGACTCGTAGCAGTTGAGAGCACAAACAGCTTACAATGACAATTTGGCTCTGCCCAGTAGCAGAAGCAGAAATACACAGCATTAGATGTGAGAGAAAAGAAAAGAAGGTCTCCTCAAAAATGGTGTTGGGAAAACCAGACAGCCACACATAGGAAAATGAAAGTAGGCTACCAATTAGTACCATTCATCAAAATAAACTCAAAATGGATAAAAAAAATCTGTATATTAAACCTGAAACTATAAAATATATAGATGAACATATTGGTGACCATTTCAGGTCCTTGGCATCAAAGTTGTATTTGAACAGTCCACCCCATGGGCAAGAGAAACAAAAACAAGATATACAATGGGACAATATCAAATTTAAAAGCGTCTATACACCAAAAGAAAATTCATATGGATAAGTAGGAATCCAGCAAATGGGAGAAAATATTTGCATACTGCACTTCAGACAAAGGGTTGACATCAAACATCTAAAATGAACTCATACAGCTTAAAAAAAAAGAAAAGAAAGAAAGAAAGAACTCAGTAAAAAATGGGCAGATGATAATAGACAGTTTTCTAAAGAAAAGATACACATGGCCCACAGACATACTTTAAAATGCATTACTTCACTAGTCAGCAAAAAGCAAGTTAAACCACAGTGAGATTCCACCTCATACCTGTGAGTCTAGCCTTCATCAACACATCAACAAATCAAGAAAGGATAAGTATTGGAGTGAAAATGTGGAGAGGAAGAAACCCTATTACACTGCTGGTGGGAATACAAACTAGTGCAGCTATTATGGAGGGCAGTCTGGAGAATTTTTAAACAAATACAAATGAAAATATCTTACTATTCAGCAATTCCATTCCTAGGCATTTATCTAAAAGATATAAAAAACACTAATTCCAAGGGATATATGCACCCCTATGTTCATAGCTGCAGTATTCACAGTAGCCAAAATAGGGAAGCAATCCAAATATCCTTCAACAACTAGATCAAGAAATTATGGGTGGGACATATACTAAATGTAATACTACTTGGAAATCAAGTAAGATGATAATGTGTTCTTTGGGATAAAATGGATAGAATTAAAGATTGTGCTTAGTGAAGTAAGTAAGGAGGTGAAGGACAACCATGGGATGATTTCACTCGTATGTGGAACATTGAGAATTGATCTCAGGAACTTGAACAACAACAAAAAGTAGCCAATGCATATATAAGGATGTGGGAGAACTATGGTGGTTGGGATGCATTGGATCAACCTTCTCATGGTGCATCCCATGAGTACCCATTCATTGGGGAAACTGACGATCCTTCCTAGCTGACTGAATCCACATGGATCCCAGTCACTTTCAAAGCCAGCAAAAAGCAGCTCCTGACAGCTTTCAACCTGACCTGTTGACTGGCTACGGAAGAAGGGCAAACGCAAGAAGAAGAAGAAGAAGGAGGAGGAGGAGGAGGAGGAGGAGGAGGAGGAGGAGGAGGAGATGGGGAGGTGGGGCACATACCTTTCTTGGTGGGAGAGGTATGGAACTACACTCCTATTATCTTATAATACTATAAATCACTTCTCGATACATTGGGGGGAGATTTAGTATTTCATGTTCTTAGACTACCTAAATTTTAGTTCTGAGTAAATATGTTTTTGTCTAAATAATTAATGTTTCAAAAAATTTTAAGCTGATTGAATTCCAACACTGGGCTTAAATTGTTCAAGCAGTTCTAAAAATGTTTTTTTCTTTTTTATTTAACACCTAAATTACCTACAACCTTGGGTATGATAGATCAAAATCATTTGATCCTGCCAGTGCCTAAGACATTTCTATTATTAGATGTCCTAAAATTGCATAAAGCATGGTAAGGTCAAATATGCTATGATTAATTCTAACCACTGGATATTCAAAGAAAAATAAGCTCTTGGGAGTGGGTTAAGTGGAACCCCTAGCACCCCACCTGCAGGGGAGTCGCTTCACAGGCCGTGAAGCAGGTCTGCAGGTGTCTGTCTTTCTCTCCCCTTCTTTGTCTTCCCCTCCTCTCTACATTTCTCTCTGTCCTATCCAACAACAACAACAGCAATAACAACAACAATGAAAAACAACAAGGGCAACAAAAGGGAAAATAAATATTAAAAAAATTAAAAGAAAAAAGAAAAATAAGCCTTAACTAGCTTAGTTATAATGATAATTAGCTATTGTCATTTTAAGCTCCTTATAAGACTATATGGAATCTTTCCCATTCTCTTTAAAATCCCTATTTCTCCTAGTCCTGGAACATCTGTGATTGTGCTTGTATTTCTTGATGTCTCTTATCCTAATCCCTTCCACTGCCTCTATTAGTCTCAACTAAATCACTTGCCACCACATAAAGTCATGCTGCTACTGCCTTTTTGCTACAGATTGTCTCCAGAGATGACAACTCTGAGATGCCAACCACCCAACTTCTTTTGCTGGTGAGATCTTTCCTAACTTAAGGGACTACCCAATTCCATTTCATCTCACATGTTTTCCAACAAAGTTACAAATCTCAGGTATAGGCTAAGGTCTATGGCATATGTGTTCACATCTCCATAAGTTAGGGGCAATTCTATCTTTTTAAGTAAAAATGCTTCTTGTCCTCTATGATTAGACATAGACCTAATAAACTTAGTAAGCTAGTAGAATGGCCTAAAGAAGGCACTAAAATTTCTCTAATCAATTATTTATTAATTAGGCCTAGACATCTTTATCTCCTATCCCTACTTCACACACACACACACACACACACACACACACACACACACACACACACATGCCAGGTAAAAGACAATTATTGTTCCTACAGAAAAGTTTATTAGGATCATAAAACAAGTAAATGAAAAAAACAAGCAAACAAATTTGAGGTTAACTTAAATCCCACTAAAAATTTCTATATACAGTGGAGAAGCAACTACAGAAGCTAAAACTCTTTCCTTCTGCACTTCCAAAAGAATTTCAGCCCGTACTCCCAGAGGGGAAAATTTTTAGGAGATGATGACTAGACTCTGATATTTAATTCCACTGGGACCTGGAATATTTGTGACCAAAAATCTTTGTTTTTACATCATCATTGAGAGGGAAGAGGATAGGGAAAACACCAGAGAAAGGCAGGTGCTGTTTCTTTTATATGAATGGGAAGAGAAAAAAAAAAGTCACCTGGAAGTAATAATAGGTATGGGTGTATCTTAGAAAGAAAGTAAAGGGGAAGGGGCCTTAGAACTGAATAAAAATAAAGGGGCCAGGTGGTGGCACACCTGGTTAAGGTACACATTACAGTGTGCAAGGTCTCAGGTTCGAGCCCCTGGCCCCCACCTTCACGACAAGTGGTGAAGCAGTGTTGCAGGTGTCTGTCTGTCTCTCTACCTCCCCCTTACCTCTCAATTTCTGGTTGTCTATATGCAGTAAATAAAAAAATAATAGTATAAAAGAAAAATAATTAAATAAAAATGAGCAAATATATATGATATATATCATACCTATGTCCCTGGGAGAAATATGTCAGTTTCTGCTTGAAGGGCATGTAGGCACAGAACTTGTGGTGAGAATGTTGTGTAATTATACCTCTATGATCTTATGGTTTTATAAATCACAAAGAAAGAAAATTAAATTAATTGGTTATAACCACAGTGATAGTAAAGTGTCAGATCTAGATCTACTTCTGTGGGTTCTTAGTAGAGCAAGTTTGATTGTCATTTCTCAAGAAGGCAACATGGTACACAGAAACATTTACTAAATTTTCAAGAGTATCTGTGGGATTTGTTTTCAGAGAATTATTCATTTTATGGAACAAATACGGCACCAAACTATGTCACCTCCAAAAAATGAAGACGAAGACAAAAGGATTTGATTGATCTAGAACCAGTATGATGATATGATCACAATCTGCAAGAATATGGTTCAGGCCTTCCAGCTGGTAACACATCAGCCGTGTCCTGCAATTCTTAGTACAAGCAAAGTGTCTTTATTGATTTTCTCTTGTTGCTTGACAGCCTGAGTCATGGGTGATTCAGGGCTACAAATCCCATCAAATTGACAGGAACTTTTCGACAGACTGTCTGCCTCCTACATCTCCTACACTGCAGTGATATGGTTGAACCCTTCTTGGGTTTATACATTGATTATAGCCTTAGATTACATGTCACCACAATTTCTTTCTTTCTTTTTATTTTAATTAGATAGACACAACCAGAAATTGAGAGGGACTAGGGAGATGGAGAGGGAAAGAGATACCAGCAGCACTGCTTCACCACTTGCAAAGTTTTCCCCTTGCAGGTGGGGACTGGGACTCACACCTGGGTCCTTTTGCATTGCAGCATGTATGCTCAACCAGGTGTGCCACCACCCAGCCTGTCACCACAATTTCTAACTTTCTGGATGAAGAAAGGACTGATTGAGAAAAGTAAATATCAAATGACCAATGGAAATTTCCTCTTTGGTGTGTGTTTATCTTTAAAATGTTTGACTATTTTTACTTTATTGTAGTTTACTATATTTTAAGAATTTTCTTTGAAATTCCTGTAATTTTCATTGAAAATTATGCTAATTCCAAACATAAATAGGTAACAAAAATAATGTACTCTTACAATTCATCATACTTGTCCTCTTTTCTGAAGGTAATCATTGAGACCAGTTTTTTCAGATGTCTTCTATTTATGTAAAGTAGTACAAAGCAGTGTGTGTGTGTGTGTGTGTGTGTGTGTGTGTGTGTGTGTGTGTGTGTATGTATGTGTGTGTGTATGTGTGTGTGTGTTTTCAGAGAGATGGATATATTGATAATTACCATGCACAGTGTTCTGTTTTAGGAACTCCCAAATAAAGATCTTTTTCATCTAATACAATGAGATAGATTGGACAAATAAAATCCAACTAAAGTGAAATACCAAGATTGACCAAATGGGTTAGTTTTTTTTGGGGGGGGAATATAACTGTACTAACTGATGCACTACAGAATTCCATTGTTCTGGGCTGTTGAAATAGCCTACTTGGATAGTGCACTGCTTTACCATGTATGCAACAAAAGTTTGAGCCCACCACATTGAATTAAGTCACGGTGCTATGCTCTTTCACTCTCTCTCTGCCACTATTAAGCAAACAAAACCCCCAGAATTTCACTGTGCTATAAGACTATAACACTGCATTACCTGAGTAGTAATCCTCAGGGATATATAAAGGAAGCAAGATAATATGATGTAAATGGACAGGTAGAGATGAATGCAGGCACAGATAGGTCATGGGCAGAATGTGACTTTTAAATCATATGAGTAATACAAAATCAGTTTAAGATTTCAATAATTACTCGGTGATTGTATAGTCTATCACATACAGTAACCAAGAGTTTTATGTGACTACTAAGCATTTGAAATGTATCTAGATTGTATTGAAAAGTACTGTAAATGTAAATTACAATGTTTTATTTTGTTGTTTTTGACACCAGGGTACGGCTAGGATTTAGTGGCTCCATGCCAAATCCCTTGCTCTTAGTCACTCCCTGCCTCCCTCCCTTTTATCTTTTTAATTTGATAGGATAGAGAGAAGTTTAGAAGGGAAGGGAGACAGAGAAGCAGAGATGACATCTCCAGCACTACTTCAGATTTTGTGAATCTTCCCCATGAAGGTGGAGACTAGGGGCTTGAACTCTGGTCTTTGTGCATGGTAATGTGTATGCTCAACCAGGTGCACCACCACCCAGCCCCATATTTAATTTTTTAATAAGTAGAAGTTTTTGCATAAAAACTAAAGTATCTCAAATATTCAAATTAGTTATAAATTTAAATGATAATCTCTTGAAAATTCATGATTAAATAGAAAAGTTAATTTCACTTATGTCTAACAATGTGGCTACCAGAAAATTTAATTTACATATGGAGATCACATGACATTCCCATTGTGCAATGACAGAGGTCTCTAAGTGGACATACTGGTAATGTTTCTTATCTGTTGGAATTTTGGGGGGGGGGTATTTATTTGTACTTTATCAGAAACAGAGAGGCAGAGAGACAGAAAGAGACCAAAGGAGATCACAACACCAAAGTTTCCTTCAATGCAGTGGGGCCCTTGAGCAGGGGTTGCATACATAACAAAGCAGCACACTATCCAATGAGGTATTTCACCAGCCTATATTTTTTCATCTGTAAAGGATATGCATTTTTTCAATGATCGCCCTTAAAGCTTTTTAAATGTGTGGGTGTTTTGTTTGTTAGTGTTATTTTTTAATTGAGGCAATGTTTGTTTACAAAACTATTTGTTTTTGGTAAGCCATTTTAGTGATATATAGTCATACCATATTCACCGCCGATGTGTCAATTTCTCTATCTCTTCTACCTCTCTTTTTTTAAATCTGTTAGGTAAGAATTATAATACTTGGCCTAGCTAAATCCCATTACTGTAGACATCAGTTTCATGAATTATTAAGTTTCTTTACTATTTTATTAACACAAAAGTCTAAGTATGACATTGAAAGATTCTTTTTGACCACCAGAACATCACTGGGAATTCACTGCTATATTATTTCACTGCTCCCTGTGGACTCTTTCTTATTTTCTTTAGCTTTTTTTTTTAGATAGAAGGAAGGGGGTGCAGGTGGTGGTGCAGCTGGTTAAGTGCTCACATTACAATGTGCAAGGACCTGAATTCAAGCCCCTGGTCCCCACCTGCAGGGGAAAAGCCTTTAGGAGAGGTGAAGCAGGCCTACAGGTGTCTCTCTCTCCATCTCCTCCTTCTCTCTCAATTTCTGTCTCTATCCAATAATATATATATATATATATATGAAACTTTTTTTATAAAAGGGGAGAGGAAGAGATATCATAGCACCAAACAGTGCCCATGAAACTTTCCCTTTAAATTGTGCTACCACATGGAGGCATAATACATAAACCTAGGTCCTTGTACATGGCAAAGTGTGCACTCTGCTAGGTGAGATATCTGCCAACCCCTACTAATTTTTTTGGAAGCTCAAACTTAGAAACTTTAGGGGGCTGGGTGGTAGCACACCTAGTTAAACATATATGGTTAAGGGCACTGGATCTGGGTTCAAGTCCTGGCTCTCCACCTGCAGTGGGATCGGTTCACAAGTGGCGAAGTAGGTCTGCAGGTGTCTATCTTTCTCTCTCCCTATTCCTTCTCAATTTATTTTTGTCCTATGCAATAAAGGACAAAAAAAAAAAAAAGGCCACCAGGAGCAGTGGATTCTTGGTGCCAGCGCAGAGCCCCAGTGATAACCCTGGAAGCAAAAGAAAGAAAAGGAAGGCAGCAAGGAAAGAAGGAAGGAAGGAAGGAAGGAAGGAAGGAAGGAAGGAAGGAAGGAAGGGAGAAATAAAGGGAGGAAAGAAGGGAGGGAGGGAGGGAGGGAGGGAGGGAGGGAGACTCCCTAAGAATCCATGTCATTTAACATACAACTACATTTTCCTCACACACTTTTGCTCCATTTTACAGAAGAGGAGACTTGAGTTGAACTTTACCCAGAAAGGTAAATTAACTGCTTCATAGTAGATCTAGGATTATAATCCAGTTCTGATTTACTGTATTTTTTAAAAAAATTTAAATCTTTATTTATTAGATAAGGACAGCCAGAAATCAAGAGGGAAGGGGTGGCAGAGAGGAAGAGAGACAGAGAGATGATTTACTGTATTTTTAGTGAGAAACTATACTTATTCTAGTGCACTGATTAATGTTTTCTATAAATTATTGATAGGTGTCTATTATGGACCAAGACTATGAAAGATTCCCCTGATACTAGGAGCTAACATTCACTGATTATATATGAAGACCTTATAACATAAATTATCTCCTTAATATAGGTGTGGTTAGAGATTATATAGTGAGAAACCTAGACTGTGGAAATTAAGTAGTTTACTCATGACCACACTCTGAGTGAGTGACAGAATACCCATGCTCTTCAGCTAAAAATCTATGCTATCAACCCCTGTGCATTGTAGTTCAAGGGGGCAGAAAGCTTACAGGGAAACCAGATATAAAGGCAATAAAACAGAGCACAATGTGGATCATTCTGTAACACAGACATGTACAATTCTCCAGGAACCCAGAGAAAGTCTGGTTTGTCACTGTTTCTAGCATTTTCAACCCAGTAAATGACAACTGTTGCCTTGTTCTATTAGTCTCTACCATCCAAGTTAATTCTTTCTTCAGTGTGTATTCTTCATTATTTGACTTTTCTTCACCTGAACCATCAATACTTTCCTGCTTCTCTGTCGTTATCTCGTTCCAAACCTGGAACAATAAATTTCCTACTAATTTCTCATGGGTCTTGTGCTCCCACTACAAAAATATTTCTCCTCTGAGCAATCAGTGAGTTTTTGAAATTGTACATCTGACATGCCATTCTCCTGAGTTAAACCTCTAAATGGTTTTC
This sequence comes from Erinaceus europaeus, assembly GCF_950295315.1. Taxonomy (NCBI): domain Eukaryota; kingdom Metazoa; phylum Chordata; class Mammalia; order Eulipotyphla; family Erinaceidae; genus Erinaceus; species Erinaceus europaeus. The sequence continues at coordinate 42,520,088 of NC_080171.1, read as the reverse complement.
ATACTAGCCTTACAATAAAAAAGAAATTCTCTGTAAGTCCTACCAGCTCTTGTTTTCCTCTCAAAATGAATGTTCACACCAACTTCACTTTCCCACTTTGTTTTACTCATGTATGTGTTTTAGCCATATTGCTTCCATTTAGTTCTCAGAGCAAAACAAACTTTTTTCCCCTAGAAGAGACTTTAAACACATTCTGACAAAAGTATCTTGCTCTGGGAATTTTCATGCCTGACTCCTCCTCATCTTGGAGGCTCAATTTAGATGCTTCCATCTCTAAGCAGTTTTCCATTTCTATTTTCACTTTCACCTAATTGAGATGCATATTTATTTCTTACTGACATGTTTATTGAATTACTAGGCTACAAGCTCCATGAAGGACAGGGGTCATGAAGATCTAGCTGCCCTCTGAATACTCAATATTTAACCTTATGCCTGTCACACAGAGATGTTAAGCAAACTTTTGTATAACAAATTATAATTAATTCTTATTGGGAGGATAGAGATGACATATCAGAAAAAAAAGCAAGTCAGTCATTTCTACTTCTCTGTTTGAGTGACTGTTTCTTTTGCTTCCATGCTCCTGCTAGAAAAATTATAGAATGCTCATCATGCATTTTCCAAAGCTGGAAATGTCAATGTGCAATGTTTGTAATGCTTACAGTTTTGGTGATTTTCTTTCTATATAGTCCTACAGCATTGCATTATGGACAGTTCTCTTGAGTTAAAAACTCCCAGAGAGATGAATCAGCAAGAGCTCTTGCTGCCTCCATACAGACACGGCTGTTTTCCTGGCTCTATTCAGTTTTTACTCCCTGCCCAACTAATTCAACCATTCATTTTCTAGAGAGAATGGCACAGTAGTAGCTGTTTAGTAAGACCCACATGTCTCTCTCAGAAACAAAGAGGAACAGAGTGTCTGAGTTAGATTTTTACTTCAGCGTAGTTCATGCATTCTTAACCTGGGAGCTATCTGCTAACTACACTGCCAACACTCATAAACAAAGTAAAACTCTAGAGTAGTGTATTGCTTTAGTCTAAACAAAATATATACAAACATACAAAAATATCTACTGATATTTCATCATGATAAGTGACCAGGGGTTAGAGGAGATAAAGTAGAAGCTAACATTTAATATATCTGTTGAAGGTTTGCTAACTACTTTATACATCATTTCTTTTATCTTCATAAAGAAACACTGTCAGGTAAATACAACCATCACCATTTTTTTAAATTTCTTTATTTGATAATTAATGTTTTACATTCTACGATAAATACAATAGTTTGTACATGCATAACATTTCTCAGTTTTCCATATAACAATACAACCCCAACTAGGTCGTCTGTCATCCTTCTTGGACTTGTATTCTCCCCCCCAACTCACCCCAGAGTCTTTTACTTTGGTGCAATATGCCAATTCCAGTTTAGGTTCTACTTGTGTTTTCTCTTCTGATCTTGTTTTTCAACTTCTGCCTGAGAGAAGCAGAAGCATCCCATATTCATCCTTCTGTTTCTAACTCATTTCACTTACCATGAATTTTTCAAGGTCCATTCAAGACTGGCTGAAAACAATGAAGTCACCATTTTTTTTATAGCTGAGTAGTATTCCATCGTGTATATATACCACAACTTGCTCAGCCATTCATTCGTTGTTGGGTACCTACAACCGTCACCATTTAATTCATCCCTTTTGGTAACTAATTTTAATCAGTTTACCCAAAGTTACACAATTGGTACAAGGCATATTTGGAATTTAAAACCACAATTGTTTGGCTCTGAAGTCCACATTCTCTGACAAAAAAAGTGAAATTCAAGTTTATTTTGGATTTTCTAGTCAGTTAACTCAGCTCAAGTCTTGGTAGATAAAAAAATAAAAATTATGGTTATCAATATTAATTTTACACCTTCTAACTGGTAGCTATCAAATATTTATGCCTTTCTATGTCTGGGAATGAGAATAAATCAATCAGGTATACTGTTATTTTTAATTTATTTATTCATTTATCCATTTTTTTTGCCACCTTTTCGGTGGCTGCATGGAGAATCCACTAATCTCAGTGGCCATTTTATTTTTTCCTCTCATATATGTTAACAGAGACAGAGAGAAATTGAGAGAGAAGAGGGAAGTAGGGAGAAAGAATGAAAGGGAGATACCTGCAGCATGCTTTACTGCTCATGAATCTTCCCCTGTAGGTGGGAACTGTGAGCTTAAATCCTGGTCCTTGTGCATGGTAATGTGTAAGCTTTAGTTAGTGTGCTACCACCCAGCGCCTCAGCTAAACTTTAATATGAAGCCTGTCTGCAGTCAAATGCTCTACCACTGAGCTATACCCCCTGTTATGCATGTACAAACTATTGTACTTACTGTTGAATGTAAAACATTAATTCCCCAATAAAGAAATTTTAAAAAAGCCTATCTGAAGGGTATATAATATATACTTTGCCTTTATTTACTCAGGATTTCCTTTCCCTTTGGGGATTTTGTGAAAGTACTGATTTGGCAGGATACTATATTTGACAGATGACAAGAAAGAAGAGAGTCGTGACAATCAGCACAGAAGTTCACTGTGTTAGTATATATATGTTAGCACCTATAACAAGTTGTACAGAGGCTGGGTGGTGGCTCACCTGGTTGTGCATACATGGTACAGTGCTCAAGGACCAGGGTTCAAGCCCCTGGTCCCCACCTGCAAGGGAAAAGCTTTGTGACTTGTCAAGCAGGGCTACAGGTGCCTCTCTCTGTCTCTTTCCCTTCCTACCACCCCCTGCTCTCTCAATTTATGGCTGTCTCTATCCAATAACTAACTACAGATAAATTTTTTTTAAAAAGTTGTACAAACTACTAGAAAAGTTGACCTAGGAATTCACTAACATATTTCAGCTACTGTGAGGCCCAAACAACAGTACACAAGGGCAAACTTTCAATAAATTGCATTGTTCTGATGGCTGAACAGATATGGGGTGTCTGTGAGTGTGAAAGAGAGGTGAGGTGGTCCTTACCCCACAAGAAGTTATCCTATTCACCAATTTCTGTAGACTATAGATATTTACTATGCTCCAGTCAAATGACAGTAAGATTTAGAACTTACTCATGCCCAATGTATAGAATTGTGGTATGGTTATGTAATTTCTCTAAGCCACAAGTTCCTAACCTATACTAAAATAATGGCCACTTCCTATTATTGTGGTGCATTCCTCCTGATTTCTGGAATCACCTGGTAAGTCTTTTTCTTATGTTCTCAGTTTGGGACAAATAGGATAGTGAAGGGAAAACATCTAACACAGAGGATGCAGTGAATGACTACCCACTTCCTTCCTATTTTCCTTAAGATGTCTCTCACATTTACTTGGTCATATTATTATTTCTGCTTTTCTTCACCTCCTATTTATCAACATCTCTTCAAAGAATTTTCTGGAAAACCCATTTTCAGAAAGGGAGTTGTGACAACAGAATGTCAATCTCTAAAATCTCAGGAGGTGATCTTCGGAGGCAGGTAGATTCCATTTTCCAGGAAACTGTAGTGATGGTTTCTACAACTAACCCTATTATTTATACTCTCCCTCTTCTCTTTTCTCATTTCCTTCTGATTTATGGAATTACCTGGTAAGCCTTTTTCTTATGTTCTCAGTTTGGGACAAGCAAAAAAATAAGACAACTCGTAATATCCTAACTCATATAAACAGTAAAGCCCCATCTTTTTATTACACTGAATAGTTCATAGGGATGTGATATAATTATTGTAAATTTATTATAGTATAGAAGAATAATTGTGATATTCCAAGCTTCTTTTTTTATTTTTATTTAAGAAAGGATTAATTAACAAAACCATAAGGTAGGAGGGGTACATCTCCACACAATTCCCACCACCCAATCTCCATAACCCACCCCCTCCCCTGATAGCTTTCCCATTCTCTATCCCTCTGGGAGCATGGACCAAGGGTCATTGAGGGTTGCAGAAGGTAGAAGGTCTGGCTTCTGTAATTGCTTCCCCGCTGAACATGGGCGTTGACTGGTCTATACCAAGCTTCTCACCCCCAAACTGGTAATAAGAATTTCTTTTTTTAATATTTCTTTATTTATTCCCTTTTGCTGCCCTTGTTGTTTTATCATTGTAATTATTGTTGTTGTTGATGTCTTCATTGTTGGATAGGACACAGAGAAATGGAGAGGAGGGGAAGACAGAGAGGGGGAGAGAAAGATAGACACTTGCAGACCTGCTTCACCACTTGTGAAGGTCCACTGAAGGTGGGGAGCCGGGGGCTTGAACCTGGATCCTTTGCGCTACATGCGCTTAACCTCTGCGCTACTACCCGGCTCCCAATAATAACAATTTCTACATTACAGTGATTCTTAAAGATTTAGGAGGCATTGCATGAGTGTGATAATATATATCTACCATAAGCAAAGTAATGTACACTGTTACTAATCACTATCACCATTTTATTATGAGATTAAGAGTGCTATGGTATATAGACCCATACTAACCTTGTTGAATGAAATACTTTTTTGACTTTCCAGTTATTATTTAGCAAATGTTATCTTCTCTCCCACATTCTCCCCATCCAGAACCCATACTGTTTATAGTCTATTTCCGAGGAAACAAATATTAAAATGCCAGATGTGTGCCATATTATGCTACTTGAATTAATTTCACTTTCATTTTATTCAATTTTCATTTGCATTTATTTTTATAATAATATAGGGAATGCAGGGGGCTGAGGAATCCTTGTGAGCATTGAGCATCAAAAGGTTTAGCAAGACAAAAATGTAAGTATTGAAAGAGGATTTAAAGGAAGATCAGGTACTGAGTGGGTAAAAGATTAAGAAGAGGAGGCTCATTTCAGCTTAATGGATGTCAAAGAAAGAAGGAACAAAAGCAAAACCTAGATAAGAAGATTAAAGAATGGTAAAAAATGGATAAAAGGGGAGGAAATTAAATCAGAAATACAGGAAATCAGACAAGATTTGTAGTTACTCAGAATGTCAAAAGAGGCCTGAAATTGAGCCTGTGAAGTCATTTCTTAAAGAAAAGAAAGAAGCACTAGCAAAGGTGCTTGAGTTAAAAATAAAAGCTTTTAAAATATATCTAGTACAACCATTCCAACACGCAAGAAAATAAACTGAGGTTCAGAGTGAACGCAGAACAAAACACATTTCTTTTTCCTGGCTGCATCATTAGCGTGTTGCCAACTAGCACGGAACCCAGGATTTCTTACATTTAGCTTAGTGATTGGTTCTACTCTATTATTTCTGATAAAAGACCTTAATGAAAAGGAGTGAGCTGATCTGACTGACAAATGAGGCATATGATTAGCAAATTAAATCATCTGATCATTTAAGAAGATAATCATTAATAAAACATGTCATTTAAAAGGTTTACTTGGAATTGTTTATAATCGTGCAAAAATTGGAAACAATCTAATTTCTCAATCATAGTAATATGGTTAGATAGTATTGTTACAATAGAAGAATCATTCTTTGAAAAATAAGCCTTCTCATACATGTGACCCAGGCTTGAGCCTGGCTCCTACCACACTGAAGGAAAGTATTGGTACTATGGTCAGTTGGACTCTCTCTCTCTGTCTCCTCTCTCTCTCCCACCCCCATCTTTGAAAAAAAGGGTCCTTAGGAATTTTTGATGATGTTGGGGAGGGGATACAAAATGCAGATATATTATATCAATTATGTAAGAAATATTCATGGAAGAATTGAGGAGTATACCAAAATGGGCTAGTAGTGGCTATCTTCCTCTGTGTTTGAATAACTGATGAATGAAATATTTTATTTATAGCTTTGTATCACCCATATTTTTCATAATTATGATCCATTATGTTTCTAATTAAAACAAAACATTTTACTTTATATTTTCCTTTAAAATTTTTGGTTGGAAATACACTACATCTTAAATTACAATTTAAGCATATTCTGTCCCTGCCTTTGATGGAATTTCAGAGTTTTTAATTTTTTCCAAACACTGCAATTTGTCTTCTTTAAAAACAAACAAATTAAAAAAAAACTCTTTCCTTATAGTAACTTTGGATTATAATATTGATGTAGCAAGTAATATAGACTCGTCTTAAGTTCATACATTTATTCAACTAGTATTTGCTAATTGACCACTATGCATTCTTTTATGATAGACAACACCTTGTCTTGAAGAAATAGGTTTTATCTAAGTCAAGAAGTCATGTAAAAGAACAAAGGGACAAATTTAAAAATGCATGGTATGACAGTATGGCCATGAAATGAACAGGGAGGTCCTAATAGAATGCAGTGTGTAAGGGTGGTCTGCTGATTGCTAAAGACTGGTTAGGTAAGACCTCCGTTTGGCTGTTCTCATCTTCCTTCCAAACCTGAACTCTTATTGCACCAATTGTCCGCATCTGAAGGCAGTTATCTCACTGGCATCACCCACCCTTCCAAAGGGATCCTGCACCCAATAACTGATAGATGAGTAATGCAAAGGCCTGACCCTCTTGAATCAATATTAGTTTATTATGAAGGGTCAGTCCAGCTGAGATCCCTATGATGTTGGCCTATGTCTCTAATGTGATTGCATCAACAATTCAACTTCTCTCCATCCATTCTGGCTTCCCTCACCCCTTAGAATGTATTATCACAGAAACATTCCCCTAACAACTTTTTGCACATAGATTGGTTAGTATGTTGTTCAAATAACGTGGCTGCAAACAGTCCCTCCTCAGGGATAATTTATGAAATCTGAAATATGAGGAGACAGTCACTAATGGAGCCAGGGAGAAAACAAAGATATTCTCCTAGCAGAGGCAAGCTTTAGAATTTCAAGGAAGAGAAAGGGAATTTATTACTGTTTTGCCCAAATTCATACTGCCAGAGTATAATGGAATCAGGATTCAAACTTGGATTTGTCTCCCACTGAAGTCTATATTCTGTATGCCAAATTATGAGCTTCCCCCAGATAATATGGGTCTTTGTTCTGTTTTCATCATGAAGCATTAGCTCCGCTAATATAATCACCAAGTTGTAAGTTCATTGAATTGACTCCTCAGATATCTCTGTGACTTTATTCTTAAAGTATCATTACTTTAAGCATCTTAGTAGTTTAATTATATCCAATTAAGTGTTCTTTCATATTATGAAAGCATTTGAAAGGAAGAATTTGACAATCATGAATACACCATTAATTCTACCTGCACATTTGGAATACATTTGTATGTAATAATAACTGTATTAGGCCCTTGCTTTAGTCATGCTATTAATTTAAAAATTAACCTGATATTTATTTTATCATTGTGGAAAATATATTTCATAAATATTTTTTATGATGTATCCGCAATAACTAAGCAAAACTCCTCCTGGTGCTCATCAAAGGTTAGTTATTTGGATTTAGCAAAATGATATGATAAAATTTACTCAAATTTGATTGCTAATAGCCCTCTCTCTGCTTTCAAATACATAATGTACTCCATCTGAATTTTCTAATTAATTTATTGATCCATTCATCATGTAAGCAATTGCACAATTCTAATTTGGCACATTCTATATGCCAGGCTCTGTGATTATCACTTAGCATAGGAGTGGGGAACCCTTTTTTCTGCAAAGGGACATATAGATATTTATAATATCATATGTGGGTTATACAAACTTAAAATTAGCAATAAATGGAAAGTGAGTGGGAGGATTTACTACAAAGCACACCAGTGAATACAGAGTTACAAAGTGGATAAATAATTTGGAAAGCGTTCACAACAAAAGAACATAATTTGGACCAGAAAAGAAGGGAGATAAGACATTGGAGGCTATTCAGGCTGGCTCAAGTGGGGTCAGAAAAGCTTTTCTCATAATAATGAAAGGTAACCCCAGTTAAAGGGATTAGGTAGGTAGTCACACTGTCATTTTATAAATCATAAACCAAAATGGACACAAAATAGGAAATTAGGCCTCCTGACCAACGTCACACAATTCAAAATATGTGGATTTGAACACTTATCACCATAATACCAATACATGAGCCACTACCTCCTTTCTTAGGGCAACAGAGTAAGACTGGGACTTTGGAGTTGGATGAGGTCTAAAAGTGTCACATTAGTGCTTTGAGCACCAGTTTTTTTTTTTTTTTGATGAATTTTGAGTAAAATATTACCCATTTTATACAAAACTACCATGTAGATTTAATTTTGACACAGAACTGAAAGTCAACATTATAAACCTTGAGACAGAAAATGTTTAAGTACTGTTCAGCAGCTAAGATCTTGGTTTTTCATTGTGAACAGGTGGGATTTGGAAATTATAGTCCAAGAAAAAAGTTTGAGGCTAACTAGCTCCTATCTGTTCTTCAGAAACTCTTTATCAGTCAACCAAGTGACCAAGGGCAGGAAACTAAAAAGGGTTTCAAACTGAAGGCATGTCCCCATGGTGCTGACTGCTAACCAGCATAGAAATATTACTGCTTTGGCTTCCGCTAGTCATAGAGTTTGAGGATAAAGGGATCGCTTTTGGATTTTTGCTTCTCACGAAGACTCCCAGGTCTGGGAAAGAGTCATCCAGGCAGAGTTCAGGGGCACTGGCACCCCCCACCCCGGGTTTGGGAACAGCACTTTTCTGTTTCTGTCTTTGGTTCAAGGATCTTCAAAGACAGAAATCTTGGATCCAAGTAAGTCCAGACTCACCTGCTTTCAAAAGCACTTTTCTCATACATACTATGGCTTTCAACTGAGATGTGAATCACATCTTTACTGCTTCTCCTTGGGGAGTAGGAACTGAAACCCACCTGATTTAAAAAGAACACAACAGAGGGTTTGTATCACGTTGTCTTCACAGCTTTGGCTGGCAGAACAGCAGTTACTTAGACCCATGGGGAAGGGCTTTGGGGACAGTTACATGACACTTTACAAGGTAAGGCACAACACAAAAAGGGATCATTTTTCTGATGGCTGCCTCTAAAACAGAGTTCTGTGAACTAACTGTATCACAGAATAGAAGAGGATTTGCCTTTCTCATCCAAATGGTATTTGTCTCAAATGAAAAGGTTAACTTGAGCCCAAGAGAAATACTGCCCCCTGCCCCTACAATAACCTCATTCCTCTTTGAAATTCAGAGCTCCCATGAAGTTCATTTGCATTTGACAACTTTGTATCTCTTTCAGTATCCTCCAGCTTTGTCTGGCTATCCCTACTCTTTCAAAATCACCTTTAAACAATTCACCACATGCATTACCTCCTAGGTAAATCTTTTTTAAAAAAACATTTATTTTATTTTTTTTACAAGCTTGATAACTAGAGAAGTCAGAGGAATAGTCTCACATTTGCAGTTTGAGTGTGTGTGTGTGTGTGTGTGTGTGTGTGTGTGTGTGTGTGTGTGTGGTCTTGTTTCATAGGTACTACACCTCTTATTCTGCTCTTTGGGACGTCTATGAACACACTGGTCTAGACTACTTCAGAAGTTCATTTTGGTGGGTCTCCCTATTTGTAGCTTCTATATGTCTCTAATATTGATTTTATGTAGTGCATTGGTTTTATGTATCTTTTCACTTGTTGATTCCTACATGTCACCTCCTTTTTATTTCCACCAGGGTTACTGTTGGGGTTCAATACTTTTATAGTGAATACACTGCTCCTGGTCCTCCCCTGCCCCCAACACACACACACACACACACACACACACACACACACACACACACACACACACACACACACCCTCCCTCACATTTTTCTTTTATTTGATAGAATAAACAAAAACTAAGAGGGTAGGAGGAGATATAGGGGGAGAGTGAAAGAAAGACATTTATGAAACGGCCCCCTGCAAATGAGGACCTGGGGTTTGAGCATGGATCTTTGCACATGATGATATGTATGCTCAACCAGGTGTGTCAACACCCAACCCCTACATATCACTTCTTATACACTGTCTACATAACATCTACGAAGACACTTTGTTAGGAACTGCTATCTAGCTTAGCAGCCTAAACGATTTATTACTTCATGAAAACTTTCACAGTTGCCCATATTCACTGCCCTAGCACATTTCTTACTGTCCATGATTTCTCAAAAATGACCAATAGCAGTCTCACAATCACTCAGTCCATTCTTTCAGTCTCAAGAAGTAATTTCCTAGTTTGAACAACTTGAACTACATTCAAGTAAATAAACAATGCTTTTTTTATTGGTCTCCATATTTCTCTTACCAAAAAAATAAAAGGGGGAGCTACTATGCTTTGAAATTGAATATGCCTGGATGCTTTTCACTTTTTGTTATTTTAGCACTACCCGGCAGGTGTACTATCATTTACTTCCTCCCTTCCTTCCTTTCTCTGAAATGAACGAATATAAAATACAAATAATCATCTGAGAGTGTATAATTCAGTAGGAGTTAATGTGCTCACAATGTTGTGCAATAGTCACCTTTCTCTAGATTCATCATCCCAGATGAATAATTCCTAATTTTCCATCCTTTAACAATATCTAAATTGCTTTCTGTTTCTATGACTTTGCCTACTCTGAGTATTACATATAAAGGGATCATATAATATATAAACATTTGTGTCACGCTTCTTTCATTTATCATGATTTAAAGGTTCACCCACGCTGCAGTATATAGTAGAACTTTATTTATTCTTACCTATTTTTTGACTATCACTAGGGGAGCTACAGTGGTGTTATCAACACAAGTTACTCATATGAACATCACTAGAATTTAGCTGTTCTGGTCAACCTTTCAGACAGAAAAATACTGAGACAGAGATAAAAGGAAAGACATAATAGCACAGAAGCTTCTCCCAGTGTTGTAGTAGTCCCAATGTTGTACCAGCTACTCAAATCTATGTAGTACACATTGCAAAGCTGGTGCCTTCTCTTGTGAGCTATTTCAGTGACCCCTTTCATTAACTTTTATGATTGGGTAATATTGTAATGTATGTGGTACTTATCTATTTGCCATGATTTTTTTTGTATCCTTTAGTGAGCAAATGAATTAATCATTTACATTCCTTTTTTGCTGTTATGAATAATGCTGCTACAAATAATATGTATGTATACACACCTGTTTCCATTTTTCTAGGTATATTTCCAAAACTGAAAAAGCTGGGTCATGTGGTAATTCTATTTTTTATTTTTTGAGGAACATCCAAGCTATTTTCAACAGTGGCTGCACCATTCTATAGTTCTACCAACAAAGTTTATCCACATCCTACCAAGACTTAGTTTCCATTTTTTTGTATTCTATTGTGCCTCTAATCTAATTAAGTTAAGATATATCTCTACTTACTACATTTTATTAAATTCACTTTTATTATTTGAAGATTAATGATATATATTATTAGTATCCTAGTGGGTATGAAATAATGTGTCATTGTAAGTTTTCACTTTTCTCTTATTACAGAAGATGTTGGAATTTTTTCCCTTTGTGTGGGTCATTTGATAGCTTCCTTAAAGAATGTCTGCTTGAGTTCTTTGCACTTTTTTAAACATGTATTTTATTGTTAAGAATTATAGTAGTTCTTTCATGTTTGGATATAAAACTCTTATCAGAAATTACCTGGAAATCGTTTCTCCTGTTCTGTAAATTAACTTTTCATATTTTTGATAATGCCATTAGATACACTTTTTTCAAATTTTATGAAGTCCAATTATTGTTTATGTCAAATTTAATAATTCCTTGTCATATTCAATAGTAAGAAACTGTAACTTAAATTTTTCTTTTAATAACATTATAGCATCAGCTCTTATATTTAGGTTCTTCATATATATTGACTTAATTTCTGTAAAAGGAATGAAGCAGGGCTGAATTTTTTTTTTCCTTTCCCCTATGTGCTTATTCAACTGTCCCATTGTCCTTTGTTAAAGAGACTACTTTCCCCCTATGGAATAGTTACCTTTACCAAAAATAATTGGACAAAATAATTTAGGTTTATTTCTTAACTCAACTTTTATTCCATTTATTGATATGGCTATCTTCTATGCTAGTGCCACACACTATTTTCAAATTTTCATTACGTTTTGAAACAGGGAAATATGAGTTTATGTGTGATTATCTTTTAAACTATTACATAAAATGGGAGGAGGGTCAAAATCAGGATATAACTTACTCATATGAATTCTAATTTTTTGTTTTTTTGCCTACAGTGTATTGCTGGGGCTTCATGCCAAATCCACTGCTCCTGGAAGCTGTTTTTCCACTTTTGTTGCCCTGGTTGTTTATTGTTGTTGTCATTCTGTCATTGTTGGTTGGGACAGAGAGAAATCGAGAGAGGAGCAGAAGACAAAGAGGGGGAGAGAAAGACAGACACCTGAAGACCTGCTTCACCATTTGTGAAGTGACCCCCCTGCAGGTGGGGAGCCAGGAGTTCGAACTGGGATCCTTATGCCAGTGCCATGTGCGCTTAACCCACTGCGCTATTGCCCAACCCCCAAATTCTAATTTTTATGCTAGAGGAATAGATGAAAATGAAATTGGCTAGCTTGAAATTGTGCATCTCATTAAGTATACTCACAGATATGAGTAGCACAAGTGAACTATATTTTGAATGACAGCTGGACATAAAGGCTAGTGAACTACTACTGTAGAATAACCATGTCTTTCATATCCTCTGACATCTATTTCTTTATCACTGCACCAAATTTAGATTTAGAATGGTTCACTTCCCAGCTGCATTCCCTATCTCTTGTCTCTGCCCTCTGTCATATGTCAAAATTGTTGACCTTGCTGTAGTGACCTGTCTAGAACACAATTTTGAAAATCTGTTATTTCTTTATTCACCTGATAATGCCCTTCCATGGTTTTTGTAGTGCTTATTATGTACCCCCACCAGTCTCTTACTCCAGAAGTAGTGTGAGCATAAAGAAGAAACATGGTAGGGGTTGGGTGGTGGTGCACCTAGTTGAGTGCACATTTTACAATGCTCAAGGATCTAGGTTCAAGCCTGAGGCCCCTACCTGCAGGGGAAAGCTTCATGAGTGGTGAAGCAGGTCTGCAGGTGTTTCCCTGTCTCTCTTCCTCCCCCTCTTTCTATCTCCTCCTCCTGTCTCAATTTCTATCTCTATCCAATAATAAATGAATAAAAAATTTGTTAAAAAGAAGAAGAAGAAACATGGAATAAATATTGAATGCTTCCTATATAGGCACTAATTATTTTTAAAAATATTTTAATGTTTATTTATTTATTCCCTTTTGTTGCCCTTATTATTTCATTGTTGTAGTTATTATTGCTGTTGTTATTGATGTTGCCGTTGTTGTACAGGACAGAGAGAAATGGAAAGAGGAGGGGAAGACAAAGAGGAGGAGAGAAAGATATAGACACTTTCAGATCTGCTTCATCATTTGTGAAGCGACTCCCCTGCAGGTGGGGAGTCGGGAGCTCAAACTGGGGTCCTTATGCTGGTCGTTGTACTTCATACCGCCCGACTCCCTATAAGTACTAATTCTAACCATGATGGATTTAGCCTCCGGACTTAATTACTTACGAAAGGTCCCACCTCCAAATATCATCACAGTAGAGATTAGGATTTTAATTTGTGTCTAAGGACACAAATATTCAGTCCATAACAATCCTCCCCTGACCCACCAAAGTTTATGTTCTTTAGTGCAACATGCATTAATTCCATCCCAACAGCCCCAAATTTAGGCATGTTCCAGTGTCAACACTAAAGTATCATATGACAGACAGCTCTATAAGAGAAATTTTCAAACCTGACTACCTGGTACATTCATCTGGGGAAAAGGTTTTAGAAGTATAATGCTTGAGATCCACCTCATTCTCTGTCTCTCTTTCCATATATATATACCTTATTCTCTGTCTCTCTTTTCATATATATTGTGATTTGACAGGGTTTTTACAACATTTAAGAATTTACCCATATTCATGTTTTTTTTAGCATTTTATTGGGGGGTTAATGGCTTACAGGATAGCTGGTGAAATAATATGGATATGATTTTTCAATTCCCCAGGATAGATATCTGCAAAACACTCTCACCCCCAACTTAGGTCTATTTTCCACCATCATGAACCAGGAACCCACCCCTTTCTTCATCTCCTTTTCCAGAATCCTTGGCTTTGGTACAATATACCAAACTCAGCCCAAGTTTTACTATGTAAGTTCCTTTCCTATTCCTATTCTTGTTTATTAAGTTACACCTATGAATGAAATCATCTGGTATTCATCCTTTTTGTTTTTGGATTATCTCATTTAGAATGATTTAGTTTAAGGTCTGGGAGCATAGTGCCTCCATTCTTATTCTTTTCTCAAGACTCATAGCCCAGCCAAAACCTCTGGTCAGTGCTTAACCTCCCTTCAGAGCTCACTGAGGACCAGCCCTGTGAGACTCCTGCAGTGCTATATTACAGCTAGTTTTGCCTTTATCAATCACACCAAGGCACAGCTCATTTTAATTCCTGCCTACCAGCTACCATTAATTTCTGTTTCCCCTAGCCTGGCTCTTCTCTACTCATCCCCTCGCTGCTATTCCCACTGAATGAAACTGCCCAAAGTAGTACTGATTAACTCTGAATCTTGCAGCCAGCCCATAGGCCCTGCCCCCAACACCAGAGACCTCAGCTAGGAGCTTCCCTTCAATCCTCTCTCTGCCTGCAGGTGCCTTGACCAGATGCTCCTATGAGTGGCCCAGCATTGCCTGCCCCCCCCCCCCTGCTTGCAGGGCCTGCAGTCATCAGGTTCCTCCATGTGGCCAAGCATCACCCACACTTTTCCACTAGCTTAAGCCCTATTTTTCGGAAATATTAGGTATCTGCTGTTGCGTTTGCTATATTTGTTGTAGCATTTGCTATATTCTTTTATATTTGGTGGGACATTGATGGAGACTTGATTAAATCTGTATCTGGCTCTGGATAGTAAAGTAATTTTGATGACACTAATTCTTTCAATCCATGTATATGGTATATCTTTCCTTTCTTTGCAACTTTTTTATACTTCCTTAATGAGGACACATAATTTTCAGGGGTGCAAAGCTGGTTCAATATATATAAATCAGTAAACATGATCCACACATCAACAAAAGAAAAAAAATTACATGATTATTTCAAGAGATGGAGAGAAAGTCACACCATTTCATGATCAAAACTAGTTGAGTCAATATACAGCAAACCTACAGCCAATATTACATAATGCTCAATTATGAGAGACTGGAAGTTTTCCCTCTTTAATTAGGTAGAAGAGAAGGCTGCCCACTGTCACCATTACACTTTTAAGCACAATGCTAGAAATTTGAGCCAAAGCAATTAGGCCAGAGAAGGCAACTAAATGGATACAAGTTGGAAGAGAAAATGTAAAATAATCACTATTTGCAGATAATATGATGGTGTACATAGAAAATCTAAAAATTCCAGTAGAAATTTTCTAGAGAAAAGGCATCAGGAAATATAAACAAAGTCCCAGGGGTTCCAAGACTGGGAGAAATAATGGATTTTAAGATTTTAAATAGAATGGGGAAGGTTCCTTGTAGTCTTAGAGTTTTAGAGACAACAAATAATTATTATTATAATGAAGTTACTTGGAAGCCTGGTTTTCTTTAAAAATCTCATGGTTAGGATTTACCATACTAAACATGACTTTACCATGATTTACAACATTTAATGCTATCTACTAGTAACTATATATTAGATATTGACAGGACCAGATGATTCTAATCTATGTGGTTTAAGGTTGAAGTCAACTTAGTATTTGGTGGAGTCCATTCTTGCTTTGGGGATCAGAAAGATGTCAGCCTCATAGAATGTGTTACAGAGTATTCCCTTTTCTATTTTTATGGAAGAGTTTGAGGAGAATGAGTATTAGTTCTTCTCTGAAATTTTAATGGAATTCATTAGTATAGCAATCTGGACTTCTATTCTTGGGGAGGCTTTTGATTACTATTTCAATTTCTTTATTCATGATTGGTCTGTTATTTTTTCCTATTTCCTCCTGTGTCAAGATCGGCAATTGCCATGACTCTAAGAATATGTCTATTTTTTCTAAGTGTAAAAATTATATCCATATACTTGTCCATATAGTTTTACATGAGCCTCTGAATCTCTGCCTCATCTGTTGTAATATCTCCTGTCTCATTTCTGAGTGATTTTACCATAGCTTTATCTGTGTTTCTCTTAGTGAGTATAGGTAGTGGTTTATGTATTTTATTTATCTTTTCAGAGAAGAAGCTCTTGGCTTCATTAATCTTCTTAACAATATTTTTGTTTTCTATTTCATTGATTTATTCTCTAATTTTAACTATTTCCTTTCTCCTTCTAACTGAGGGTCTCTTTGTTCCTCCATTTCTATTTGGTTCAGTTGAGTTATTAGATGGTTTACTAGTGATTTCTATTCATTATTAATGTGAGCTTGTATTGCTATGAACTTCCCTCTCAGTACTACTTTTGCTGCAACTCATAGGGTCTGAAGCTGGTTTCTTCATTTTCATTGATATCAATATAGTTCCTAATTTCTTTTTTGATCTCTTCAGTGAACTATGTATTGTTCAGAAGCATATTGTTTAGTCTCCAAACTTTGGGGCAGCTTCTTTTCCTGGTGAATTTCTAGCATTATACTGTCATGGTTGAAAATATATATTTTGATCAGAGGAGGGGAAGATGGCGGACTGAGAAGCTGCTAACAGCGTGTTCTCTGATCACATCTTCTGGAAAAGGTAGGATTTCCTGCCTTTAGCAGGCCTGTCAATAAGGGGTGACACCAAAGAGGTGATTATAATTTAATTTGGGTTAAGAATTAGAGTAAAGGTGACACGGACTAGCGGGGCTCCAGACTTCCCAGGCGGCACCGGGCAAGGCGCGTGCGCCAGGCATTGTCCTCCACCTGGGAAGGCGGCTCCTCAGCCGGTTGCAGAGCGCTGCTGGGCGCGGGCAGAGGACCTGGAGAGAGCACTTTATCTCGGGGGCTTTCTCTTGGGAGTCTCCAGGGACCACCGCGACCCTGAGGGTGGATCCAAAGACTTCTTGAGTATAGCTCTCATTGGATCAAAGGACTTGGAGCTAGTTTTCATTTTCGAGAAATCCTTTAAAAAAGTTTGGGGGGGGGGTTCCCGGAAGATGGCGGACGGAGAAGTGCTAGCCGCTGAGCTCCAAACACATTCTCTGGAAACAATAGGATTTTCTGCCTTTAGCAGGACAGCCAATAAGGTGTCATAGCAGTGACAAAGAGATGACGATAACTTAATTTGGGTTAAGAATTAGAGTAGGGGAAAAAAATTCTTTTTTCTTCCTTTTAATTTTCAAGCATACATCCTTCCTGCCCCCCTCTCCATAAGCAGTCCCTGGGGACCAGCTCCTAGCAGAATACCCCATACCACCAAACAGGGTTTTTTTTTTTTAATTAACTGATACACATTTGGGAAGTTCCTTGCACTGCTCTTTAATTACAACTCTTTTTCTTAACTTCTCCGTTTTCTCCCTCTTGTCTCTCTCTCTCTCTCTCTCTCTCTCTCTTTTTAATCTTGTCATACACTTCTTTCTTCTTTGCCTTTCTGAATTTGTGAATTACTTTGGGGAAGAAATATGACTCAGAGTGGACTCTCTATGTGTGTATCTCTGCTCTAGTTCCCTTTCCCCTCTTGTTACCCCTAGAATATACCGTGGATAGTAGATTTGCATAACTGTCTATTCTTGCTATCCTCTCTTTCTTTTCTCTTTCTTCACTGGGATTTGGTTACTATTTTTTCATGGACTGGAGAAATTGTTTGGCTAACTGGTAACGATTAAACTACTTCAATACTTACTTCAGTTGCTACTGTATTCCGGAGGTTGGTGAGTGCAATTGTCATAAAGGTATTTAGTACAGTGTTACTTGTACTCAAGACACAACAACTGAGGAACAACAGAGCATAAAAAAAAGAGAGAAACACATAAATAAAAAAATGGGTAGATTAAAAACAAATAAAACTGCTACTCCAATGAATGAAGACAAGAACCCAGAAGAAACTACAAATCAGCCAGAAGTAACCATAGATAAGAAAAGTATGCAAGCAATAATAAACTTATTAATCACAGAAATGAAAACAACATTGGAGGAAAGGAATGGCAGTATTAGGGAAACAACAGTTGAGACCCCAAAGGAAAATACTGATTATCTTGAGGCAATTAGAGAACTGAAAGCTGAAATAGCTGTAATGAAGAAAGAAGCAGAGGCAAGAGAAAGAAGACTAACAAAAACAGAAAACAGAATTAGTCAGACAGAGGATGAGTTAGAGAAAACTAAGAAAGAGGTGAAAGAGCTTAAAAAGAGATTGAGAGACACTGAAAACAACAACAGAGACATATGGGATGATCTCAAAAGAAGTAACATTCGTATAATTGGCCTGCCAGAGGAAGAAAGAGAGGAAGGGGAAGAAAACATTCTAGAGGAAATAATAGAAGAAAACTTCCCAGACCTGAATAACAGAAAGGATATCAAGGTGCAAGAGGCCCAGAGAGTACCAAACAGAATCAACCCAGACCTGAAGACACCAAGACACATCATAGTCACAATGAGAAGAAGTAAGGATAAAGAAAGGATCCTAATGGCTGCAAGAGAGAAACAAAAAGTCACATACAAGGGAAAACCCATAAGATTATCTGCAGACTTCTCCACTAAAACTCTAAAATCCAGAAGGGAGTGGCAAGATATCTATCGAGCCCTGAATGAAAAAGGGTTTCAACCAAGGATAACCTATCCTGCTAGACTTTCATTCAAGCTAGATGGAGGGATCAAAACCTTCTTAGACAAACAACAGTTAAAGGAGGCAACCATCACCAAGCCGGCCCTGAAAGAGTTTCTAAAAGGCCTCTTATAAACAAGAACATCACTATAATACTTGCAATATATCAGAGTAAACAAATTTTTTTTAGAACAATGACACTACAATACATTAAATCCATAATATCAATAAATGTCAATGGCTTAAAGTCACCCATCAAAAGGCACAGGGTGGGGGGATGGATCAGAAAACATAACCCAACCATATGCTGCTTACAAGAATCCCATCTATAACAACAAGATAAACACAGACTTAAAGTGAAAGGATGGAAAACTATCATACAGGCGAACGGTCCACAAAAAAGGGCAGGAACAGCCATTCTCATCTCAGACACGATAAATTTTAAATTAAATAAAGTAATGAAAGATAGGCAAGGACATTACATAATGATTAGAGGATAAATCAGCCAAGAAGACTTAACAATTATTAACATCTATGCACCCAACAAGGGACCATCTAAATACATTAAGCATCTACTGAAAGAATTTCAAAAATACATCAACAGTAATACAATAATAGTGGGAGACTTCAATACCCCACTCTCACACTTAGACAGATCAACAAAGCAGAGAACCAATAAAGATACAAGAGAATTGAATGAAGAGATTGACAGACTAGACTCCTCCACCCCAAAAAACTGAAATACACCTTCTTTTCAAATCCACATAACACATACTCAAGGATAGACCACATGTTAGGCCACAAAGACAGCATCAATACATTCAAGAGCATTGAAATCATCCCAAGTGTCTTCCACGACCACAGTGGAGTAAAACTAACATTTAACAACAAACGGAAAATTATTAAAAGACATTGAATTTGGAAACTAAACAACATGCTCCTTAAGAACCACTGGGTCAGAGACTCACTCAGACAGGAAATTCAAATGTTCCTGGAAACAAATGAAAATGAAGACATAAACTATCAAAATATTTGGGACACAGCTAAAGCAGTACTGAGAGGGAAACTTATAGCCATACAATCACATATTAAACACCAAGAAGAAGCCCATATGAACGACCTTACTGCACACCTCAAGGACTTAGAGGAAGAGGAAGAAAGGAGCCCTAAGCAACCAGAAGGACAGAAATCACTAAAGTTAGAGCAGAAATAAACAACATAGAAAATAAAAGAACCATACAAAAGATCAATGAAGCCAAATGTTGGTTCTTTGAAAGATTAAACAAAATTGACACACCCCTAGCCAGACTCAGCAAACAAAAAAGGGAGAAGACTCAAATTAATAGAATTGTAAACAATGCAGGAGATATCACAACTGACACCACAGATATCCAGAGAATCCTGCGAAACTTCTATAAAGAACTATATGCCACCAGGCTTGAGAATCTGGAAGAAATGGAACAATTCCTAGAAACCTATGCACTTCCAAAACTGAACCAAGAAGAACTACAAAATCTAAATGCACCAATCACAGACAAAGAAATTGAAACTGTTATTAAGAATCTCCCCAACAACAAAAGTCCTGGACCAGATGGCTTCACAAACGAATTCTACAAAACTTTCAGGAAACAGTTAATACCCATACTTCTTAAGCTATTCCATAAGATTAAAGAAACTGGAATACTCTGTTCCACCTTTTATGAAGCCAACATCACCCTGATACCAAAAGCTGATAGGGACAGAACAAAAAAGGAAAACTACAGACCAATATCTCTGATGAACATAGATGCCAAAATATTAAACAAGATCTTGGTCAACCGGATACAGCAACACATCAAAAAGATTGTTCATCATGACCAAGAGGGATTCATCCCAGGAATGCAAGGTTGGTTCAACATCCATAAGTCAATCAATGTCATTCACCACATCAATAAAAGCAAAGCCAAAAAACACATGATTATCTCAATAGATGCAGAGAAAGCCGTTGACAAAATCCGACACCCATTCATGCTCAAAACTCTACAAAAAATGGGAATAGATGGGAAATTCCTCAAGATAATGGAGTCTATATATAGCAAACCTACAGCCAACATCATACTCAATGGACAGAAGCTGAAAGCATTCCCCCTCAGATCGGGGACTAGACAGGGCTGTCCCCTGTCACCGTTATTCTTCAACATAGTATTGGAAGTTCTTGCCATAGCAATCAGGCAAGAGAAAGAAATCAAAGGGATACAGATTGGAAGGGAAGAAGTCAAGCTCTCACTATTTGCAGATGATATGATAGTATACATAGAATGACCTAAAGAATCCAGTAGAAAATTACTGGAAGTTATTAGGCAATATAGCAAGGTATCAGGCTACAAAATCAATGTACAAAAATCAATGGCATTTCTCTATGCAAACACTAAATCTGAAGAAGAAGACATCCAGAAATCACTCCCATTTACTGTTTCAGCAAAATCAATCAAATACCTAGGAATAAAGTTGACCAAAGAAGTGAAAGACTGGTATACTGAAAACTATGAGTCGCTACTCAAGGAGATAGAAACTGATACCAAGAAATGGAAAGATATCCCATGCTCATGGATTGGAAGAATAAATATCATCAAAATGAATATTCTCCCCAGAGCCATATACAAATTTAATGCAATACCCATCAAAGTTCCACCAAGCTTCTTTAAGAGAATAGAACAAACACTACAATCATTTATCTGGAACCTAAAAACACCTAGAATTGCCAAAACCATCTTGAGGAAAAGAAACAGAAATGGAGGCATCACACTCCCAGACCTTAAACTATATTATAAAGCCATCATCATCAAAACAGCATGGTACTGGAACAAAAATAGGCACACAAACCAGTGGAACAGAATTGAAAGCCCAGAAATAAGTCCCAACACCTATAGGCATCTAATCTTTGATAAGGGGGCCCAAAGGATTAAATGGAAAAAGGAGGCTCTCTTCAATAAATGGTGCTGGGAAAACTGGGTTGAAACATGCAGAAGAATGAAATTGAACCACTTTATCTCACCAGAAACAAAAATCAACTCCAAATGGATCAAAGACCTAGATGTCAGACCAGAAACAATCAAATACTTAGAGGAAAACATTGGTAAAACACTTTCCCACATACACCTCAAGGACATCTTTGATGAATCAAACCCAATTGCAAGGAAGACTAAAGCAGAAACAAACCAATGGGACTACATCAAATTGAAAAGCTGCTGCACATCCAAAGAAACTATTAAACAAACAGAGAGACCTCTCACAGAATGGGAGAAGATCTTCACATGCCATACATCAGACAAGAAACTAATCACCAAAATATATAAAGAGCTCAGCAAACTTAGCCGCAAAAAAGCAAATGACCCCATCCAAAAATGGGCAGAGGAAATGAACAAAACATTCACCTCAGAGGAGATCCAAAAGGCTAACAAACATATGAAAAACTGCTCTAGGTCACTGATTGTCAGAGAAATGCAAATTAAGACAACACTAAGATACCACCTCACTCCTGTAAGAATGGCATACATCAAAAAGGACCGCAGCAACAAATGCTGGAGAGGATGTGGGGATAGAGGAACCCTTTTACATTGCTGGTGGGAATGTAAATTGGTATAGCCTCTGTGGAGAGCAGTTTGGAAAACTCTCAGAAGGCTAGACATGGACCTTCCATATGATCCAGTAATTCCTCTCCTGGGGTTATACCCCAGGGACTCCATAACACCCAACCAAAAAGAGGTGTGTACTCCTATGTTCATAGCAGCACAATTCATAATAGCTAAAACCTGGAAGCAACCCAGGTGCCCAAAACCAGATGAGTGGCTGAGAAAGCTGTGGTATATATACACAATGGAATACTATGCAGCTATCAAAAACAATGAACCCACCTTCTCTGACCCATCTTGGACAGAGGTAGAAGGAATTATGTTAAGTGAGCTAAGTCAGAAAGATAAAGATGAATATGGGATGATCCCACTCATCAACAGAAGCTGACTAAGAAGATCTGAAAGGGAAACTAAAAGCAGGACCTGACCAAATTGTAAGTAGGGCACCAAAGTAAAAACCCAGTGGTGAGGGGTTGACATGCAGCTTCCTGGGCCAGTGGGGGGTGGGAGTGGGCGGGAGGGATGGGTCACAGTCCTTTGGGTGGTGGGAATGGTGTTTATGTACACTCCTAGCAAAATGTATACATATAAATCAGTAGTTAATTAATATGAGAGGGGGGAAATCAATTGTATGTCTCAATGTTTCTCAAAAGACAAACTGAATCTTTTTAATATATAGGCTATGTATTTGATATGCAGACTCTCTTAAAAACCTAGACCAGGTAGATTAGAAGCATCCAATAGCACAGCTATATACAAGATACTGGATACTGTACAGCAAACCATAACAAAGGGACTTTTCAAAGTTAACCCAATTAACAAATAATGTGATGATAATATTAACTATCGATTGTCTTTTTGAACCCTAAGACAGCAGGAACCTCACATCTCCACTACAGAGCCTCTACTTCCCCCAGTCCTGGAACCCTTGGATAGGGCCCATTTTCCCGTATGCATCTCCCAATCCAAACCAAATAATATTGCATCCACCGATCACTACCTAACCAACGCAACGATTGCCACCTCAACATGCTTCACCTCAGACTGTATCCAGAGACTTCACGTGTGGAATGACAACCCTTCAGCTTCATTACTCGGGTGAGACCTTTCCTTTTATAGTACACTCTAATTTCATCTCAGGTAGTTCACTTTCTAACAAAGTCCCATAACCTAGATATACACCAGTTTCTGTGAGAGAGAGTTTATGTTCACACGTATCCATAAACTACTGCAAAATATATACCTGAAAGCAGTAGTACACTAGAGTTTGTAGTGAGTACCTCCCTAACAGTTCCTCTCCACTATTCCAAGCTTGGGATCCATGATTGCTCAACAAATTGTTTGGCTTCGTATGCTAACTCTCTTTTCAGTCACCAGGTTCCAGATGCCACCAGGATGCTGGCCAGGCTTCCCTGGATTGAAGACCCCACCAATGTGTCCTGGAGCTCAGCTTCCCCAGAGACACACCTTACTAGGGAAAGAGAGAGGCAGACTGGGAGTATGGACCGACCAGTCAACGCCCATGTTCAGTGGGGAAGCAATTACAGAAGCCAGACCTTCTACCTTCTGCAACCCTCAACGACCCTGGGTCCATGCTCCCAGAGGGCTAGAGAATGGGAAAGCTATCATGGGAGGGGGTGGGTTATGGGGATTGGGTGGTGGGAATTGTGTGGAGTTGTACCCCTCCTGCCTTATGTTTTTGTTCATTAATCCTTTCTTAAATAAAAAATTTTTTTAAAAAGAAAATATATATTTTATGATTTTAATATTTACACATTTGTTTAGGCTGTCTTTGTGACCAAGTATGTAGTCACTCCTTGTGAATGTTTCATGTGTATTTGAGAAGAATGTATTCTCATTTCTTTTGGGATGGAAAGCTCTGTATATATGTTAGGTCCATCTGATCTGTCATTTCATTTAATACTGTTATTTCCTTATTCGTTTATTTATCTTTTTTTTTTGGTATGGATGATCCATCTCTTGTTGTGAGTAGTGTGTTAAGATCTCCTACTATTATATTGTGTTGCTGTGAATGTCTGCATTAAGTTCAGTATTTAAAAAAAATTAAACTTTATTTAATTTGATGGAACAGAGAGCAATTGAGAGGGACAGATAGAGAGACACCTGTAGCACTGCTTTACCAGTCAGGAAGCTCCCCCACCTCTGCTGGAGTTGGAACTGGAGGCTTGAACCTGGTTCCTTGTAAAGGGTAATATATTTACTTAACTAGGTATGCCACAACTTTCCCCCCAGTAATTTCTTTTATATATTTGGATACACCTGAGTTTGGGGTGTATATATTTATAATGGTTATTTCTGCTTGTTGGATTGATCCTTTGAACATTATGTACTGTCCCTCTAGACTCTGCTTACTTTCTTCACCTAAAAGTCTATTTTATCTGAGAACAGAATAGCTGTCACTGCCCTTTTTTTTTCCTGAACTATTAGCTTGGAACATCTTACACCAATATCCTACATTAAGCTTCCATTTGTCTTTTCTTTGGATGTGTGTTTCCTGAATAAATAATAGATAGGTTCTGTTCTTTAGTCCACTTAGCTACAATGAGTCTTTTTTGATGGGTAAATTTAGGCCATTCACATTTAGAAAGATTATTATATGTATATGGTTTACTTATGTCCATTTAAAGTCTTTTTAAAGTTGGTCTTGATTAACATTTGAAAGAACTGCTTTGTCCATAAATTATCTCCAATTTTCTGTTTTATTATTCTTTTCTGTTTTCATTTTGTCCTTAGTTCACATCTACTACTATTCACTTTGCTAAGAACATGTATTCTTTTGCTTCTTCTTTCTTGTGGGACTCCTTTCAGTAATTCTTGTTGGTGGTGCTAATTTGGCAAGTTCCTTTAGCACTTTTGTTCTCCTTCATTTGAAGGATATTTTTGTAAGACTTAAAATCCATGGCTAGAATTCCCTCTCCTTTAGTACTCTGAATATTTCATTTACTTTCTCCTGACCTCTAGGGTTTGTGAAGAGAAGTCTATGAAAGTCTGATAATTCTACCTTTGTATGTATATTTTTTCTTTTCCCTACCAGCCTATAAAATGTGTTCCTTGTCATTGAATTTAGATAGTTTTACTGTTATGTACCTTGGTGTTGGTCACTTGCAGTTGTGTGCCTGGGTTTACACTCTACCTCCTAGATGCATATGTTCTGAGGATTGCCTAGGTGAGGGAAATTATCAGCTATAATTTCCTGGCATGTGGTCTTTGTTCCCTTCACCCTGTCCTCTTCTTCCAGAATTCCTATAACTCTCATATTCAACCTTTTGATGGAGTCTGCAATTTCACAGAGGGTTGCTTCATCTTTTCTAAACCTTTCCTTTCCATCATTTCTAAACTTATGGATTGGCATAATTGTATCTTTTAGTTTAGATATTAAATTCCATCTGTATGGTGTAATCTACTTTCTAAGCCTTCCACCTGAGCTTTTAATGCACTTGAAGTGAAAGTGAATTATTCTTAATAGCTGAGTAGTATTCTTCAATTATTGTCCCTATGGCATTCTTTATTAGAATCATCACACAAATAAATGTAGTAAAACTTAAGGTTAACTTAGACACCACTAAAGTCCTAGGTGTATTTCCTCTCTCACTTGAGGCCAGACCCTGTAAACTATAATGCAATTTGGATACAACAAATAACACTCAACACTTTAACGACTGGGAAAAATCCCAAGTTCCTCATATAAAGAAAGGACTACAAAAGCTGGATAAGGGTAAGAGACTGGCTCACTTAATGATGGCCTTTTTGGTCAATACCAGGCCACCCCACAATCTGGGGCCCACGTCAGTGAATCTTGAGATTCCTACATAGATATGATGGGTCTATGCCAGTCCCTGTTCAGGGCGCCATTTGCTGGCCTAGCTTCACAGATGGGAGACAGATGACCAGGGACTCATGGCTGAGCTGGGAATGCAGTTCAATCTTTATTGACAAGTGGGGATGCAGTTCAACAATCTAATCTCATCTAATCTCTCTTTATTAGAAAGCCCTGTCTTTTATATCTCCTGAGGCAGAAGTGTCAGGAAGAGGAAGTACATAGGATAGGGGGTGGGGAGAAGGAAAATAGTATGCGAACCAGTGGGGATTAAACCAATGAAAACAATGATTATGTAAATAGACTACAATGTCAAGCAATGCAACAGAAGGGGTCTTAGAAGCAGAATTTTGAAACATACCAACATTTCCCCATTTCTTTTTAACTAATGGCTATAGTATTAGGAATGTGGGGTGAACAGAAACCTATATCATACAGGCATTTTCAAAAGAACTGGAACAAGACATGGAGGAACAAGTAAGAGAGCAGCAAGAACCAGTGTGATGCCAGGGGGAGGCCTGAAGGGGCATTTCCTGCCTCAAAGGTCAGTGCCTAGCAGGTGAAAGGGCGTTTCTTGCCTCTGGGGGGCATCTATTGCCTCTGGGGGCGTTTCATGCCTCAAAGGGCAATTCCTGCCTCTGTGGGCAGGACCTAGTAAAGAGGGGGGGTTCCTGACTCTGGGGGAAGGGCCTGCAGGCGAGGGGGTGTGGCCTATAGAGTCCCAAGGCAAAGTCCATAGACTGTTGTGGTCAGTCTTTGATAAACCCAGCAGTGTAAAGGGAAGCTGCTGTAAAGTTGAGTAAAGTGTCCAAAAGGTGTACCAGTAAGTCCGATGAATGTGTCAGTCCAAAGCAGATGACCACAGATGAAATGCCAGGGGATGAAATGCTGCACATGGGGAAGGTCAACCACTGTAAATCTGCTTTTCTGTAGAGAGTGAGCTTTGGAGACTGTGAATCTGTTTCTTTAGGTTGTGCCAGGTCACATCATTGGTTTCAGGGTGTGTGTGGGGGGTCCAAATGGATTTCTGGGGATTTCATTTGAGCAGATGCTTTTTCATGTGAAGACTTGACAGCTGTAATTCACTTACTTGTCAAACAAAACTTGTAGCAGATTAGAAGTTTACTATAATTGATAACTCCATTATAATTGGAAGTCCTTTCTAGTATGATTTTAAGGATGTTTAAACAGTTTAAACTCACTAAAAGAACCATGGTTAGAAGCCTCAGGCATGAGAATCATTAACATAACCATTGCACTATCTACTCCGCCCATAACTCATACAGTTTTCAGGATTAAACATTTCAGATTTATACCAAGATGTAAAAAAAAAAAAAAATCAAGAGGAAAAAACAATTTTTTGGATTGTTTCTGGATGTCTCTAGAAATCATGGCTGCGTCCAGCTTTTTTTTTTTTTTAAGTCAATGTCATACAAAAATTCAGTCATTCAAATCACTCTCTTATGAAATGCAACTGAAAGCAGACAGCACACTTAAGATATTTAGAGAGAACAATGAGGGGGGAATCAAAAGAAAAGCGGTAGGCAGTTTTTGCTTCTTTCGTCTTGAACCAGATTATCTAGATCTCACCATGTAACATCATGTCTCTGGAGGGCATCCTAGTCCAAAAATCTCCTCGAAATTCCATTTAGGGTGCTTCTGACAGTTCCTGCTGGATTGCTGCAGGCACCCATTTTTAAAAACATCTTCCCATCGAAGAAAGAATCGTACCAGGAGGGTAAAACTCACCATGTTTTTCCATTCTTGGGGACTGCCAGAGTACTGGAGAATGCTCTTCAAGTTAGAGTAGTCCTTCTCTACGGGAAACATGCGAGAGAGGGAGTCCAGAAAGTCCCAGGGGAAATCTCCACGCATCTTCCAAGCTCTATGATCATGGTCATAAGGAACCAAAGTGTGGCCCAGAGCAAAATGTTCCAGAGACAGAGAAACTGTCTCATGATGAAAGAGTAGAGGCTTTGGGAAACCTCTTCATAAGTAGAAAGGCAGCCCATAGTGGATAGGTAGCCACATTTATTTATCTGGGGGATGGGCAGGTTAGGTCCTACATTGGTTGGGCGCCATATGCCAGTCCCAGTTCGGGGCACCAGTTGCCGGGCTAGCTTCATGGGCAGGAGACAGACGACCAGGGACTCATGGCTGAGCCAGGAACGCAGTTTAATCTTTATTGATGAGCGGGAATACGGTTCAACAATCTAATTTCATCTAATCTCTCTTCATTAGAAAGCCCTGTCTTTTATATCTCCTGAGGCAGAAGTGTCAGGAAGAGGAAGTACGTAGGATAGGAGGTGGGAAGAAGGAAAATAGCATGCAAACCAATGGGGATTAAACCAGTGAAAACAATGATTATGTAAATAGACTACAATGTCAAGCAATGCAACAGAAGGGATCTTAGAAGCAGAATTTAGAAGCATAACAACAGGCCTAGACCTCTAACAATCCCTCTCTTCACCATCACTGGTCATTTCCATCATGAGCATCATCTTAAGACCTTTCCCTTGAAAATAATCTTCATCTCACTATAAAGCAGAAATGCTAGGGACTGCTACACTCTCTGAAGAGAGGCTGGGTCATCCTACTCTACCACTAGAGGAAGACTGCTCCTGTCATGAGTGCAGCCTAGAATGTCCATGGATTTTAAGCTTAGACTGACAGGGACTCAGAGTTACACAAGCTCATGAAATAAATATTAATAAATATGCATGACCTATATGTCAGATCAATAGGACAAACAGTTAATTGTATTTATATACTTTCTTCAAGTTTGGGAGCTACTTTCTTCCCTACTCCAGATTTCTAGCGCTATTCTCAACTTTGACATCATCTTCCCAGACAGTATTTTTAGTCCACCTTCATGTTAGCTATCAAGCTAAAGCAAAAATTACTACAGTCATGGCCCCCTAGTAACACACCTAAAATAAACTTCCTAGCTTCTTTCCACCCTAAGATCCCTATTCTCATTTGCTCTTTTTCTACCTTTTTGTTCCTGTTTATTAAACGTTTTGTCTTGCTTTATATCTTACTGCCTTTCTGTCAAGAAGTTGCATTTGCTACTATGATTACATTCTGATTTCCCTGCACAGACAACCTCACCAATATGTTATAAATCTTACTTCTCCAGATCCTTACCCTACTAGGGAAAGATAGACATATACTGGGGTTATGGATTGACCTGTCAATGCACAGATCCAGTGGAGAAGCAAGTACAGAAGCCAGAACTACAGCATTCTGATCCCAATAAATAATTTTGGTCCATACCCCCCAGAGGGGGATAAATGTTAGGGGAAGATGACCAGAGGGCTATGAACTCCAATTCCATCAAGACTCTAAGAGAGAAAAGGAAAAAAAGGACATTTGGAAAGCAACAGCTGTAATTTTGACTTAGAAAGAGAAGGTAGGGCCATAGAAAAATGAGAATATATATATTTTATATATACATAATAGTCATATCTGTGACCTTGGGAGAACTACTGCAGTTTCCAATGGAGGGAATGGTGACACAGAACTCTGGTTGTAGGTACAGTGTGGAATTATAATCTGTTATTTAATACTTTTGTAAATAAATATTAAATCACTGATAAAAAATCTCCTAGAAATTATTAAACAATATATTAAGGCTACAGACTATAAAGTGGCATTACTTATGCAAACATTAAGCTGGAAGAAAGCAGGAAACTGATGCTATCTCCTATAGCAGCAGCAACAATCAAATGTCTGTGAATAAACCTAACAAAGAAAATGAAAGGCTTGTATACTAAAAATGATGACTCACCATTCAAGGAAATAGAAAAAACATACAAAGAAATAGAAATCTATACCTTGTACATATATTGGAAAAATTGACATTGTCAAAAATGTTCTTCCCAGAGCCATATACAGATTTAATGTGATCCTGAGACTTGAACTAAGACTTGTTCAACTTAAATGAGATGACTCTGGTCATAAGACAACAAAGTGACAAAGTCAGAATAAAAGTTGGGTAGAATCAAGTACAGACTTGTCCTCTGGAGTTGGCTTTAAAAAGTCATGGAAAAACTCAAGGTTAATTGGAGAAAGCCAGAACCAAGGGAATAAATGTATCTGTAATTAAGACTTATGGGTTCTAATTTTTTCCTTATTGTAACTTTGAATATCACATCCCTTTAGATTCTCCATCCATAAAACACAAACTGCAATATACCAGACCAAACTGTTTCAATTATTATGTGATGATAAAGGAATAAACTATTAAATATTTAGTTAACACAAAGCCCTAGAAGATGCTAAACAATAAAATATTCTACAAAACTGTGAAATTGTGTTTGTTTTTTTAGCAAACTTGAAACCTGCAAAACATACTGAGTGATTTATGTTTTTGTATAAGGGAAAAAAATGTGATGATTGCACAAAGAACTACATGGATTTTCTTTGTACAGCAACAGAAACTTGCTAAAAACAGATTTTTTTTTTGCCTCAAGCATTATTGCTGGGGCTCGGTGCCTATACTACAAATCCATTGCTCCTGGAGTCTATTTTTCCCATTTTGTTGCCCTTGTTGCTGTCATTATTATTGTTGTTGTCATTGCTGTTGTTGTTGGATAGGACAGAGAGAAATGGAGAGAGGAGGGGCATAGAAAGACAGATACCTGTAGACCTGCTTCACCGTGAAGCGATCCCCTGCAGGTGTGGAACCTGGGCTCAAACCCAGATTCTTATGCAGGTCCTTGCACTTAGCACCATGTGCGCTTAGACTGCTGTCCTACTGCGCGACCCCCTAAAAGCAGATTTTTACCACTGGAATGTACTTCTTTTTAAGGTTTTTTTGAGGTGGGGAAAACTTGAATTATTTTCTAGTCATTGTTGCTTTTTCTTTACCCAGAGCACTGCTCAGCTTTGGCTTATGATGGTGCAAGGTGATTAAACCTGGGCCTTTGGAACTTTAGACATGCCTTCTAGCTACTGTTATTGACAAAAAAAATGGGCATGAGTTTGTAACTCAACACTGTACTCTGCCAGACATTCCTCAAGACTAAAAATGATACACTTTATATCCCCTTATCTTCCAGAATCTCAAATAGGTCTCAATATTCCTGGATCTTGTTGTTCTTAAAATTTTTAAATTAGTTTTTAAATTTCTGTGGTAGGTCTTTGATTAAAGGTGTGATGGGAATATTCAGAGTTGTAGAATAAGTGAAAATCATAGTTACTCAAAGATAGAGAAAAAAGTGGTTAGTCTTAAATAGGTATCTATATATTATAGAATAGAAACCAACTATACATGTATGATGAAGCTAAAACAAAGACCTTAAAAAGAACAAAAAATAAAGAAGATATTTCTGTAGCAAGCCAATTGGGCTGTGCTCTTGACTCCACAGGAATTTCCACTGCAAGGAGCTTTTGCGAGCACACCCTTTAGAGATCAGAGGAAAAGTAACTACCATAATCTGACCATGCTCGTCTACCTATTCACATTCATTTTGAACTTCTATGCTCCTTTCATACTCAGTCATGTCCTGTGGGAAGAGGGAATCATGAAAATGTATCCCCCAAGAACCTGACAAGGATGAATTTAAAACAAACTAGGATAATATACATGAAAATGCTTCTACAATGTATAATACTGGATCAATGGTGCTCACTATTTCTTAATTATAATAGAAAAAGATAATGTCTTCATGATTTACTTATAATTTCAGTATTCTAATTGTATACAATTCAGAGCGCATCCAGTGGGGCACATACCCTTTTTATTTCATTATTATTTTAAAAAATATTTATCTATTTATGTATTTATGTATTTTTATTGCCTGCAGGGTTATTGCTGGGGCTCAGTGCCTGCACTATGAGTCCACTGCTCCTGGAGGCCATCTTTTCCCCCTTTGTTGCCCTTGTTGTTCATCATTGCTGTTATTATTATTGTTAATGTTGTCATTTTTGTTAGATAGGACAGAGAGAAATTGAGAGAGGAGGGGAAGGCAGAGAGGGGGAAAGAAAGATAGACACCTGCAGACCTGCTTCACTGCTTTTGAAGCGACCCCCCTGCAGTTGGGGAGCCAGGGGCTTGAACGGGAATCCTTACACTGGTCCTTGTGCTTTGCTCCATGTGCACTTAACCCACCTGCACTACCACCTGGCCCCAGCAGACACCTTTTCTGGCCAGACTAGGTCTGAACTCCATTACCACATGATAGTGTCATTATATAGGGAAAGCTCTGGTGCTGTGATGTCTCTTCCTCTCTAATATAAAAAGTGGTCAAATCCTGCATTCAAGAGTGCCCTACTCTACAAAAAAAATACAAATATTTTAATTTATCATTTTCTATATATTGCAACTTCTTAGATTGGTTCAATTTATCATATTTTGTGTTTAAAATA
This sequence comes from Erinaceus europaeus, assembly GCF_950295315.1. Taxonomy (NCBI): domain Eukaryota; kingdom Metazoa; phylum Chordata; class Mammalia; order Eulipotyphla; family Erinaceidae; genus Erinaceus; species Erinaceus europaeus. The sequence continues at coordinate 42,487,653 of NC_080171.1, read as the reverse complement.
GGCCCTGATTCCCTCTATATGACCCTGCCCTCAATGTAGAACAATAATGGTAGAAACTGTCCCACCTCCAAAGGGAAACTGGGTCAACATACTTGGCTACTCGAGGAAGACTGGTCCTGAAATAACTGCAGCCTAGAATGTTCCTAGATATGACCATGGAATACAAGTTCAGAATAGTGGGGCTAGGGATTGCACAGGTTCATGTGCTAAGTATGGATAGACATGGATCCTAGGTCAGATCAATATGGTTTACAGTTAATGCTATTTATATACTTTCCCCATGTCTAGGAGCTACTTTCTGCCCTGATCCAGTTTTCTAGTCCAATTCCCATGACACCTTCTTCCTAGACAATAATTTCAGCTCTCCTGCATGTTAGCTATCAGGTTCAAACAAAAATAAGTAAAGTCATGGCCTTCCTGGAATATACCTAAAATAGACTTTCTAGTTTCTTCCAACATGAAGATCCCAAATCTCATCTGCTATATTCCTACCTTTAGGTTCCTGATTACTAAACTTTTTTTTTCCTGTTTTATATCTTAATGCTTTTCAGCCACCAAGTTGCAGATGCTACCATGATGCCAACCTGACTTTTTTCACTCTTCTTTGACACTTCATGTAATTTGATTGGTATTTACACTCTAATTTAGGATGATCTTTGGGTTGAGTCAATCAGAATGCACCTTACATTTATACATAAATATAAATAATGCATATATTTACACAAGAATAATCTAGGAAGGGATAGGTAAGGTAAAACATTTTTGAACAAGGATCAAGGTTTCTGTGGTACTACAAAGGAAGAGGAATTCTATTCCTAAGGTTACTTAGAAGATAAGAGTTGGGAGTCTGGCGGTAGCTCAGCGGGTTAAGCACAGGTAGCACAAAGCACAAGGACCGGCATAAGGATCCCGGTTAGAGCCCCCGGCTCCCCACCTGCAGGGGAGTTGCTTCACAGGCAGTGAATGAGGTCTGCAGGTGTCTATCTTTCTCTCCCCTCTCTGTCTTCCCCTCCTCTCTCAACTTTTCTCAATTTTTCAATTTGTCCTATCCAACAACAGCGACATAAATAACAATAATAATACTACAACAATAAAACAAGGGAAGAAATAAATAAAAGAAGAGTCAAAATTAGAGGTACTGACAGCCATTTTGCTATAATTAAGAGAGTGTCTGCCTGTATATAGAACAAACAGAGAAGGAAATTAGGAAAAGTTAATTCAAGTCTAAAGAATATGCTCTGAAACTTGTGTTTTCAGTTATGACACATACACTGGACCATTTTATGATGGAAGCTGACCTCAATTTGAGAGAGAGAGAGAGGTAAGTGACAAAAATATTAACATATTTACTGACTGTGTCAGTACATTACAAATATATATATATATATATATATATTTATTTATATATATGATGATTTCAGGCTTGATGTATACTTAAAGCCAAACTCAGTACCTGTAGGACTCTGGACTCAGTAAGCTCTTGGCTTTGTTCCTCAAACATGATAAAGTTAAGAGTGACAGCTCTTAGGAAGTGACAGCTCCTGGATTAATCCTTAGCCCTAATATGTAAAGGAAAAAAGAATAGCTTGCTGAGAAACAGTAACCATAAAGATACTGAGATGAGATCTAGAATTTTCAGGTTCAATTACCACTCCTTGTATCCTACAGCTGTTTACTCATGTACCCCACTGCTTATTCTGCTTCCTGCTGAATAAACTCCTTTGTAAATTGGAATTCTTGATGCATTGTAGAACTTGCTATAAAAAGGGTGGCCCTTAATGGAGAGTTTTACCATCCATTATTCCTCCTTTGTGGGTGCATATTCAGTGGAGAAGCCTTTAGGGTCTCAAGCACATACCTTATGTCTTTCTGAGTAATCTTTGGGGTTCATGTATCACCCTGCACTATGGGCAGATAGCACAACAGTTTATGTAACTTGCTGGGCATCTGTCTACTTCATGAGTTTGAAAACTGTAAAAAGGGAGGTCACATTTTTGTCTTTTTCTCTCTTCCTTTCCTTCCTTCCTTCATCTCTCCCTCCCTCCCTTCCTCTCTTCTGATACATACATATGTGTATATATATATATATGTGTGTGTGTGTGTGTGTGTGTGTGTGTGTGTGTGTGTTTTTGTATACACATATATATGTGTATATATATATATATATATATATATATATAGAGAGAGAGAGAGAGAGAGAGAGAGAGAGAGAGGATGGGAGAGAGAAAGAGAGAGAAGAGACAAGGGGGAGGAAATAGCATTGACATGAGATGGGAGCTGGGTTTGAATTTTGGCCATGCACTTGACAAAGTTGCACAATATCCAAGTGAGCTATTTCATGGACTGTTGTCTTTATTGAGTATCCAGCGACTAGAACAATGATGACTATATAGTAGGAGTTTATTCAATGCTGATTGAGTGAATACATCAAAAACAAAAATAACAAAAACACAAAAGAATGCCTGTATTCATGGAAGCTCTACATTAGAATTAATTCAGTTACAATGCAATCAGATTTTTGGCACTGATTCCCAAGGATGTTTTTAGTCTGATGAATGAAAAGATTTGAGGGGTAGTTGTTTCTGAAAGAAATATAATCCATCCCCTTCCTTTATACTCCTGACCACTTTGTAATATCATTCTACCATAAATAATCCTGCAGTAAATTTTAAAAGGTTCAGCATTTCCTAGTAGCTTGATACTTTTGGATATAGTTCTTCTCATAAGAACTATGGAAATTACAGAATGTGCATCTTCCACTCCCACTCACCCTCGTTCTTTAGACCACTGCCATTTCTCTTTTCTTTAGATTAAAAATCTTGATTTCTCAAAAGACTTGTAAATTTTTATTTGTCTTGTAATGTTTCCATGAGTCCTTGATATACCTTGTCTGTGTTACCCTTAATCAAAGCCTATCTAGCTTGATAAATGCTTAGGCTACTTTTCAACTCTGTGCAGAAATTAGTTTATTATCCAGAGGCTATGACAATATAACACTGGGAACTTTATACTTGTGCTTGTTTGATTCACTTCAAAATGTGTTAAATTTTGGAGTACTCATTTATTCATTCATGTTTCTAATTATCTGTTTATCTAGATCCAAACACTTTTAATTGGCCAAAAGAAAAGACAACACAAGAGAAAGTATAGTGAGTAAAATATTTGAGGAAGCTGGGTAGTGGAACACCCAGCTAAGAATGTACATCATCATACACAAGGACCTCTACTTCCCCACCTACAGAAGGAATGATTCACAAACAGTGAAGCAAGCCTGCAGGTGTCTGTCTTTCTCTCTCCCTTCCTATCTCCACCTCTACTCTCTCAATTTCACTCTGTCCTAGCTAATAAAATAAAAAGGAAAAGATAGAAAAAGAAAGATTTAATAAAAAAAAAGAAAGAAATAAAAAAATAAAGTGTTTATTTTTCTAGGAGACACTTAAAAAAAAAAACAACCATGCAAGAATTCAGTACCTTTGCATATGAAATTAAAAATTAAAGATCCAAATACAGGCATATAGTTTAAAAATGAAAATAAATTAAATGACCCGTGAGAAGAATTTCTCATGAATTTTATAATAAAATGGTCTTTGAGTCGGGCGATAGCGCAGCGGGTTAAGCCCAGGTGGCGCGAAGCACAAGGACCAACATAAGGATCCCGGTTCCAACCCTAGGCTGCCCACCTGCAGGGGAGTCACTTCACAAGTGGTGAAGCAGGTCTGCAGGTGTCTATCTTTCTCTCCCTCTCTCTGTCTTCCCCTCCTCTCTCCAATTCTCTCTGTCCTATCCAACAACAATGACATCAATCATAATACAACAATAAAACAAGCGCAACAAAAGGGAATAAATAATAAATAAATTGATTAATTTTCCCTGGGCCCATGCTCCCAGAGGGATAGAGAATGGGAAAGCTACCAGGGGAGGGGATGGGATATGGAGATTGGGTGGTGGGAATTGTGTGGAGTTGTACCCCTCCTATCCTATGGTTTTGTTAATTTATCCTTTCTTAAATAAAAAATAAATTAAAAGAAATAAATAAAATGGTCTTTGGTATTGTTTACATCCTTAGTTTCATTGTTTGGAGACTGTTGTTTGGAGATGTTCAACAGGTACTCTTAAAGAAGCCTGATTATTATATTGATCACCATAACTATTTAGGCTTAGTCCTACATAGCTATGCATTCCTTTCTTTATTAACTCTAATCAGCATTCATTCTGAATGCTATTATACTGCCTTGTAAACAATATTGTTTTGTAACCTTAAAGTCAGTAATTTCGTAGAAATTAAATTGGGTTTACAGTAAATCCATGATTACCATATAATCTGTGGAGTCTAAATAATGATGTACTTAGCTGTAGAATCACATGTAAAACACAGAGTGGTGATTACATAGTTATTTGGGGACCAAGAAAGAAAGGGACGCCAACTGTTTTGATGGTTGAAGAGCTGAGAAATCTTTTTGTTTTTTTATGTTTCATTTAAATTATAATCTTCAAACATCTTGATACTTTCCTAGTTGCTTAAAAAAATGACCTTAAAATATACTGCTAGATCTTCTGCCTTGCATCACATATTAAGAGTTGTCTTAATAAATTAAGACTAGCTAAAAATAGAAAATCCATCTGATTTAAAGTATCAGTAGAAAAAAAAATAAGCAGATTGCCTTTAGCAATAATCTGTCTCTGCTTTAAAAGGGTCCTTCACAAGTGTTAAGCATTAAGCAATGTTTCTGAAAAGATGAACAACTAATCAAGTTTTCATTTCAACTAAGGGTTCTTGTCCTGTGTAAACACAATCTAGGTCACTTTTTCATTAAGAAATGAAAGCTAAATATGGGCCCTAGATTAGATCAGATCGATGGGATTTACAGTCAATATTTATATACCTTTCCCATATTTGGGAGCTACTCTCTCCTCTGATCCAACTTTCTGGTCCTTTTTCCAGCCATGACAGTATCTCCCCAGACAATAACTTGGGCCCACCTGTATATCAGATGTCAGGCTCAGAAAACAATGACAACAACGACAAACAAAAAAACACAGGTATAGTCATGGGTCATTTGGAATATAATTAAAATAAGCTTACTAACCATCTACAAAATGGAGACCCTCAAATCTTCATCAGCATTATTCCAGCCTTAGGTTCATGATTAGTCAACAATTTGTTTGGATTTATATGTTAACTCTTCTTTCAGCCACCAGGTTCCAGATGCTACCGTGATGTCAACCGGATTTCCCTGAGCAGACAACCCCACTATGTGTCCTGAGCCTTGCTTCCCCAGAGCCCTCCTCACTAGGGAAAGAGACAGCCTAAGAGTATGGATCAACCTACCAATGCCCATGTTCAGCGGGGAAACAATTACAGAAGCCAGATCTTCCACCTTCTGATCCTGGGTCCATACTCTCAGAGGGACAAAGAACAGGAAAGGTATCAGGGGAAGGGAAATGGAGTTCTGGTGGTGGGAATTGTGTGGAGTTGTACCCCTCTTATCCTATGGTTTCTGGCAGTGTTTCCTTTTTATAAATAAAAATTTTAAAAAAGAAATGAATAGGAAGAGGAATACACTATGGCACTGAAGTTTCCTTTAGTGCCACAGAAGCTCTCATATGGTACTAAGTATTACTATGGCCTTAAACCTGCTCTTAATATCAGTTAAATTAATATATAGCTGAGTCCAAGTTCTGAGTTAAAGTAATTACTAAACATTACAATCAGACTGGCCCATATTGATAGCTACACAGGTGATAAAAATAGCCTAAATCCTGGGCATCCCACAAACTAATCCAGTTTTTCCTACTGTATTAGTACCTACAGAGAAACAAAAGGCTAGACTTTCATTCAAACTAGATGGAGGGATCAAAACCTTCTTAGACAAACAACAGTTAAAGGAGGCAGCCATCACCAAAATGGCCCTGAAAGAGGTTCTAAAAGACCTCTTATAAACAAGAACATCATATAATACTTGCAATATATCAGAGCAAACAAAAAAAATTTTTTTAGAACAATGGCACTACAATACATTAAATCTATAATATCAATAAATGTCAATGGCTTAAACTTACCCATCAAAAGGCACAGAGTGGGGGGATGGATCAGAAAATATAACCCAACCATATGCTGCTTGTAAAAATCCCATCTGACACAACAAGATAAACATAGACTTAAAGTGAAAGGATGGAAAACTATTATACAGTCTAACGGACCACAAAAAAGGGTAGGAACAGCCATTCTCATCTCAGACACGATAGATTTCAAATTAAATAAAGTAATAAAAGATAGTCAAGGACATTACATAACTATTAGAGGATAAATCAGCCAAGAAGACTTAACAATTATTAACATCTATGCACCCAATGTGGGACCATCTAAATACATTCACCTACTGAATTTCAAAAATACATCAATAGTAATACAATAATAGTGGGAGACTTCAATACCCCACTCTCACACTTAGACAGATCAACAAAGCAGAGAATCAACAAGGAAACAAGAGAATTAAATGAAGAGATGGTCAGACTAGACCTCCTGGACATTTTCAGAGTCCTTCACCCCAAAAAACTGGAATACACCTTCTTTTCAAATCCACATAACACATACTCAAGGATAGACCACATGTTAGGCCACAAAGACAGCATCAACAAATTCAAGAGCATTGAAATCACCCCAAGTATCTTCTCATACCACAGTGGAGTAAAACTAACATTTAACAACAAACAGAAAATTATTAAAAGTCACAGAATTTGGAAACTAAACAACATACTCCTTAAGAACCACTGGGTCAGAGACTCACTCAAACAGGAAATTCAAATGTTCCTGGAAACAAATGAAAATGAAGACACAACCTATCAAAATATTTGGGACACAGCTAAAGCAGTATTGAGAGGGAAACTTATAGCCATACAATCACATATTAAACACCAAGAAAAAGCTCAAATGAACGACCTTACTGCACACCTCAAGGACTTAGAGGAAGAGGAAGAAAGGAACCCTAAAGCAACCAGAAGGACAGAAATCACTAAAATTAGAGCAGAAATAAACAACATCGAAAATAAGAGAACCATACAAAAGATCAATGAAGCCAAATGTTGCTTCTTTGAAAGATTAAACAAAATTGCATAACCATTATGCCATCTCCCCCCATTCACATTTCTCAGTTTCCCACATAATAATTCAACTCCTCTCTAGGTCCTCTTCTGACATAATGCTCCAGGACCTGAACCCTTCCCACCCACCCCCAGAGTCCCAATACATCAGACCCAGTCCAAGTTCTGCTTTGTGTTTATTGTTCAATTTTTTTTTTTGGAATTGGATTTGTTTCATTGAAGATGCTTTTAAAATTTAGTAGGATGGGAGGGGGAGACAGTGTAATGGTTATGCAGACTCTCCAAAGTCCCAGGTTCAATCCCCTGCACCACCATAAGCCAGAGCTGAGCAGTGCTCTGGTGTTTCTCTCTGTCTCTCTCTTCCATCTGCATCTTTCTCTCTCTCAAAAAAAAAAGATTTAAAAAAATTATGTGGAAAAGATTTCTGCCAATATTTGCTGCTAAGTATTTAGTAGTTTCTGGTCTAATATCCAAGGGTTGTTGAAATCCCCTACTATTATTGTTTTGCTGTTAATATACTGCTGTAGCTCTTTCAGTAGGTGTTAGATTTATTTAGATGGCGTCTCACTGGGTACATAGATATTAATAATCATTAAGTCTTCCTGATTGACTGATCCTCTGAGAATTAAGTAATGTCCATACCTATCTTTTAAAATTTTATTTATTTTAAGGTCTATCATGTCAGATTGAGAATAGCCATTCTTGCCCTTTCTTGTGGTCCATTGGCTTGTATAGTAATTTTCTATCCTTTCACTTTGAGTCTGTCTTTGTCTTGTTGAGTTAGGAAGGATTCCTCTGCCCCCAGTGTCAGCACAAGGCCTCCCCGCTGCTACTCCAGCCTCCAAGGGACAGTAGCAATGGAGATTCACAGTTGCATTTGGTTAGCCTAGGGGATCCCCTCCTCCCCTTAGCAGTTTATTTGTTGGTAAAACTCAGACCAGAGGTGGTGCTTCAACTGGCAAACTGCCGGATTTTCACCAGTTGCTTATGAGTAGATACCAGCTTTTAACCCCAGGAATCTCTCCTTTGGCCCCTCTCTGTCCACGAGCCACATGTGTTTGCACTCTCCCGGTGACTTGGTGGGTTCCCAAAGTATTCTAAGTCTTTTTGTGTTTTTAGGTTATCTTCTTTGTTATTCTTAGTTGACCATGGAGAGAAGCACAAATATTCCACATTTAAATAGAACTGCAGTAACAGATAACAGAATTCGGACCTATCTAACCTAACTGAAAAATACTAAGATTTGGAGAGACATACAAGAGTATCTTCTAATCTCCTGCTTATGTGATTTTTTCCCCCTAATCATATGAATAAAGGAGAATTCAGTTATCTTTCATCTTTGAATTGGATTCACTGAACACATTAAACAAGCCAGACCTGAGCAGCCTTCTGCAAACTGTCCTCACTGAAGTCAAACTGATGTGGATGGTTCTAATTTTTATAGCCACCTTGGCCCTCAGATGTGGGAGAAAAGCTCTGCTGTGGCAGAGACTTGACATCTGGGAAAGAAGAGGCCATGGAGTCAAACTGAATACTACACAACCTCCTTTACAGATCTGTTCAAGCCCTGGTGTCCTAACTTGTAGAATGGATATGATAAGGTGGCATAACTTTTAAATTCTCTTATTCTGGTGCTGCCACATACTTAAGCTCTTCACAAATATGATTTGTTGAATCTATAAATATTTAATGATAACCATCTATTCATGATGGGTGCTTTTGCTTTACGATAGTTGTTATGGTGATTTAACCTAACTTTTCTGCATTGATATATATGGGGAACTCTCATACAGTGTTGCTGGCATGCCAATTACACTGAAAGTGTAGCTTCAAGTGTAGTTCAGGATGAAAACATAGGTCCCTTAACTCTTAAATCACTTTATGACTCCAACACAGTCTCCGCATTTCCCTTTGGCTCAGGAAAGTTTTATAAGTAAAATGTTGACAAACTACTGGTCATACTTTTAAAATTCACACATCAAACCCCATTATGAAAAGCTCCAAGGGACATTTGAAACATACTTGTTGTGCTGAAATTCTGTTATATTAAATGTTGTTTGAAATCTAAGCCATGAGTGAAAAGTATTTTACTGAATAGATTTTTA